>NC_137618.1:8202999-8547999 GCF_963280865.1 Gymnoscopelus braueri | reverse complement strand
TTGTTTTAAAACCTACTATAGTTAGTAATACTTAGAAATGTTGTACTTGGTCTGCTCTTTTTTCACTCTACACCTCTCGAAAATAGTCCAGCGCAAGACATTTTAGCTATTTTCTGCTAATGTTCCACTCCGAATAGGGACACTAGGGTTCAAGTGGTTAAACCTATCATACATAGATTTGGTGGCCCCATGTAGCAACTCTGAGGACCCCCTGTTGAGTTGAAGACCCCTGCTTTATACTTTGAATTTGTACTTGAATGGAGGACAACAGGCAGATTCCAGTGGATATTTCTGTTGGTTCCCCAAGACTGACAGACAGAGATACACACAAATGACGTGGGAATCGAGAAAAAAAAAAAAGAGAAATACACAGCTTACAAAAATAAGATTATTTCTGTAATTTCTCTTTATTTACTTTCTCCCTCCCTCCCTATGTTTCTCTCTTCACAGTAACATCCTCAGTGTTATGAGAGATTTCACAGTGTCTCTTTCAGCAGCTGTCTCTCTGCTACAACCCACTATCATGCTGTTATTGGAGCAGTGGTGGGAACTGAAGTAAGTAAATGTACTCAATTACCCTACTTAAGTAAAAATAATTTAGGTATAGTACCTTTACTTTACTCAAGTGTGTAATACTTGGCACTGCATCTCAGAGTCAAACATTGTACTTTGTACTCCATTACAATTATTTGAAAACGATAGTTACTTTGCAGATTTGGATTATTCTTTGCAAACATGCAGTACATGAACCACACCATATTTATATAGTAGATGTACAAGCTCAAATGCGTTGTGAGCTTGTAGATCTCACACACACACACATTTTGAAACATTTTAGTACTTTTACCTTGTTACTGTAAGTATATTTTTGATGCCAATACCTTTGTACATAAAACAAATATATATATATATTTTTGTGGCTTTTATGCCTTTATTGACGGGACAGTAGGTTGACAGAAAATAGGGAGAGCGATGGGGAGTGACATGCTGCAAAGGCCGCCGGGATCGGGACTCGAACCCGCGACGCTCTGTCAGGCTACACTGAGCCAGGTGCCTGGACCGCTACGAGTAACGAGTAATATTTGACTTTCTTTTTAGTAAGGAGTTCAACACTGGTCCAGGCCACAGAGGAGTCCTATGCAGCAGTCATCCTTCACTTCAGGCTCTGGTGATGAGCTCACACACTCCACACAACTTCCAGTTGTCTGGATTCGTCATGGTGGGAGATTCCCAGTAACTTGAATGCCGGTAAGTGTCAGAAGATCTGTGTTGAAAAGAACGTGGCTGCTAAGTAGACCGGGCAATATAGGCCTTTATGGTTGAACCTAGGCCTATATGGTTGAAGTATTGACACAAACCTTTTTTTTTCCAATTGATTCTGGTACTATTGGGCATGCTACATAGCATACAAAAAAAACTAGGAAGATGTAACTTCCAGAAAGGTGTCATTTTCAAGCTGTTGCCGCGGTATCTTAAAATGGCTATATCTCAATTACTTTTCAACCTAGAAAGGTGGTTTTGGTGTCTAACCCTAGGGTTTTAGGACTAAAGGAATGTGACTGAATCATTGAAATTACTATCAGTTAATTATGTATTATTATCATTTAAATTGAAAATGAACACAATCACTCACGTTTAATGTAAAAAAATGTTTTAGGCTTTTATCTGTTACTTATAAAATTACTTAGATAACCACAAGGTAGTCAAGTAATACAGTAACTAAGCCAGGTTTACCAGCCCATTATAGGTACTTGTTTGTTGTCAGTCACTATTCGTCACCATCCTCCGACTCCTCTGGAAGAAACTTGTTGTGTTTTTGTTTTCTCTGACCATTTGGCAGCGACCATTGTGTCTCTCCCAGTGATTCTTGAACTCATTTCAGATGGTGTCAAAATGGTGTCATTTAAAACCTCACACAGTGAGACTCTGGGTCCATTTGGTTACCCTCAGTTACATCTGTTACTCTCAGTCTCATACATTTGTCTGTGAGTTAAGTTAACATTCAGGATTTGACTGTGTGCTGTGTGGTTCAGTCAGTCTGTTTGTCTGTCTTGTTTTACTTGTTATCAGGGCTGCA
The DNA here is from genome assembly GCF_963280865.1 of Gymnoscopelus braueri. Lineage (NCBI taxonomy): Eukaryota > Metazoa > Chordata > Actinopteri > Myctophiformes > Myctophidae > Gymnoscopelus > Gymnoscopelus braueri. Next base: position 8,545,922 of record NC_137618.1, on the reverse strand, counting down.
ACAATCGATTCTTTTCAGAGCGATTATTCTATTCATTACTTTTTCAATCAATCAAATAATCAAGAAGTGCAGGTTTTTAAAATTCTGTGGGCTAGTTCCCTTCATGGGGTCGCCACAGCGGATTATCTGATTCCATCTGCTTCTTTTCTCTGACCGTCTTCATCGGTCACTCCAGCCACCAACATGGACAAAAAAAGGTAGGATAGTACATCAACAGGATATATATAAGGAAGATGGTTTTATATGCAATTCGTTAGTTTTGCATTATTTTGTGTGTGTGTGTCAGCACTATGCTGATTAGGCTATCCTGGTTATGGCTTCTGAAACGCGTTTGATCTTTCACTCAAAAGATTCGGAAACTCGCTTTTCATCAGTATTTTGACGTGGGTTTTTGTAGCTACAGTACCTGTCTATGTTCAGTTCCATGAAGACACATACAGACAACAAAGAGGAGAAATTAACTCGATGGCCTGGCTGTGACACCAACGCATTATACTGAATGGAGAGACTGGGGTTGGGTTGCACATCTGATGGGGTTTGAAGTAGGCTACCGTTAACTGCTGGCTATTGTCTTCATTAACCCATTGAGACCTGAAGCCGATTCTACATGTCTCCTAAATCTCAACAGTTTTCTGAAAAACGTATGTTTCTATATCAGTGGCGCTCAATCTTTTTCATGTCAAGGACCCCCAAAATTATATGTATTTGGCCGCAGACCCCCATCAAAATATTTTGTTCCAGGGACCCCCAGAAGCAACGATTTGAGTTAAAATGTTTCGCTTTAAAAATATATATATTCAAAGATTTGCACACATTTTCACAATTTTTCAAAAATAGCAGATCTACAAGCTCGTAGCGCGGCACTCGGTGCCGCGCTATGAGCTTGTATATCTGCTATTTTTGAATAGCCCAAAGTGTAAAATAATGCTTTTTTAGCTCAAATCTAAAAATGACAAAGTTCCAGGTCTTAATGGGTTCATTAACCCATTAAAGGAGAATTTCGGACTACGTTTTCCTTACCTTTTATATGATATTACTATATCGTAGGACGAGTGGTATCTATAGCATGCGATCTAGAGCATGGGCCGTCCGCTCTGGTTTTTAGCTGCGGTGGACTCGGGATGGAGTTATGAAATGTTTCTACTAACACTCGTCCTAGGATATAATATCATATCATAAATATCATTAAATCATATAGAAGGTAAGAAAAACATAGTCCGAAATTCTCCTTTAAGACTGGGAAAGAATCTGTCATTTTAGATTTTAACCACTTTAACCATTATTATATACTTTGGCTATTCAAAAATAGCAGATCTACAAGCTCGTAGCGCCGCACAGAGTGCAGTGCCATGAGCTTGTAGATCTGCTATTTTTGAAAAATCATGAAAATTAATGTGTGCAAATCTTTGAATATATATATATATTTTTTACAGCGAACATTTGTATCTCAAATCTTGGCTTCTGGGGGTCCCTGGAACTAAACATTTTGAGATGGGGGGGGTCCGCGGCCAAATACAATGCAACTTTGGGTGGTCCCATGTTATTGTAACAAAACTGTTAGGATTCAGAAGTCATTTGTAGAATGGGCCTCAGGTCTTAATGGGTTAAGTAGCCTACCATCAACTATGTATGCTACTGTAGGGCTACTACAGTGGTATTTGGTACTATCTGTGTGACAGTATTGATTGATTGAATACTTAACAGTTTGCAAAAAGCACAGATGTACATGTAACACAAAAAGGCCTGAGGGCTTGTTTCCATTGTGGTCCTATATGTATTCAATTCATCAAGACATACAATACTATACAAGAAAGCATCAATACTTGGAGCAGTAAAAGCATATTCACAGAAAACCAGTGGGGGTAATTTCTTTAGGTAAGCTAGAAGACTTGTCTAGGTCCAGTTACAGATTGTAGACAGGTGCTCTTTTATGACGGTTGTGAAGGAGGGTAGGGTAGCATGGGAACGCAGTCTCATGGGCACGCACTCGCGGGTACTCAAAAGACTGGCGGAACTCACTGCCCAGACCTGGACCCCACGTTGACAACCACTGAGTTAGAGCCTTGACACCTCTAGATTCTAGAGGTGTCAAGGCTCTTAATTCCTAGAGTCTAGAAGGACCAATAGAGAGGAGCTTCCAGAGTCACTGGCTGCCAGGACAAATGATTAGTCATTAAAATTATAAAGCTTTGAACAGCTGGCTGTGTTGGTGTTAATATGACATCTGTGTTTTATTAGCCACATATAAATTTAGGCCTGTCACAATTATTATATATTCGTCTATTCACAATTATTTGAGATCATCGCAATTATTTTTGCATAATCGTCATAATCGTTTCCATGTTGAAAAATGTTCACACATTTTCAAATATATAAAACAAAAGCATAAATAGCAGATCTACAAGCTTACAACACGTCACAAAGTGACGCGTTGTAAGCTTGTAGATCAGCTATTTCTGATCAGCATTTTTTTTAAATATGTATAAAATTATTAAATATGTCAATAATTTCTTTGTATATTTCAGTTATTTGTCATATATGCCCTGTGCAATTTTTGATTACAAAGCCTAAAAGGCTTCATATGTTCCAATGTTCAATGGCAAACACAATTAAATCGTTAATCGCAATTATTTGAGTGCCAATTAATTGTTAACTTAAATTTGTAATTACCCTACATATAAACCTGGATCCCAGATCTACAAGCTCACAATGCGTCACCTCACCATGCGATGTGATGTGATGTTGTAGATCGGCAACTTTCGCAATTCGTCGCACGGTAATCACTCAAGACAGATTCTACTAACAGCAGAATCTGTCAGCACTACTGCCTTAAACATGTAATGTTGTTGTTAGTAGGAATAAACACAGAAGCACCCGGGAGGAAGTGGACTAAGAAAGGGGGGGGGAGCCAAATCGAGTTCCTTTGCTGAGTAGAGTGTTTTGTTTAAGTAGTTCCAAAATTGTCCTTAAGTACAGTACTTGAGTAATTGTACTGAGTTACTTCCCAGTTCCACCACTGCATAAGAGCTCCTCTTAAGTTACAGTTATGTGTACAGTCAACACGTGACCTTCTTTCTGTAGTGGGAGCCCTGTAGTTTAGAGCACTGGTTCTCAAAGTGGGGGTCCGGGGACCCCCAGGGGTCCTTGGACTGTAAAAGTCCAAAAGCATTGGCATCACAATACTTATAGGACCAATTTGTCAAACCTTTTAAAAAATAGCAGCTTTACAAGCATATCTGCCAGCTCAAACGCAACGCATAAAGTGGTCAATGTATGTTTTTAGTATTTAGTCATCCAAATCTACAAAGTAACCAGTAACTAAAACTGTCAAATAATTATAGTGAAGTAAGTAAGTAAGTAAGTAAGTATCAAAAATGGGAAACACAGTACTCAAGTAAAGTCAAAGTATTTCAAAATGTTCCTTAAGTACGGTACAACTGGTGGAAAAAGTCAAACCCCCACCGATTTTCTTTGTCTTCACATTTTTATCAAAACATTTTATAGACACTGAGCGATTCCGTTTATGATAAGCCTGATAGCCTACATAGTTGACAATGCTGCACCGTACAAATGATTGATGATGACGTAGTAGTAGGAATGCCTGTTGATGACGATTTTATGCAAAATATATTTGAAGACAATGGAGGCTTTTATTTATAAAATGTGCATAGGCCCTCCACCTACTGTTGATAGTTGAGGGGGTATGATGATAATGCTTTAACCCAGTGGTTCTTAAACTATGGGTCGCGACCCAAAGTGGGGTCGTGGGAAGGTGCCGTGGGGTCGCCCAGTGGCAACCAAAATGATATTTTTTTATCAAGAAACGGTAAAAAAAACTAAACAAAGTGAGGTCGTCGCGACCAAATAAACTATTGGCTTGACTCCTCATACACACACACAGCTCTGCCTCCAACACCGACCAAGAACGGTCGAGCAGCAATAAGACAACACACACACACAACATGCCCTTGCAGAAGCTGAGGCACACAAACTGATTTAGCTCTGTTCATAACCGATTTACTTAGGAATTATGTTCAATATGAGGTTGTGGCTTAAAAGAGAGGGTACAGGACCACGGGTCCATTTGGTTCCATCTGTACCCTCGCAGAGTTAAATTTAGATCGCGATGTAACGTTACCTTGCGGGGACGCCGGGGAGATCATTCTCACAGACAGACAACCACACCAGTTACCAACAGTTGCCACGGTGGAGAAAAATACCACTGTCAGTGGCCAAAGATAAAATCGAGAGGTGGATCAAGAAACTTTGGTGGTTCTAGCAACATATTTTGGCTAAATGCTCTAGTTTACATTACAAATGTGTGCACATTGAACCTCCATAGCTTTTATTGATCATAGGGTTTTAGTTCCCGGGGGGATGGGGGGGGAGTCACCAAAAGAAATGCCCTCATAATATGGGGTTGTGGTATAAAAAAGTTTGAGAACCCCTGCTTTAACTCCTTAAGACCGGGAACTCATCTGTGTCATTTTAGATTTCTTTGGCTATTCAAAAATAGATCTGTGTGATGGTGAGGGCCGGGCCCCTGGAGTCCCGGGCCGCACCCCCCGGCCCTCTCTGACGCTCCGCCCCTGTACAGTACTTGAGTAAATGTACTTAGTTACTTCCCACCACTGCATAAGATCCTTAAATAAGCTCTTATGCAGCTAAGTTATGTGAAGGGTCAACCGGTGACCCTTGTCTCTGTAGCGTGAGCCCTGTGGTTTAGAGCCGTTCTCAAACTGTGGGTCCCCAAATTATTTTGGGGGGTCTTCGGGTGATTTGTTTTCTCACTCAACAGTAAACTAACCAACATAGAGTATAAGTGTATACAGGCTCAGGGTATCTGTACATTTCTAAAGTGACAATTTAAGGACTTTTAAGAGCTTTGTAATACTTCTAAAATGAAAAATAAAATATAAATAATAATAAGACCATTACTGCGTGAAAAGTAATCAACAAACTATACTATAACATGTTTTAAGAAAGAAGCATTTAAAAAAGAAATACATTTACAATTCTGTACGGTAAGTTACAGTACTGTACGTGTTTGTGTTATGTAACCACATGATCCATCTGTCTGTCTGTCTGTCTGTCTGTCTGTACTTGCCAGCCTTTATTTACATTCAAAATCATTTTTGCCTCAAAAGGTTAGCCTCATAACATCATTTCCTAAGTCATTTTTGGAATGTAACAAGCATTCTGATAGGCTGAGGACATATACTGTAGGCAATAAGGCACAATGAAGCAGCAGTGAGTAGTATTGAAATAATTAACTAGTAGTAATTAGTACTACATAAGTAAGTACTAAGTAGTAATTAGTACAAAGTGACTAGTAACTAAAGCTGGCAAATAATTCTAGTGGAGTGAAAAAGTTCATTATTTGCCTCCGAGGTGTTGTGGAGTAGAAGTATAATGTATCACAAAATAGAAGTACTCGAGTAAAGTCAAAGTATTTCAAAATTGTCCTCAAGTAAAGTACTGGAGTAAATGTACTCGGTTACTTCCCACCACAGAGAGGTTTTGTAACCTCCTCTTTCAGTTATGTGTACAGTCACCCCGTGACCTTGTTTCTGGTGTGGGAGCCCTGTAGTTTAGAGCAGCGCTTCTCCGAGTGAGGGTCTATCTATCTATCTGTATGTCAGTCAGTCAGTCTGTGTCTGTTTGTCTGACTGTCTGACTGTCTGTCTGACTGTATGTGTTTGTGTTATGTAACCACATGATCCATCTATCCATCTATCCATCTATCCATCTATCTGTCTATCCGCACGCGGCAAAAACAGCCAATCTACAAGCTCACAGCATGTTGCCCTGTGTGACACATTGTGAGCTTGTAGGTCAGCTATTTTCGCTTATAAGTTAAAGATTAAAGATTGTTTGGATTAATCACACTAGCAATGTTCAGAAGCATCAATCAAACCCTAATGGTCTCAGATCATGAAAGCAATGGTTAAACCCTGGCTGTATATAGAACAGCAGCAACATTTAGACTGATGAACATCATCATTTTACATGTTGTGCTAATTGTTTATGTAACTCTAGTGCGGGGGGGGGGGGGGGGGGGGCTCCTTTCACGCTGTTTCATAAATCACAGAATAGGACCTGGGCTGACCAAAACCTTTCAGTCGTGAGATTTCTATTTTGCTTTAATCCAGTGGTTTTCAACACTTTTTTTTCATATCAAGGTACCATTATTTATTCAGCATTTGAGCCACAAACCACCGTTTGATGAGATTTAGACTCTCAGACCCAAGACTTCGAATATTTTGTTATCGTGGGATACGATTCTGTCCACAATTCCATGCTGTAATGATGTGGTAATAGGGGAGATACAGTAACAGGCAAACGTTGATCAAAATAACAATTCTTTAGTTAAGTAATGCAGTTGTTTAACAATATTTTAACTCTTGAGAGTGTAAAATGAAACCAAACGGACCCGTGGTCCATTTATTTGGTTTCATTTTACACTAGCAAGAGTTAAAGATCTAATAAGGGTCCATTTGGTTACCAACTCTCCATCATTTAGCTGGGGACCACCTGGAACCCCCTCAAGGACCACTGGTGGTCCCCGGACCACTGGTTGATGAGAACCACTGCTTTAATCTCTGTGTGTCCATGCATCCCCTCACCTCTGCATGCCTGTCTGGGGTGCGTACTTTGTTAAGTAAAGTGAATGACAGCTGCTGCCTGTGAGCTTGCATAAAATGGCCGCCCCTTTTTTTCCCATGACCCCACGGGGGCCTCGCGGGGCCGACCAATGGGGCGGCCGGCTGAGGCGATGATGCCGCGGACACCCGGGGGTATAAAAAGTAACACCACCCTCTTGCCACTTCTGAGCAGTGCATTCCCAGCCTTGCCTCGGGTGTAGGGATTGCGTCGAGGAGAGAAGAAACAGAACTACACGGCTGGTCTACACTGTGTAGTTTTGTTTTTTGGGGTTTCCTTGAGGCTCAACTGTTCTCATTTGGATTTTTGGCTGACAACAACTTTGTGGATACGGAGCTAGTTACCTACGACACACCGCTCCTGGGCACAGCCCCTTCATCTAAAGGCATCCTTGTGGAAACAAGTAAGTGTCTTTTAACTTAAACTTGAGCTTGGGGACCCCCTGGAACCGCCCGCCCGACTCCTTTTGGGGAGGGGTCCCCCGGAGCACCACACAGAGCAGTGACTCATTAGCTTTGTAACGCCATTTACAGTTAGCACCTGGAAATAATTGGGAGCTTCAGTGTTGAAGGAGTTGACCTTTAAGGCCTAGCTGCCTCGCGAGCGAGCATTTCGTTTTTGTTGGAAAGGCTTTCTTAGCTTTCTCTTATTATTCATCAAAAGGGCCGTTTGCTTTGCTGATTTTCCATTTTCAAGGTTATTACGAGCTCGGAGGAGCGATGTGGGACCTGTCCAAGAATAGCCCTCTGATAGCATTAGAGAGGAGCCTCAGCTGGGTGGCCATGGCTTTTTAAGGGAATCAGCAGCTAGGGGGATATCAGTTGTACCTCCAGCTATGTGCCACATGGTGGCTGTCAGTCAAACGTGGGTGGGGGGATTCGGGGGGTGGGGTGTATTTTTAGACTGTGGTTTTAAGTGCCAGAACGGCTCATTATATATGGACTCGGGTCGGAAGTGAGCTTGTCCTGACCCGGACAGATCTGGTTGTCCTAATTGTTCGGATTAATGTTGAACCAGTGATTGTCAGTGATTGTCTATCGGGTCCATTTGGTTCCATTTGTAAGCTTTCTGAGTTACAGACCCGTGAGGGGTCCGTTTGGACCCATGGTGGTCCCCAGACCCCACATTGAGGGACGTTGTGTTAAATTATGCGTTGACCTGATCTAGATATCAGACAGTTTTATCTGTATTATAGAATAAGAGTTTGTACACACACACAGTCACACACACAGTCACACACACAGTCACATACACACACACACACACACACACACACACACACACACACACACACACACACACACACACACACACACACACACACACACACACACACACACACACACACACACACACACACACACACACACACACACACACACACACACACCCCCACACACACACACACACACGCATGCTCTAGTTTTAAAATAATATAATTGTGTGTTAAAGTGTTCTTTTCTCCACATTGACCCTGGTGTCCCTATTTTGGCCACGCGAAAACTCTTAAAAATAGCCTATAGGCCTATACTTAATTCATACACATCATACACTGGCGTTGGACAGCGAAACATACTGTAGATCTACAAGCTCACAACATGCCGCTGCGCAATGCGCTGTGATCTTGTGGATCGGCTGTTTCGCGTCTCATGACGTGTAATGGCTTAAATGGATAAAATTAGTGGATGTAGCCCTGGCTGGCTTTGAGGTAGAGAATAGCAACAGCTGTGATGGAGTTGGATAACACAGTTAAGCAGCTGCAGGGGTCCACGTGAGGCCAAAATAGCCGATCTACAAGCTTCACATGCAGTGAGCTTGTAGATCGACTAGTTTTGCTGAAGAGATTTAGTGTCGAGGGAAATGCTAGTGGACAGTTATACTACTTTACCCATGTCAACTAAGTAGAACATGTTGGGTTTAAGTGGTCAACGCTAATAACGTGTTGATCGTTTATTCTAGTCTGATAATCTAGATTGATTGAGACTGTTTTGTTTTGAACACAATATGTTTTTAATATATTGTCGTCTTTAATATATTTTTGCTATTTTCCAAAATAGTGAAAGAAGCTAATCTACAAGCTCATGGTGGCTTTTTTTCCTACTTTTGCGCCTCAGTCTTTTACGAGAAAGTAGGGTATTCATTTACTAACAAACATAAAAAGTTGAAATCTGAAGATATACAAGGTTTCTGCCCGACAACAAACAATTTGTTTACAATGTATCCATAGGTCCGGTATAATATCGGTATACTGCTTTCCTTTGGTAACTGTGTGTGTGTGTGTGTGTGTGTGTGTGTGTGTGTGTGTGTGTGTGTGTGGGTGTGGGTGTGGGGGTTTGGGCCAGGTGGTGGGGGGGATGGGGTGCATGACCTACGCACCAGGACTCACTGGCCACCGCTCAACTTGAGTCTAATATTAAACTAGCATATCATCGCTGTCAGGCAGAAACCTCTTATCTCCATATTTCAACTGTTTTCTTTTTTTTTTCATAAATGAACCTCCTACTTGATCATACCACAGCGTCACACGAAAGCATCAAAAGTAGCAGATCTACAAGATCGAAGCTTTTGAGCTTCGATCTGCCACTTTGAATTTGATTCCTGAAAAGTATCTTGTTTTGGATCTGGACACAGTATGAGGTTTCTACCCGACAGAGACCATTTGCTCTGGTTTGTAATTATAAATGACAGTAATCTTGTGTTTTCTGTCAATGAAAATGAATAATGTTTTGCAACATTGATTTGACAGACAATTTTTTTTGAGCACATGCATAGCAAATCAGCTACAAAGGCCCAACATATTCAGATAAATGCAGCTATTTTTATTTAAAAAAAACAGTTCTGTTGCCATTTAATGGTGTAAGGGGGATATGTAATAAAGATAATTATTTTTCATCGGCTTACTGTTTAATCTGAAGTGGAAAGAGAAGAACTGGGGAGGCGTTTATGACGCATTAGTGAGTGACATTTCTTGTTGACTTTTAATTAAAGTTAACATGGGGAGGATTAAAAGTTTTTTTTTTTTAAAGTGATTTATTATTGGAACAGCTGTAGTGTGTCGTCCCTAATGGGACAGGGCACACAGCGTGAGACATGATGGGGACAGTCCCCCTGCGTGCTGCTGTCTGTCTGTCAGTCAGTCCATCTGCTGCATGTCCTCATGTCTCTGTCACTTTGAGGAGGGGGGGGTAAGGTGGGCTTCACAGCGGCCAGTGGTGTAAAGTAACTAAGTACATTTACTCAGGTACTGTACTTAAGTACAATTTTGAGGTATTTTTACTTGACTGGAGTATTTCAAATTTTCAATACTTTCACTTCTACTCCACTGCATCTCAGAGGCAAATATTCTACTGCATTTATTTGAAAACTTTAGTTACAAGTTACTTTGTAGATTTGGGTTATTATTACAAAACAGACATTACCCACTTCAGCCCTATATACATGTTGGCCATTTGAAAATAGACAATCTACAAGCTCACTGTGCGTCGCATTGTGAGCTTGTAGATCTGCTATTTTCAAAAGCCTTTTACACATTTTAGACGGGACATTCTGCATAACTAGTACTTTTACTTTTGGTACTTTAAGTACATTTTGATGCCAATACTTTTGTACTTCTACTTTTTGAATTTCGGACTTTTACTTGTAACAGAGTATTTCTACATTGCAGTATTGATACTTTTACTTAAGTAAACAATTTGAGTACTTTTTCCACCACTGAAGCCTGGCAACTTTTACCAGGCCCAAACAGGATCAACCAACTATACTTCCCTTGTACTAAACAAAGAGCTCCATCTGCAAGCTCATGCTGTGAGCGTGTAGATAGATCGGCTCTATTTGCTATTTTTGAAAATAATGCCAAAATGGAGATAGTCAGGGTGAAAGCGTAGGTGATTTTAGGATTATAAGCTCCATACTGTTAAGATATGACAAAAAAAGAGGAACTTTAAATTGCATACTGCAAAGGCTGAGATGTATGAACATAGTCTCTCATTCTGTAGGTTTTCACGCTGTTACCAGTAGATTTGATTAAAAATGGAAACGGTGACCATGTGGTCCATGTTAAGCCTGATTTATACATTAGTTGGGACACTGCATGGTGTTGCATGCCGTAAATGGCAGATATACAAGCTCGCAAGAAACACGTTGTGAGCTTGTAGATCCTATTTACTGAGCACGACACCAGCACGCAACTACTCTTTAGTTCAAGAGAAATTAGCAGATCTACAAGCTCACAACACGTCGCTTCGTGCCACATTGCGAGCTTATAGATCTGCTAATTTTTTACATTTATTTATGGAAATAAAAAATTTGGGAATTGTTTTTAATTGATGTAAAGTTGTGATTTCTTTTTTCTTTAAACTTTTTTAAAATCTTTTGAAATCTTGTATTTTTTTTAAATGTAGGAAACGGAAAAGAAGGAGATATTTACTTGCGACACGTAAAAATTGGGAATTTTGGGAAACAGTGCTTTAGTGGATGTGACTGTGTAGAGAGTTTGGTGTAGCTGGTTTTAATGGGCAGACCCCCTGGAGCCGTCCATATCTCAAGTGACAGAGAAAGCAGCCATGCAGGGGCCAGGTGCTGCAGGCTTAGGCTGTGAGTACCAACACCAGAACAGCTATAAATAAAACCCTTTGCATCAAACGGACATGCTTTGCGCTGCTATGGTTCTCAAAGTGGGGTCCAGGGACCCTCCCACGGGATCGTTGGGGTTGGTTTCTGGGGGTCCTCCCCAGCTAAATGAGGCACAGTTTGAGTCCTATTTTATTTGTAGGCTATTTTAAAAAATATGGAAAGATCTTAACAAAACAGGGTTCCTGGCACGAAATCCTTTTAAATGGAGACTCACGGCCAAATACATACACATTTTGGAGTCAAAGTTTGAGAAACACTGCTGTAGAAGAGGCTTGTTGGTGGACTGTGTCTGGCTAAGAGCTTCTGCTAAACGCCCAAATTGTAAATTATGTGGCAGGTTGCTGGCAGGTTTGGTATAAAAGAGAGCTCTGCTGAGCTTGGCTGCCCGTTGAGATGACGGCTCGGCCTAAATCAAACCCTTCCTGTTAATATTTTGGGCCTTTATTTGATAGTCACGGTGGAGAGAAACAGGAAACATGGAGACATGCAGAAAAAGTTCCGATCGGCCGGGATTTGAACCAGGGACTCACTCACTGTCAAGCATTAGAGCCCATCTACACACGTATACACGCGCCCCATGGTTTCTCAGGAAACTAGTCAATAAAAAAATGAATGAACATGAATGAAAAACATGTAAGAATGAAGTAGGATGAGACATATATAGTATCAGTATTATTAGCTGATATTGGGTTTCACTGCAGTTATAGAATGTAGGTCACACCCACAAATCATAGCGATCTAGTCCAGTCTCTCCAGTTTACACAATGTAACCCCAGTATAAATTAGCTTATGCTTGCTTCATATTGTGTTATTAAAATGTGATATTTAATATCCTGTTGTACAGTATAGTGAGTTGTGTGAACTGGGCCCCTCCTCCTGTGCAATGGAAAGTATTCGGGTTCAGAGAGATCTGCAATGATAAGAGATTGTTATAGAATTTTGAGAAGATCAAGGAACAAATCAGAAACAAATCGTGTGTGTGTGTGTGTGTGTGTGTGTGTGTGTGTGTGTGTGTGTGTGTGTGTGTGTGTGTGTGTGTGTGTGTGTGTGTGTGTGTGTGTGTGTGTGTGTGTGTGTGTGTGTGTGTGTGTGTGTGTGTGTGTGTGTGTGTCTGCGCGTGCGAGGATGGATGGATGGAAGTAGAGAGGTCTGGTTTGTGTCTGTCGATCATATGGGTTGAGCTGTGTTGAGCTAACCCTGATCCTGATATCAGTGAGCTTGTAGATCTGCTACTTTTGAATTTGAATCCTGGAAAAATAACAGTTTTGGACAGAGGTTAACAGAGGTTTCCACAATATGCTACTTATACTATGCAGAATGCAGATACATGTTGGTTACATGATCAAATTTGTTTTAGCTATTTAGATTCATTTCTGCTTAACCTCAAATGCCAGGCCGATAGGCCAGGAGGAGAACAGTTTTCGTCCCTGTCCTTGTGTGTCTGTCTGTCTGTGTGTGTGTGTGTGTACAGCTAATTTCGGACACTGCTGGACTGGACAGTGTCAAACTTTGCGTGCACACTCCCCGTAGAACCAAGGAAGGCTCTCCACTCCCTCACATGTTGCGGAACCATGATATTATTTAAATTAGGTGCTAATGCTCTTGTGAGTCTTGTGACAATGACTGTCAAACAGGGTTTTGATATTCCCTTATTGTTTGCCTGTAGCTGGCTTCACAAATGCTTGGGGTGGGACTGACACTGCCCTGGGTAGCCCACCCATCCTGGCGAAGACCTGCGCTCTTTTCTAGTCTAGACAGCATGTTGTTTAGGCAGATGCCATAGGTTTCATGTTTACCTGGTATCCTTCTCTGAAGCACTACATAGTTTGTCTTTGCACTCTACTTATGTTTACTATTTACTTACGCTGTTGTTTGTTGACTAGGATTCATGACATTTACTCTGATTTTGCACTTTGGATAAGAGTGTCTGATAAATGCCTTGTAAACTGATTTATGTAGACCACCTGATGTTGAATCATCTTATTTATGTAGACCACCTGATGTTGAATCATATTATTTATGTAGACCACCTGATGTTGAATCATATTATTTATGTAGACCACCTGATGTTGAATCATATTATTTATGTAGACCACCTGATGTTGGATCATATTATTTATGTAGACCACCTGATGTTGGATCATCTTATTTATGTAGACCACCTGATGTTGAATCATATTATTTATGTAGACCACCTGATGTTGAATCATATTATTTATGTAGACCACCTGATGTTGAATCATATTATTTATGTAGACCACCTGATGTTGGATCATATTATTTATGTAGACCACCTGATGTTGAATCATATTATTTATGTAGACCACCTGATGTTGGATCATATTATTTATGTAGACCACCTGATGTTGGATCATCTTATTTATGTAGACCACCTGATGTTGAATCATATTATTTATGTAGACCACCTGATGTTGAATCATATTATTTATGTAGACCACCTGATGTTGAATCATATTATTTATGTAGACCACCTGATGTTGGATCATATTATTTATGTAGACCACCTGATGTTGGATCATCTTATTTATGTAGACCACCTGATGTTGAATCATATTATTTATGTAGACCACCTGATGTTGGATCATATTATTTATGTAGACCACCTGATGTTGAATCATATTATTTATGTAGACCACCTGATGTTGGATCATATTATTTATGTAGACCACCTGATGTTGGATCATATTATTTATGTAGACCACCTGATGTTGGATCATATTGTGGCCCACTTGTTGTAGGCTCTAATGGATGTAGATCACTTGTTGTAAGCTCTAATGGATGTAGATCAGGGGTTTTCAACCAGTGGTCCGCAGACCACTGGTGGTCCGCGGCGGTATTGCAGGTGGTCCCTGGCCATGCATTAAAAAAAAAACTTTTTAATTGTTAATAACTTACAGGAGTTCTTACTGTATTGTATGTCTGATATGAAATGTGAGCTTACCATAATCACAGTAATCCTTAATCATATTCCATCATATTCAAACAAAATCACTGTATTTTATTAGATATTATATTGATATTATAGCTATTTTCTCCAGCTCCCTGTGGTGCATGAACCCCCCACCACTATTGTGTGGGGTGGGTCTATGATGGACCCACCATGCACAATAGTGGTGGTCCCCAGGTTGCTCTTAGTCAGGATGGTGGTCCCTGAGTCAAAATCAGTTGAAAACCCCTGATGTAGATCACTTGTTGTAGGCTCTATGTGTTTTAACAATGGAAGCTGGAAGATTGTCCTCAGTCACTAACTATTGAGTGAAGCGTTGTAGAAACTGACTTGTGAGTCTAACTTGTTTTAGGCACTTATTAGGGCTGCATGGTATAAGGAAAACATATTGCATGTTTTGCGAGGAACATTATGATGTGCAATAAGTAAACAAATATTGAAGTATACAGTTTTAATGTACTTCTGCCTCAGGTTTGCTGCTAACATAGAACCCAGACAATAAAAAAAGCCTACTGTATGCACACTGAAAAATAAAAGTTATGGAATTGAAATTGTATTATATTTCCATTCCAGCACATGGTTTTACTGAAAACATTGCACCTGGCTGCAGCTGCTATTGACAATGAATATACCAGCAACTTAGCGATACAGTTTCTCACTGCTCACCTTAAAATATTTTCTTCTAATCTAAACAAAACCTTTACAGCCTACCTGAATTGTTGAATTGAATAAAAACCTGAAAATAAGTTAAATAATTAGTATGGCTCTGAGTGATTGGCCAAATGTTTTGATATGCTGAGTGTGAATACATGGCACGTCAATATGCCATTTATTGCAGTTCAAGCAGTCTTTTGCTATATGTATGTATTCCGCATGTTGATGTTGGGATGAAGGTACATTTACGATGTATCGTGTGGCCCTAGCACTTACGGAAGGTGTTGTATTATGAATAGAATATACTGTAGAATAGTTTTGACTCTGATCTTGCACTCTGGATAAGAACATCTGCTGAATGCCTAACTTGTAAATTGGCCGTGTGTGTGTGTGTGTCTGTTTTCCTGACCATTTGCTTACTTGTTGTCGTTCTGTTTTTCCTGTCCAGGGTGCCGACCAACATGTCTACACAGGCGCCAACGTTTACACAGCCGCTGCAAAGCGTTGTGGCACTAGAGGGTAGTGCCGCAACGTTTGAGGCTCAAGTTAGTGGTAAGAAAAACATTTTATTTTCTAATCACTTCAAACCTACTACTGGATGTTAAACTGTGTTTAGCTTTAATACTGTGTTTAGTTTTAAACACAGTATTGGGTGAAATACTATGAACTGGAATGAGATACATTATTGAACTGTTATGTAGTATGCTTGGAAACAGCAATCTCTAATAGTAGCTGTAAAGGCACTTAGAAGCACAATATGAACATTAAACAGATGGGGGTGCAAACCTTGCCTGTACCAACCATCTCTATCAGATCAGTGGTTCTCAAACATTTTCACATCAAGGACCCCCAAATTGAAATGTATTTGGTTTGCGGACCCACATCTGAAAGTATTTTATGCAAAGGGTATACAAGATTTGTGATGTTAAGATATTTAAAAAGAATATTCCAAATATTTCAAGATTTGTTGAAAATAGCAGATCTACTAGCTCACTGGGCACCGCATTACACTGTATTTTCAAATGTTCAAAGTGGCTAAACTGATTTTGATGCTAAATTTGCTGGGGACCCCCTGGAACCCTTTTAAGGACCCCTGGTTGTTCCCGGACCCTGCTTTGAGAACCACTGCTATAGATAATGGATATTATAATATCCAATAGGACTGTTTTTAATGTTAATATTAATAGATTTCTGTTCGCTGAAGACTGTATGCCCTTTACATCACGTCAGGTTAATCTTTTGCTTTAGAGTTTTCACTCCTAACTCCAACACGGTTGGTTCTGTCCCATAAGGTTCTCCAGCTCCTGAGGTGAGCTGGTTCCGTGATGGCCAGGTTCTTTCCGCTGCCGCTTTGCCCGGCGCACAGATCTCGTTCAGCGAAGGCCGCGCTGTTCTGATGATCCCTGCTGTGGCAGCCGCACACAGCGGAAGATATTCCGTCAGAGCCACCAATGGAGCTGGACAAGCTACTAGCACGGCTGAACTCCTAGTTACAGGTGAGCAACTGGCTTCAAATAGTTTCACTGCGAAGCGTCTCATTCTAACTGACAGCATAGCATTTAAATGATAGAAAATAGCAGATCTACAAGTTCACAACACGTCTCGCTGCAACGTGTTGTGAGCTTATAGATCGGCTATTTTTGGTTATTAGTTATTTTAAGATTCGGTTATTAGTTATTTTAAGATTAAAGAGTATTTGAAGTGATCAAACTAGCAATAGAATACATGTTTAGAAGCATTTTCCATGGTCTCAGAAATGTCATAAAAGCAAAGGTTAATGCCTCAAAGCTGTGATTTTCTCAACTGGTTGGCTGTACTATGTGGAACAGCAGCAACATAGGTTTAGAATGATAATACCTAAACATCATCGGAAAAACTTTCAGTCATGGGATTTTATTTAGCTTTACTCCATGTGTAGCGCTGGCATCTTGATGTACAAGTACATCCCCTGGACATGACGCTAGTATGTCACAGCTGGGACCAACCCTTGATGCTGAGTGCCAAGCAGGGAGGCATTGGGTCCCATTTTTCTAGTCTTTGGTACGACCCGGCCGGGGAATTGAACCTAGCCTCTCAGGGCGGACTCTCTAACCACAGGGCCACTGAGCTGGTGGATAAGATATCATGGTTGCTTCAAAGCTGTTTTCTCTCCGAGTCTAAAAAAAACCCAAAACCTTGCGTTTCATCCTCAGCCGAGACCGCGCCGCCCAGCTTTACACAGAGACTTCAGAGTTTGACCGTCAGACAAGGCAGCCAAGTGAGACTGGATGTCGGAGTGACAGGCATCCCTACACCCGTTGTGAAGTTCTACAGAGAGGGAGCAGAGATCCAGAGCTCCCCGGATTTCAGCATCGTTCAGGAAGGAGAGCATTACAGTTTGTTGATCGCAGAGGCCTTCCCAGAGGATTCTGGAACGTACTCAGTAAACGCTACCAACAGCAGTGGACGTTGCACTTCCACCAGTGAACTACTGGTACAGGGTAAGAGTGTGTGTGTGTGTGTGTGTGTGTGTGTGTGTGTGTGTGTGTGTGTGTGTGTGTGTGTGCTGTTTAGTTTCTACTAAAGATGTACAGTATGGTTTTAGGAAGCAGGAAGCATGTTTTAGGAATATTAATGCTGCTGGGTGAAATCCCTGAACTGACCAGAAAAGTGTTCAATGGGCTCTGTGCATAACCCTAGTCCCAGGTTTCCAGAAGGTGTCATACCCCGTTTCCTGTTTCCAGTTCAGTTTCCCATATAGCTTTCATTTGATTGGCTCAGCAGCAGGTTTGAACCAGACCGGTCACACACTGCTGCTGAGCCAATCAAATGATGCAATGGAAAACTGAACTGGAACAGGAGATGGGGTATGCCACCGTCTGGAAATCTCAGACTACAGCTCTATGCACAGAGCCCATTGGAACTGCTCAGTAGCCAATAGTAGAAGACCATATGGTTGCACTGGTACAGGGCATTATATCTGTGCCCATGATGTTAAAAAAATGACTCAACTGTGTAAATCTCCCAATGGAGAGAACCATGTCCAAACTACCATCCTGGCCTATGTGGTTCGCCATCTGCTTCATATTACTTTATTGACATTGTCAATCAGTAGGTGACATACAGTACTCGACACCAGGGTGTAAATGTCTCAATAATAGAAGAGTAAGGAGACCACCTCCAACCACTGCAGATGTACTACTTATATTGTGTTAACATAGTCTGCTATACAGATGTGCTAGTTATATTGTATTAACTTCCTCTACCGTACAGATTGGTTAAAAGAAAGTTTTATTAATCAAAAATAATTCCTGAATTGTATTAATTGAATGTAAATGTGTCTTTTGTCTCAGGAGAAGAAGCTGTACCTATTAAGAAAACCAAGACCGTTGTGGCCACATCACAGATGCAGATGGCGACAGGACAGAGCAGAGTGGAGAGGGTATGACATTACTATCTTTAAAGAGTCACAAATGATGCCACAAAGATCTCACCTTGTGCCTCTAATACAATGGTTTTCAACCCTTTTCATATCAGGGTCCATTATTTATTCGGCAATTGAGCCATTTGATGAGATTTAGCCTCTCAGACCCAAAACGTGTTGTGTTATGTTATCGTTGGATAAGATTTTGTCCACAATTTCTACATTCTCTAATTGTGTAGACCTCTTGTAAATTAAGTGATGCAGACATTTAACAATAATTGAACTCTTGAGAGCATAAAATTAAAGCTACTGTACTTACACTTTACTTCACTTATTAGCCATATGCTAATCGCTACTGGTTACCAACTCTCCATCATTTAGCTGGGGACCACCTGGAACCCCCTCAAGGACCACTGGTGGTCCCCGGACCACTGGTTGAGAACCACTGCTCTAGAGCAGTGCAGCGCAAATCGTGTGAGATATCTATTGGGTCACGCAGTTGTGTACAGCAACATTAGAATGGCAATGCAATGACTTTTTTTTTTTTTTTGAACAAAGACGTTTATTTGCTTTCTGCAGAGAATATTCACAGTATACAAATGTTTTAAGCAAATAAACTAAAATAAAAACACAAAAAGACAGAAAGAAAAGACAAAACAGAAAAATACCACAATAAAAGAAAAACAAACAGGACAATTCGGCAAACATATTAAGAAACAGATTAAATCAGATTTAAATAATTAGATATCAGGACATTCACTCGGAGATCAAATATAACTAGTTACAGCACAAAAACAAATACAAAAATAAAACAAAACAAAAATATCATGACATGACATATAGTACATAGTAACATAGGCTTTCATATAGGCAGATTAAAGTATCCAATAACTGGGGCCCACTTTTTTAGAAACGCATCGTACTTCATCTGGAGCTTTGCAGTAATTTTTTCCATAGTAAACATTTTCAATATCCTCTCATGCCACTGACTGGTCGTAGGTGGTAAAGGTTTCAGCCAGGATAGAGTAATCATTTTTCTCGCAATCAACAAAAGAATATGTAGGATATAAACCTTCTGTATGTCCACCAGCCCCTCCGGAACCACTCCAATAATATAAATTTTTGGGTCTAATGGTAAGTCTATGTTAAGAATAGCTTGGACTTCTGTGCGTATTCCCTTCCAGTAACTCTCCAATTTAGGGCAATCCCAAAACACATGGGTATGGTCCCCAATCTGCTTGCAATCCCTCCAACATAATTCTGTAGTATTTACATCAAATTTGGAAACCATGAGGGGAGTTCTGAAATATCTCATTTTTGTTTTCCAATTGAATTCTTTCCACAATGGGCTGTTTGTGATTCTGTGACCTCCTTCACAAGCCCTTACCCACTCCTCATCTTCTATTATCACTGTCATTTCCAGTTCCCATTTCGATTTAATCTCTAATGTGTTCCCTGATACTATGGACTGCAAACAGTTGTATATTTGAGATATAATTTTTTTCCCTTTTTTTTCCTCCGTTATCCTAATTAAAAACAGCTCCAAAGGGGTTGGTGGTTGTCTCAAAATTTCCCAATCCTTATGTGACAGCAGATAGCTTCTCACCTGTAAGTATTTGTAAAAGTCTTTTGTATCCAAACCAAATCTATCCTGTAACTGTTTAAACGATTTAATGGAATTCCCCTCAAGCAACTGGTGAATTGTAACAAGACCTTTCTCCGTCCACACTCTGAAACCCGAGTCCAGTTTGCTTGGTAGAAAATCCTCATTCCTATCTATTCTAGTGGCTCTCGATATTGATAGGGACAGCTTCAATTTCTTTCTTACCAAAGACCAGACTTTATACGTGCAACTCATCCATTCATTATTTAACTTGAGATTATTCCATTTTTTAAGCTCCAAAGAAGGCAATGACTCAAGAGGTACCTGTGGACATGAATTTCTCTCCAAATCTAACCAATTAGTATCTTTATCTTGTCTTATCCATTCCACCAGTCCACTCAATTGAGCCGCCCAATAATAATGTCTTAAATTTGGAAGATTAAGCCCCCCTTGATCTTTTGGGTAGCCTAGCATTTTCCATTTAATCCTTGGTTTCCTCTTTTGCCATATGAAAGCCGACATCATCTTATCTAGTGACTTAAACACTGAGGCCGGGATCGGGACAGGCAAAGCCTGGAAAAGAAACAATAATCTAGGGAGAATATTCATCCTGACTGTCTCAATTCTACCAATTAGTGAAAGCGGGAGAATCTCCCACCGTGCCAAATCTAATTTTAATTGATCTATTAATTTACCGTAATTTGCTTTATATAATTTTGAGGTGTCTGACGTTATCTTAATCCCTAAATACTTGAAACCATGGGGCGACCAATTAAATGAGACCCTCCCCGCCAAATGAGATGGAAACTCCCCAACCAGCATCATAGCCTCCGATTTTGTTTCATTGACCTTGTAACCAGACACTATCCCAAACTCATCCAAGCAGTCCATGACTATTGGGATGGACTTTGAGGGGTCACTGACATACAAAATGACATCATCTGCATATAACGATATGACATGTCGATTAGGTCCGTTTGATATCCCGGATATGTTAGGATTTCCCCTTATTAATTCTGCTAATACTTCTATATTTATTGCAAACAGCAACGGAGACAGTGGGCAACCCTGTCTTGCGCCTCTGCTCAGCCCAAATTGTTCAGATGTATAACCGTTAACTCTAACTTTGGATACTGGACCAGAATACAAAACCTTAATCCAATCAATAAAAATTGAATGAAATCCCATTTTTCCCAATGCATGTTCCAAGTACAGCCAATCTAGTCTATCAAACGCTTTCTCCGCATCCAGACTAAGCAACATCGATGTTTGTTTACTCCTACGGGCTATAGACATTATGTTCAAAGTTCTCCTAATATTATGTATTCCCTGTCGTCCAGGCATGAAGCCTGTCTGATCAGGATTTATTATCTTGGTAATGCACTTCTGTATTCTCTTAGCCATGATAGAGCTCAATATCTTCACATCATTGCATAATAGGCTTATAGGCCTATATGAGGCACAGAAAGTAGGGTCCTTGCCTTCCTTATGGATCACAGTAATGATCGCCTCTGACCAACATTTAGGGGGGTCCTTTTCTCCAAGAGCATAGTTAAATACCCTCTGTAAAAGGGGGATGATCTCCTTCCCAAAACATTTGTAAAATTCCCCTGAGTATCCGTCTACACCAGGAGATTTATTATTTTTTAATGTTTTTATTACTTCTTCAATTTCCTCCATTGAAATTGGGTCTACCATAAATTGTGAATCTTCTTCGCTTAATTTAGGTAAATTGATTTTTTCCATAAGAGCTTTAATTTTATCTTCCCTGTTTTCAACCATTGGAGCTTCATATAATTTTTTGTAAAATGTAGAAAAAGCCTTTGCAATATCATTAGGATGTGAGACCAAATTGTTGGAGCCCGGGTCCACCACCTTTGACACTGTCCTTCCTGCCTGTGCCTTACGCAATTGAAATGCTAATAAACGACTCGCCCTGTTACCGGCTTCATAATATTTTTGACTTGTGAATCTTAGTGCACCTTCTGCCTTATATGTCAGTAAATCATTAAGCTCCCTTCTGCGTTGGTCTAGCGTTCCCAAAACCTTCTTACTGCCTGAATTTTTATGTTCCCTTTCCAATTTTTTTATACTATTTTCCAATTGTACTTGTTTTTTCTCTCTTTCCTTTTTTAGGCCCGAGGAGATGGCAATTATCTTACCTCTTATTACTGCTTTTGCCGCCCCCCACAAAATGGACGGGGAGACTTCTCCATTATCGTTTAGTTCCAAGTAATTTTGTATTTCCTCTTTAATTTTTTGAACCACCTCAGGATTGTTCAATAAGGAAACATTAAGTCTCCAGTATCTAGGGCGCGCACCTGAGTCCACATTCACGGACATTACCACTGGGCTATGGTCTGAGATAGTTATGGGTTCAATATGACAGCTCATTACTTTATGTGCATCCTGTTTAGAGACACAGAACATGTCGATACGGGAGTGACTACCATGTACCCTGGAAAAAAAAGTAAAATCCCTCTCCCTTGGATGTTTCAGTCGCCAAATGTCTACTAGCCCCAATTCCTCCATCATGCCACACAGAGCTGCTGTTTTTTGTGATTTTGGGCTGACCACCGATGGCTTCTTATCAATCTGCTGATTCACGACTGCGTTGTAGTCGCCTCCTGAAATAATCATTCCTTTCGCATTGTCAGCCAGCAGTGACGCAACATCCCTAAAGAAGCTGGGGTCTTCTTCGTTTGGAGCATATAAATTCAAAATAGTCAGATATGTATCCCCTATTGTACCAACCACCAAAATGACCCGGCCTTTTTTATCATCATATATTTTTTCTGGTACAAAACACACCGCTTTATGACACAATATTGCCACTCCCCTTTTTTTCCCTTTATCATATGATGCACTAAAAACCTGACCAACCCATTCCCTTTTTAGTTTCTGGTGTTCTTTGTCGTCTAAATGTGTCTCCTGTAGCAACGCTATTGAACAATTTAGTCTCTTCAGCTGACTAAGAATTTTCTTTCTTTTTATGGGGTTATTAATCCCTTTTACATTGTATGTAATAAAATTCAAATTACTCATATTTTGTCTTATTTATCCTAATTAACACCCTGTTATATTCTACACACTCCCCTTCATATCCGACCATCTTGCTTTGCCATGCATAAAAAATAAGATCGGTTCCAAGTATCTGTCCTGTCCTCAAAAGTTTGCCGAAAAACATAAAACAAAATTGAAAACACAAAACATAGAGAAGAGGCCTCTTAAAGTAGAAGGCCTCGAAAAAACCCATAGGACGCTCCTTCCAAAAACTAAAAACACACAACAAAAACCACCCATGGAGCATCCTGGGCAGAGGGCTTTCACCCCCTGAAAAGGTTGCACAAAGTGCAGATGCAACGGAACTCCACCCCATGTCCCCCTTGTCGCGTTGCTTAGTTTGCATTACTCCTAGAGCATGCTTCCACCCTCCCCTCCCACCAAAGCCCCTTCAAATCAAGTGAAAATTAGGGGAAGTGAGGGACACTCCACTCCCTCTCGCCCCCCCCCCCCCACCCTCTTGAAGGGCCAACCCTAGTAGGCTCTAAATTCAACTTAAATATATAGCCCCCCCCCACCCCCTTGTCCGGCAGGTATAGAGATGATATGATGTCGAAATACAAATAATATACTAGCTTCCACGCCATGCTTCAATATATACACTCCCTCATCTGTCCCCCTTATGTACAAACTATAAGTTGAAAGTGAAAAATAACCCATCAGACCCCAACATCAGCATGGATGAAAAGGCTCCGGCCGAGAAGGGCGGGCCGGCGGGCCCACAACGCACCAGGCCACGACACGCCACGGGCCCACCGATCAACCCCCCCCCACCAAAGCCCCCCACCCCATAGTACAAAGCAGAAAAATATATTAGCACTGGACCCTAAGGGACTCCAGTAACCCACATGGGATCCGAATGGGCCCTCTCCCCCCAACCCTTTCCCCACATGTACAGACTACAGAAGTGGTCAAATGTAAAAATTAAGCAAATAAAATAGCCCCGAAGCCAAACTGAAATATATTCACCCCCTCACCTGCTCCCCCCCCCCTCTCTGGGAGACAAGACCCTAATAAAAATAACTCTAATTTAACCATCAAGATTGCGTGTCAGCACTGCGGAGAAAGCCCCGGCCGAAAATAACAGATCGACAAGCCCAACGGACATGCCGACCAACCACCCCGGCCACAGCCTCCCCACTACAATATCAAACAACACAACAACGCAAAAAATAAATAAAGACACCGTCCCTGATACCAGGGGGGCCCCAATTACCTATATGGGTCCACATGATCAAACCTAAATGTAAAAGTCCCTCTCCCAACCCCCACCGCTCCACATTCCCCCCCTCCCCCGGGAGGCAAAACCATTATGTATATAAACCCCACCACAACAGCACAACAAAATTCAGTCCAATAACCCATAACGGGGTCCAAGCGATCACACTTAAACGTGTAGGATCCTACCTACCCACCCCCCCCCCCCTCTGTCTTGGCATGTGCAAAAATTTTAGGAATTAAGAATAAACAAATAAAAATAAAAAATAAAATAACCACGAAGTCAGGTTTCAGTATAAACACACTTTCCTCTGCCACCCCCCCCCCCACCCCACCCTGAAGGAGACCTAAAACACAGGCTAACCTTTTTGTATGCTCTTCATTTGCTCTCTATTGTCACCCCTATCCCCCTCCCTCCCCCTCTGGAAGGCACAACCAAAATATAAACAAACCTTAAGACTAGACATACTTATATTAGGCCCCCCTTCACCCGGCAGGTACAGCTGTAAATTTAAAAAATAAAATAAAATAAAATAGTGCATATACCTACTTATACACCTACATATATACATATATGCACACAATAAGAAATGAAAAAGAAACAGCCTTAAAGTCAAACTTCAGTATAAATGCACTTTCATCTGCCAGCCTACCAACCCTCCCCCCCCCCCCCCCCCCGAAAAAGCAGAGTATTCCCCCCACCCCCATGTCCTATGTTAAACTGTGCCCTTTACGTTACTTTTCACTTAAGTCCTCCTACTACTAACAAATGATCCAATTTTATCAGTGTCCGATCAGATAACTTACTGTCTCCTAGATGTTCACGGATGAGATTCAGTCTCGCCAGTTAACTCAAGGTCCTTTTTAATGTCCACAGATGAGATGCAATGTTGTCGATTACTTTGATTGTCCGTCTGCGTCTTCATGAATGAGGGATTCGACATCCACCAGATTCAGCGCGCTGCCTTTCTTTTTCTCTCTTTGCGTCTTCCATCCGTCCCTTGGCAGCAGCACTCTGTCGAGTAGATCTCGTTCCTCCACATCGATGTCAATTCCAATCTTCTCCAGCGTGTCTTGCGCATCCAGTAAAGAGGGGAAGACCTTCTCTCCGGTGTCCAAAAAGATCTTTATTTGGGCCGGATAGATTGTCTTGGCTTTAATGTTCTTGTCTTTCAGTTTTTTAATCACTTCCCACACACTTTTCCTCTTTCTTTGTAGGTTTTGTGAGTAGTCATTATCAAAAAAGACTCTTTTCCCCTCAAACTCGATGTTCCCTTGTGACCACGCTTGTTGCAAGATTGTTTGTTTCACGCCTTGGTCTAGGAATCGCACAATTATGGACCTCGGTGGTGCAGACGAATCTCTTGGTTTGGGGCCGGCCGAGCGATGGGCCCTAACCACCCGTACGACTAGCTCCTCTTCCAAATCCAAATTAGCAATCAGGAAATCCTTAATAAAGCCAGCCATATCATCCTTTTCTGCACCCTCCTTTACCCCGTACAGTCTTAAATTGTGACGTCGCAGATTATTCTCCAAAGAATCGCATTTAGAAGCCAGGCTAGCCTCTCTCTTCAGCAAGTAGGCTAGGGCTCTGCCATGTAGCATGCTTCTGTCTTCTGTATCGCTCACTCTTTGTTCTGCTACGGTGACTCTCTCGTCCAACTTATCCATCCGTTGTTTTATTTCAGCCATGGAGGCCTCCAGTCTGTTCAGCGAGGTTTTTGTGTCCTTATAATTGTCATTATTCTCCTGTCGGAGCTTTCTTATCTCCGTTAGCATCTCAGACTCCCCACCGATACCGCCGGCAGCCATGGCTTGCGTTGGTCCTGTTAGCTTTAGCTGAGTTAGCTTTAGCTGCCTTGTGTTTGGACGCGGTCCTGTCTCTTCCTTGTTTCCACTGCTAGAATCCGTCTTCTTCGATTTCTTATCTCCCAACATTCTTTAGTGACCATGTCAATACGTTTCCTTCATCATTTGTTAGTTTTTACATACTTTATAGGGCTATTTTAGAAGGGCTCGGCGGAGCTTGAGATTCAAGCGTCTGTCTTGGCCATGACGTCCCCAGATCAATGCAATGACTTTTAGTTAAATATTTACTTTTAAACATGATATTCTATGTTGTTTACTGGTACCGTATGTGTTACTTGAATAATTGAAACCTTTCATCAGAACATGGCTGTTGTCAGCAGTCAAACAATTAATTACCAATTAATTAATTAATTAATTAAAGTATAATAACTGCTTTAGGTTGGGTTGCATGGATCAGCATTTCTGCGTCATTGCTGTCAAAATGTGTGCACTCCTGCTCCAGACTGGAGCTGTGTGACCTACAACCCACAAAGCAGTGGAACAGATCGCATGTTCTCTACAGAGCCTGGGTTACAGTTCACCTTTCACAAGCTAGCTACTGTACTACACTTTACTTCACTTATTAGCCATATGCTAATCACTACTGGTTACTTACTGCTGTAATGTTAGACATAAGCTAATCACTACTGTTTACTACAAACTTATAGATGGGCTATTTTCATCCCACGAGACTGCAGGTGTATATGATTTGATTAGATTTTTCTTTATTAAAGTGTCATGCTTCCAAAGAGGCCCAGCCCATATAGACTTACAGGACACTTTTACATTTCATTTGACATGAACAATGAACCGACATGATAATTCACAAACAATGGTCAAACGAATAACGAACTAAAACACTCAAGCATGGCAGATTACATAAATACAACTTAAAATACAACATTGGGCCCGTTACTTCACATCTTAACAGGAGACCGGGCATGAACCTATTTGAAAAGATGACATTGTCTTCTACTCCAGGCTCAGGAAACAAAATGTGCCGTCTTAAATACCTCATAATTAAACAACCACTCCAACTTCTGGCCATCATCTTCCCAGAATTGTTTTTGCATTACATCAAATAGAGGAACCCTCAAATCATCATGCAGAGTACAATAAAACATCAAATGGAATTCATATTGTATGTATCGTATGTATATAGGGTCAAAGCGGTTAAAGTGATCTTACTAAAGTGATCTAACTCATTTAGTTGGGGGCCCCCTGGAACCTCAACTAAGAACTAAGAACCACTGCTTTACACTGTCACACCTCTACCATGGGCTAAGTTAACCTATGATATTTCATGTTGTGTCTCTCCCATGCAGAGAGTAGAGAGTAGCTACCAGTCTTCTTCATCATCCATGATGGAGATGCATGTGGAAGGAGGCGCCATGATGCAAGGAGGTGCCATAATGCAAGGAGGCGGCATGATGCAAGGAAGCGCCATGATGCAAGGAAGCGCCATGATGCAACAGGGAGGTGTTATGATGCAACAGGGAGGCGGAATGATGCAAGGAAGCGCCATGATGCAACAGATGGCACACAAGACCCCCCCGCGAGTTCCTCCCAAACCCACGTCCAGATCCCCTCCTTCACTGTTACCCAGGGTGACCGTGGGACGCCAGCAGTCCCCCTCACCCGTCAGACACGTCAAGGGTCCTACCATGTCCAGAAAACACGTGAGACACTTTTTCACTATTCAGCATTATGGGATTACGCACCGACTAGTCTGTTCTGGAGGGATGCACGATATTGAATCTTTGGCCGATATGTCAAATCCAGTGGTTCTCAAACGTATTCATGTCAGGGAGACCTCCAAATTAATGTATTTGCCCGCAGACCCCCATCAGAAAATATTTTGTGCCAGCCCCCCCATACAATATTGGTGTTAAAATGTTTCAAAAATATAAAAATATAAATTTGGATATAAATATATATCCAAATTTATCACGTCTTTTCGAGATTATTTTGAACAAATTGCCAAATATATACTGTACTGTAGGTTTGCTATATTAAATCTTTTTGCAGGGGACCCCCTGGAACCCCTTCAAGGGCCCCTGGGGATTCCCCGGACCCCAGTTTGAGAACCAGTGGTCAAATTGACAGATACGAATATTACAGTACAAGTTTCCTTTAGGGTTCACTTTACTCCTGTTTATACAGCAACTGGGATGCTGGGTGCAGATGCACACCTCTAAAAAACTGTAGTATCTGTGGGCTGGGCGATGTGGACAAACAACAGACATTTTCACTCATGAAATTCGTTTTTTTTTGGTTGCTTTAATAATCCCTGTGTCCTCCTTGCTCCTCCTCGTCCCGTTAGACGTCGTCCTCCCCGGAGGTGCTGCCCCCATGGAAGCAGGGAGGCTTCGCGTCGGAGGCCAGCTACGCCAGTATGACCAGTGCCAGCATGAGCAGCAGTGCTACGTCCACCCAGGTGACCAGAGAGCAGCACTGGGAGGGATCCTACGGCATGCAACAGCAGCAACAGCAACACATGATGGCTGGGGAGGGATCGTACGCCATGCAACAGGAGCAGCAACACATGATGGCTGTTTCAGAGGTGAGAAATGGAAAAGCCAGAATCAGAATCAGCTTTATTGTCACACCACAGGTTTACAGAAGCAATCTCATTGTTATAGTCCAGTCAGTGAAACAGTAATGTTTTCAGGTGAGTTTTGAGGCTCCTCACTGTCCTTCCCTGACTGAGGGCGCCCTCCAGTGGAAGGTGTTATGTATGAATAAACATCCGTCTCATTCCACAGGTTATTTTGAACAGGGATATATTTGATTTGCTGCTCAATTTAATTGAGTTTAGGGTTTTTGACATCCAACTTCAATCAAAAGGACTTCACTTTTTGTTTTGACTGAACGTGGTGGGATTGCCTATAAAACAGATCAGTGCTATTTATGAGTTCATAGTGAGTAATAAAATATATGTCATAATAACTAAATCCGTGCCGCTCTGTGGATCGAGTTTTGTACCGTGGGACTAAGGTCTGGAACTATCTTTTTTAGAAACAAGTTTTTGTGTACAAAATTGGACATCGAACATGACCGAATTTGGTATGAAATAAATAAACAGTATAGGTTGTATCAGCCATATTGAATGTTTAATGTTGCACAGTGCATCCAAACTTAACCTGCATCCATGTTGATGATGATGATGATAACAGTGTGTTGTTTCCAGGTCACAGGGACAAACACAAAGTCAGTGTGTTTTCTCTTGTTGGGCGGGGGAGTGTTCCCATGGACGGTAATGGAGATCTATGTGTGTAGAAAGCTTGTGTGTATCAAAAACCCAACTGCTAACTGTAATCCTCTCAGGGTGAGGGTGATGGGAAGAAAGCCGAAGCCGTGGCCACAGTGGTGGCCGCTGTAGACCTGGCACGAGTCCGTGCGCCCGTGCATGCGGACGGTGTGCATGGTACCGAAGAGGAGGCTGTGGTAGTAGTAGAGTCTGACTTGAGACAACAGCAACAGCAGCAGTCGCTCACACTGCAGGCTGCTGCGGAGAAACATGTTACCGCAGAGATACCTGTTACCACAGAGAAACATGTTACCACAGAGAAACATGTTACCACAGAGAAACATGTTACCGCAGAGAAACACGTCTCTACGCATGTAGAGACCGACTTGAGACAACAGGAGCAGTCAGTCTCGCTGGAGACGGCTGAGAAACATGTCACTATGGAAACATTGTCTGTTGAAACACCTGTGGTTACGGTGGAAACGGTGGCCGTTGAATCGCCCGCGGTCACTCCGACCCCAGACCAACACACCATCCAGGTCTCTTTTTTTAATCTCCAGGAAGATCTAAGTATTTCTAAATATAGCTGTATATTCTAATATACACTGGATATTTTTTTTAGGGATGCACGGTATTGACATTTTGGCTAATATCCGATTAGCAATGAATTACTTCAAATCGACGGATACCGATACTGATATTGCAAGACAAGTTTCCAGTAGGGTTTATCTTTCACCTGTTATACAGTACCTGTGATTCTGGGTGCAGATGCAGCCTACTGATGCACATATTCGTTCAAACAACTTAAATATAGTATTTTTACTTAACATTTTTCCAACTTGTTGACTCTTTTGAAAGCTTATCCAGAAAACACTGATTGAATCACCAAAAAAGGCATTATCAGCTTCACATTCCAACTAAATAAATTAATATCAATATCAAACAGAATATCAGCTAACACTGCTATATTTACTGGTTATTAGTTCGATAAGGCCGCTACCGATATAGTGACTGATTAATCGTGCATCCCTAAAATGTTTCATCTTTAGTAAAAAATTACCTAGAATCTGTAACCACTCAACATGAACTTTGTTGGTCACTCTAGATACAAAGAACCACAGAAAGCATCACACACGTGGACACTGGTCTGGCACCGTCCCCAGTTCCACATTTCACTGTTTCTAAAGTTACTTTCCCTAAGCCTGAAGCTAGCATTGAGGTAAGGAGAGAGGTTAGACAGGAAAACGTCCCCTTTCATCTTTTTAACATCCACTCTCCAGTGTTGTTTTGTGGTGTGTACACACTTCACATCCCTCATAACCACATCACATATCCCCGGAGTTGATTTTTTTTCTTTCTGGAATACATTTTTTTTTGTTAGTTTGTTTGTTAGATATTGTTCAGTACGTTGTCAAATATCAACCTTAAACTAATCCCCACTCTTCATCAGATTCATTCACCATGTATTTTTCATCTCTAAAACCCTTTGTTCCAACAAAGCCAAGCATATCTTTGACTCTCGTTTGTTTTGTGTTTCCCGTGACGGTGACATGTTTCTTGGTTCTCCTTGGCTTGGTTCAGGTTTCCAGGGCAGGCGCTGCTATTGCCAGCCTGCAGAAAGAGCTCTCCTCTCCCTCTTCCGCTAGGAAAATCATCAAGCCAGTCAAGTCTCCCAGTCCTTCACGTAGAGTTGTTGTGGAGACACGGGTGACATCGGTGGCCACCCCTCCACCGTTCAAAGACCCCAGATATCAGTCTCTTTACCAGGCTCGGTCACAGAGAAAGAGCCAGGAGGAGTTTGAGGACTGGGAGCCTCAGGTTTGTACTGGTTCCCCAGGTCTGGTGGTCCTAGGGGTCTACAGTGTCACGAGTTCCATGTCAGAGACTTTGTAAGGTATAGAAAGCACAGCAGAAACATTTAGAAGCAGAATCTGTAAGAATGAACGGAAAATGTCTGTGGCTGTTATGGTACATTTCAAAGAGCTACTGTACTTCTTCAGGTTTCTCAGTAGCATGAAATTATGCCAGTGGTTCTCAAAGTGGGTTACGGAGACACCCCAGGGGTCCTTGAGGGGGTTCCAGGGGGTCCCCAGCTAAATGTGTTAATATAGCATAAAAATAAGTTAAAGCACTTCAACCGTATTTGGCTATTCGAAAATAGCTGATCTAAAAGCTCACAACGTGTTGCATCACAACGTGTTACAGTTCTACAGCTTGTAGAACTGCTATTTTTGACGAATTAGAAGAGAAACACCCCCAAATACATATATTAATTTGGCATGAAAATGTTTGAGAATCACTGGTTTATGCTACTGGACTGGTACGACTGTAAACCCTTGGGCCCGACTGCGTGCTTCCCTCTTCACTTCCCGTTTAACACTGGCGTGGACTTCCCACCTGCGTGCTTATTGGTCAAAAGCACCCCTTCACCGTAACGCCACACCCAATCAAGCAAGCGCCTTGTAAAATCAGAGCTTACCCGTCCTCTTGTCTTGAAGACGCACCCCACCTGACTCCTTCATGCCCTCCCATCCTTGTCTCTGTGGTTTTCTTCATTCACCTCATGGTTCTCCTTCCATCATGGCTGTTGTCTGGTCCTCCTGAGCAGGGTTGTAATCTGCTTCTAACTGGCTTCCACATCTTCATCCTCACTGGAGAAGCAGAGGTGTTGCGCTGTGTTTCGTGGCTTCAACGTCTTTCACCCTCACTGGAGAAGGAGAGGTGTTACACGGCTTTTTGTGTTTTGTGTTGAGATGTGTGACCCTTTGCTCATGTTTCTACAGGAGGCTGCCGCCGTTCCTGCACCAGCCCAAGAGCCCGTTGTTCCTCCTACGCTTACTGCTGTGAGTTTTATGCTTTTGGATTTATAGGGATACAAATGTAACCAAATGGACCATTACGGGTCCTTCTGGTTCCACTCTCAGAGTTGAATTAAATTAAAATGTATGCGGTTGTATATTTGTTAGGTTTTATTGGTGTTTTATTTTTTATTTAGTTTGTAATTGTTGCAAATAATTATCTTGTCCCTTTTTTGTTGTTTTTGTATTGCTCGTCTTGGCCAGGTCTCACTTGTAATTGGGGTCTCAAACCTCTATGTGACTCCCCTGGTTATTAAATAAAGGTTACAATACAACAACACAATAAGTTAACACAGGAGTTTATAGTGTAGATTGGGGTGCCATCGATAAAAAAAGATGTGGTTTTGTTGGCCTAATGCATATCAAACTGGCCACCCTTTCCTTTCTCACACGTGGAACATGTCTGTCCTCACAGGGCTTGAAGAACACAAACGTCACGGAGGGCGAGTCGGTGACCCTGGAGTGTCAGATCTCCGGTCACCCCACCCCCGTCATCATGTGGTTCAGAGAGGACTACAAGATCGAGAGCTCGATCGACTTCCAGATCACCTACGAGAGCAGCTATGCCCGTCTGGTGATCCGCGAGGCGTTCGCAGAGGACAGCGGACGCTTCACCTGCACAGCCACCAGCGAGGCTGGAACCATCAGCACCAGCTGCTTCCTGCTGGTCAAAAGTAAGTGGAACTGAGTTCATTTTCATGTTGACCAACTGTGTAGTAATGATTTAGTCTAAATAAGCTAATAGAAAATGTGTGTTATTCAACTTAAAAATACAGACACAAACTTTTCTCATTTCTAATTAAAGATATTGTAAGTAATACGTTTGTTGATTGATATGTTTTCTAACAATTACTATGCTTCCTTCTAGTTTCAGAAGAACTTGAAAGTAGAGAAGAAACTGCTTCATATACTGAAGCTGTAATGACACAACAGACAACGTGAGTTTGAATGTCATGATATCACGTAAATACCCAATGTTGAAGAATCTTTGGTTAAAGTTATACTGTAACTAAACAAACTGTCACTTCCAGTAGCTAGCACAACATTTGATCAAGGTATAGATTTCAAATGTACATTTATCATGGTGCTGGATGATTCAGAAATTATAATCATAATCATATAGTAATCCTATTAACAAAAACAACAACAAAAACAGTCCACGCTATAAATTAAAATCTAGTTAAAACAACCTGAATATCCTGGCGCTGATTTGAAATATGCCTTTTAGAATTGCTGCTGAGACAAAGACAGAGACGGTGATGCCCACATCGCCAGTGACAGAGGTAACAGGAGAGCCAGCTGCCCCTTTCTTCCTCAAGACGCCCCTCCCACAGAAGTTGGTGGAGGGAGGAAGTGTGGTCTTCGACTGCCAGATCGGAGGAAGCCCCACACCTCACATTATCTGGAAGAAGAGTGGGATCCCACTCACTACAGGATACAGGTACACTATAGTCACAAGGCACACTGGCATTAGGCTGCTAAATAGTGTTTATATATTATAGTTAATATAGTTGAATATGTTTATAACTACTCCCCCCGCAGACAATCAGGCTTGTGAATGATCAGTCCAGGGAAAAACTAAACTAAAGCCGGGAAACGGTCTAACCTTGAAACCTTGTATCTTCATATTTCAACTTGTAATATGTTTTTGGTAAATTAATGCCCTACTTTGTTGTTCAAGAAGTTCATGCAAAAGTACAGAAACTAGCCGATCGACAAGCTCACAGCCTGTAGATTGTCTATTTTGGAAAAAGTGAAAGTGGTTAAATCTGTCTATGGTTTATTTATTATTTAGCCAACCAATAAAAAATATTTTAAAAATACAGTAAAGTAAGTTTTGGACATACAAGGTTTCCACTCTACAGTGACGATAGACTTAATTATTTTGGTCACTTTGTTGAACACGTGATTGATCTCCGGTTCCATGGATTATCTCCTCTGTCCATTAGATACAAAGTTGCCTACAATCAGGAGACTGGAGCGTGCAGGATGGAGATCTCCATGACCTTCGCTGACGACGCAGGAGAGTACTCCATCTTCATCAAGAACCAGCATGGAGAAGTCTCAGCCTCAGCCACTCTGATGGAAGAAGGTACATCACTTGAGTTTGATCAAAGGAAACATGGGACTTAGCACTCAGCACCCATTTTCAACCTTATCTTGTTTTTATGCGTCCTCATCAAAGCCGTTTGTGGTGCTTTTGTGTTTGCAGAGGAGTATGAAACATACATGAAGCAGTTTGACGTGACGTACAAATCTGAAGTGACGACGACGGTGGTCCAAGAGCCTCCTCCTGTGACCATCACCCAGTATCAGATGGACCAGAGGAGGGTCACCACCCCCGCCATGAGCTACATTTCAGAAGCGGTAATGTTTAACCACTAAAACCCTTTTATACTTACTGAAGGGGGCCACATGGTGTACCTGCACTCTCACCAGTCGTATACTGTAAACGCCATCACTCAAATAGCCCATAATAGTCACAAATGTAATAATAAAGGAAAAAATATTATTCAGTGTACCATTTACATTTTTATTTCAAATGCATTTAGTTCTTATATTAACTTTATAAACTTAAATACAAATACATTGGATATAAACAAAATACAATGCAATAAAAAAAGGCCAGTTAGTGCACAAATCTTTTGCTCCCAACGAATGCATGGTTTGAATCCGCCATCTTGTCTCTCATCTCTCTCTGCCCATGTTTTTTTGTATTTAAAATAAAAATAAAGCTTAACATGTCAAAATACCAGCTAACAGCTCATGAAACTTTAATTCTAAAACGTTTTTTTTCCTCTCCCCCTTCTTTTATCCACCCAGGAATTCCACATATCTGCCTTTGAGCAGAGGATCATCCAAGAGATTGAACTACGTATCATGATGATCAGCTACACAGAGATCATCACAGAAGACAGAGAAGTGGCCGTTATGGTGTCGGAACACGAGGCCATGCAGCCCGGCTTCGACACTCCCGTCAAACACTACAGGATCCTGGAGGGGATGGGCGTCACCTTCCACTGCAAGGTGGCAGGAGTCCCACTGCCCAAGGTGACCTTTGGCCTTAACCTCTTTCAACCTGGCGTCCCACCTTTTTGTT
Source organism: Gymnoscopelus braueri (assembly GCF_963280865.1). Classification (NCBI taxonomy): domain Eukaryota; kingdom Metazoa; phylum Chordata; class Actinopteri; order Myctophiformes; family Myctophidae; genus Gymnoscopelus; species Gymnoscopelus braueri. The sequence goes on along the minus strand of NC_137618.1, from coordinate 8,510,662 downwards.
TCAAAATAGCAAACAATGCGTAGCTTTGCGGGCATTCGTCGCACGATATGTGGCTTAACCCAACTCTGCCTTAAGGTTCCATACCATGTTGACTTCCATATAGTGCAATAGCTTTTATTCATCTGTTCATTCACACGATATAGGAATGCAGTAAAAAATAGATTAGTATTACATTACATGTCACCTCTTGGTCCTCCCAGCCTGTATGAAGAATCTATAGCAAATAGCAAAGATATGTTGTGCATTTACACATGTAGCAGGTATGTACTTGAGGATAGACATAAGGTGCAGGCTAAAAAAAATAGCAGGTACAGCACTGGAACGGTATCTTAAAAAATAAAATAAAAAATTATCCCACGATATTGTAACCCCATTTTTTACACCCAGTGCCAATTATCTATGTAATCCTGGGCACTACCTTCCCTCTGCCAACCTAGGGAGGCCAGGGCCGAGCTCATGCCTCCTTCAATGCATGAGAGCCAACTGACCTTCTTGTCACCTGACAGGGGAGAGGTTCCCTGGTTGGACGTAGCGCGTGGAAGGAACACGTTATTCCAACCAGTTCCTTTCCCCTCCATCAGGCGCCCCGGCTGGCCAGGGGGAGGCAGTATAGTGACCAGGATTACTGCATGTTTTTGTGAGGCTACCTACCCTAGGAGACACGTATCTTAATGGTATCTTAAAGCAATGTTTTTTTTCCCCCAGATTGCCTGGTACAAAGATGGCAACCGTCTGATTCCCGGTGGCCGTTACCAGATGGAGGTTCTTCAGGATGGCAGGGCCAGTCTGCGTCTGCCCGTGGTGCTGCCAGAGGACGAGGGCGTTTACACCGCCTTCGCCAGCAACATGAAGGGAAACTCCGTCAGCTCTGGAAAGCTGTACGTGGAGCCCTCTGGAATGGCAACACCTCGGGGCTACACACCCCAGCCAGGGGCCATGCAAAGACTCAGGTATTTCATACATGTACTGTAGTCTAGTGTGGATACATAATTCCTGGTAATGGTTATAGATGGTGTGAGTGATTTTTATTTGTGTTAAATAGCTCTATAGTCCCATACCAGCCATTGCTATAGAGTGTTTGCTCAGTAACAGGGGTGTGTCTCCCTGTCTCCCCGGCACTTTAGTAAACAGAACGTACATTTTCAGGTCCAGATACCGATTTAATCCAATCAGGAGAGAGAACTCATATAGGAAATGATAAGTGAAATTGGAAGTGATTAAACAAATTGGAACACTATAATATTGAAGCTGATAAATGGGTTCTGTCTCTTGATTGGATGAAATTGGCGACCCTCCTGAAAATGTATTTAGTGTTTACTAATCCCTGATAATGATTACTATCACAATATAGAACTTAAGCCTTTTAGCAAAAAACTTTTAGTTACAATGATAATAATAATAATACTAATAATACAAGTTGTCACTTAAGTATCTTTTAGAGTTATAAAACCTTTGATGTTGATGTTTTGTGTGTTTTTTTCTCAGGTCCGCATCTCCTCGCTCCCTGAGTCGCTCACCTGGTCGTTCTTCTAGTCGCTCTCCGGGAGTTTCTCCGTCTCGTAGGCTTGATGACCTAGACGAGGCTCAGCTGGAGAGACTCTACAAGCCTGTGTTCGTCCTGAAGCCGACCTCAGTCAAGTGCGCTGAGGGCCAGACTTCCAGATTTGACCTGAAGGTTGTTGGTAGACCCATGCCTGAAACATACTGGTTCCACAATGGTACGAAAACTCCTCTGCTCTAAAACTAGGGCTGGGCAATTAACGAAAATGTATTGAAACCGACATTTAGAACCTCTCACTGACATATGTCGGTCAATCGAATAATCTTAATTAAATACAAATACAATTATATTATTAATAACGAATCAACACGAAAAAAATCTAAAATATTTGTTATAATTGACTAAATCGAGTGGTCTGGTTAACCACTCAATGGTGGTGTGTTATTATTTTCACTATTTATGAAAATGTGTTATTTTATTGAATGCAGCATAGTTTTGTAATCGATTAAATCAATTAGTTTGATTAACTGTTGCACCCATAATGTTTACAGTAACAGTCAGTTCATAGAACTATGAGGGCAGTGTAAAAAACAAATCGTTCATTAACCGTAGTCGAGGCAAACGTTTGAAATAACATTGATTTGAAGTCATATGGCCCAGCCCTGATCAAAACTCATGTGTCTGCCATTATGTGCCTTTAACCAACCACCCTGTTAAAAAAAAAACATATTTCCTCTTCTTCTCAGGACAACAAGTGGGCAATGATTTCACCCACAAGATAGTGATTAAAGAAGATGGAACTCAGTCTCTGATCATAGTTCCAGCCATGCCCAAAGACTCTGGAGAGTGGACGGTCGTAGCTCAGAACAGAGCTGGAAAGTCCTCTGTCACCCTGACTCTGACTGTTGAAGGTAAGACTATTATCCCAGACGTGACATGGATTTCAAGACAATTTGTTTACAGTGGTGGAATTTGTTTACAGTGGTGTAAAGTAACTAAGTACATTTACTCAGTACTGTACCTAAGTACAATTTCCAGGTGCTTTTATTTACTTAAGTCCTTCCATTTCTTGATACTTTATACTTCTGCTCCACTATGTCTCAGGATCAAATGTTGTACTTTTTACTCCATTACGTTTATTTGACAGCTTTAGTTATTAGTTTCTTTACCGATTTTAGATGATTAATAATTAATCAAATGACTAATGAAAATTCTTCTAAGTTTTTCAAATTTAGCAGATCTACAAGCTCATAACACACAGCAATGCGACGCGTTGTGAGCTTGTACATCGTCTATTTTCGAATAGACGGTTTACGATGAATAATTATAGTCTAATAACAAGATATGCTGTCTATGATTCGGAAACATTATGCATACTTTTACTATTGCAACTGTATTCTGATGCTAATAGTTTATTACTTTGAGTTGAAGCATTTTTACACTGAGATATTGTTACTTTTACTAACAGTAAGTCATAAAATCTGAGTACTTCTTCCACCACACGTTTGTTTGTGTCTTAACTGGTAATACGTGTGACCTGTCTACAGCTAGAGAAAGCGTGGCACGACCTCAGTTTATGGAGAAACTGAAGAACATCACCGTGAAGCAGGGCACTCTGGTAGAGTTGGCTGTCAAGGCCATAGGAAACCCCCTGCCTGACATTGTCTGGCTGAAGAACAGCGATATTATCACCCCACAGAAGTACCCACATATCAAGTATGTGCTTTATGCTTTTGGCTGTGAATGAATGATATTGTCCTGACATTTTCAGTAGTGCAGTGGTTTTCAACCTTTTTCATGCCAAGGACCCCTAAATTGATATACATTTGACCGCGGAACCCCACCTGAAAATGTTTTGTGCCAGGGACCCCCAGAAGCAAAGATTTGAAATGTAATGTAATGTAAATATATTCAAAGATTTGCACACATTTTCAAGATTTTTCAAAAATAGCAGATCTACAAGCTCATAGCGCGGCACTCGGTGCCGCGCTATGAGCTTGTATATCTGCTATTTTTGAATAGCCAAAGCTAAGTGGTTAAAAATGATTGTGACGCTATTAATTAATTTCGCTGGGGACCCCCTGGTACCCCCCCAAGGACCACTGGTGGTCCCCGGACCACTGGTTAAAAACCACTGTAGTAGTGTAACAAAAAGTCTAAATATCCATATTAATTTTGTGAAATGCCTATTTCAGGATTGAAGGCATTAAAGGAGAGGCCAAATTCCAGATCCCTTCGCCTTCACCAGCCGACAGCGCCTGGTACACAGCTACAGCCATCAACAGGGCTGGAAGAGATACCACCCGATGCAGAATCAACATTGAGGCGGACTTTGCCGTGCCTCAGGCCGAGAAGAGGCTCGTCATTCCCAGAGGAACCTACAAGGCCAAAGAGATCGCACCTCCAGAGCTGGAACCCCTGCATCAGCGTTATGGTCAGGAGCAGTGGGAGGAGGGAGACCTCTACGACAAAGAGAAGCAACAGAAACCATCCTTCAAGAAGAAGCTGACCTCTGTCAGAATGAAGCGCTTCGGTCCAGCTCATTTCGAGTGCAGGTTGACGCCCATTGGCGACCCCACACTGCTAGTTGAGTGGCTGCACGACGGCAAACCCCTTGAAGCTGCTAACAGGCTGCGCATGGTCAATGAATTTGGCTACTGCAGTCTTGACTATGAGGGCGCTTATGCCAGAGACAGTGGCGTCGTCACCTGCAGAGCTACCAACAAGTATGGAGTTGACCAGACCTCAGCCACCCTGATTGTCAAGGACGAGAAGGGCCTTGTAGAGGACACACAGCTTCCCGAGGGCAGGAGAGGGCATGAGATTGAACGCATGGCTCATGAAGGAGGACCGGCAGGAGTTTCGATGGACGAGGAAACTGAGAAGTCCAAACCTGAAATTGTCCTGGTTCCCGAACCAGCCAGAGTGCTGGAAGGTGGAGTCGCAAGATTCCGTTGCAGAGTGACCGGCTATCCAACACCGAAGGTTAACTGGTACATCAATGGACAACTTATTCGCAAGAGCAAGAGATACAGACTTCATTATGACGGCATTTACTACCTGGAGATTGTAGATATCAAGTCCTATGATGCTGGAGAGGTTAGGGTTGTAGCTGAAAGCAACATCGGTGTTTCTGAGCACATTGTGAAGCTGGAGATCCAGCAGAGGGAGGATGACTTCAGGTCCATCCTTCGCCGCGCTCCCGAGGCTAAGCCCGCAGACACCACGGATACTGGTCTCAGCTTCGACATCGTAAAGGTCGACAAGCCCCGCGAGTCGTCAGCGGACAGGGAAGTGGTCATGCTGAGGAAGACCCAGAAAGTCACCCACGAGAAGACATCGGAGGAGTCAGACGAGCTGAAGGGCAAGTTCAAGCGCAGGACAGAGGAAGGCTTTTACGAGTCCATATCTGCCGTTGAATCCAAGTCTCGCAGGAGGGACGAATCTTACGAAGAGCTGCTGAAGAAGACCAAGGAGGACCTGCTTCATCGCCAGAGATTGCAGGAAGAGGCTGAGAGGAAAAGGCTGGAGGAAGAGGGAAAACTCACCATACCGACTTTCAAACCGGACAGGATCCAGCTTTCCCCCAGCATGGAGGCTCCGAAAATCCTGGAACGCATCACCAGCAACACCGTGGCTCCCATGGACGAGGTTCGCTTCAGGATCAGGGTGGTCGGCAGACCCGAGCCCGTGTGCATGTGGTACAAGAACGGCGTCGAGCTGGAGAAGACGGACCGTATTTACTGGTACTGGCCCGAAGACCATGTGTGTGAGTTGGTGATCAGAGATGTCAGGGTGGAGGACTCTGCCAGCATCATGGTCAAAGCCATGAACGTTGCCGGAGAGGCGTCCAGCCATGCCTTCCTGTTGGTCCAAGGTATGTTCACTTTATGACTATACAGTATGCAGGGTTTACTCCCTTTTTTAATATACTGTTTTTAAAGTGATGCTTAAGAAAATGAAGGCTCTATTTATTTGTTTTAACCACTTAAACCTTATATACTTAGCCAGGAGAACCCAGGCCCCCTTCTTTTTTTGACTATACTAAATACCTTCACCGAAAATAGCCAATCTACAAGCTTATAGATCTGTTATTTTCACAACATTTTCACCCCAGAATAGGGGGTTATTTACATTAGCTTTAGCCGTATAAGCTTGTCTTAAATTAGATGCACAGACTGACTGACTGACCTAAAGAGATAGCTAAAGACATCATAGATATATACTATGAAACATAAAAAGCACAACGTGTCAATGCCAATTATGTCAAATTTTTTCTCTCCTTCCTCGTAGGTAAAACAGCTATTAGCTTCACGCAGAACTTGGAAGACGTAAATGTCAAGGAGAAGGCCTCCTTGGCCACCTTTGAGTGCGAAACCAACGAGCCTTTTGTCAAGGTCAAATGGCTAAAGAAAGGCATGGAGATCTACACCGGGGACAAATACAGGATGCACTCAGACAGAAAGGTTCACTTCCTGTCTGTGCTGGTCATCGACCTGAAGGACGACGCAGAATACAGCTGTGTGGTTCTGGATGACGATAGCATCAAATCAACTGCAAGACTTAACGTAGAAGGTAATCTTTTTTTTTTTAATCAACTCTACGTTTTGTCTAGATACAATTTACAATTGGCATTTAGCAGACTCTCTTAATCCAGAGCGATTTACACGAGGTAATACATCAAATGCATAGACATAGTACTCTAGGATCATAGGTAAACCAAGAACCTATCATCAGTCTAAACAGTATAATATCAAAATAATCTATAATCTGTGCATTGAAACTTTGTCTATACTGTTATATACTGTACATAACATGCTATCTAGATCAGTGGTTTTCAAAAAATGTCATGCCAAGGATCCCCAAATTACGTATTTGGCTGCAGACCTCCATCTGAAAATATTTTGTGCCATAGAGGTTTTGTATAGTGAAAATGTTTTTAAAAAATATTCCAATCTACAAGCAATACATAATGTTATAACAATAATAATGTTATACTTAAAAACAAAACAAAAAATACTGGAAATAGCCTATCTACAAGTTGTGAGCTTTTTTCTTTATTTTTTTCTAGCAGATTCATTTATATACATGAACGGAAATGGATGATTATGCAAAAAATAACCGTGATAATTCAAATAATTTCGATCAGGCGATTATGTAATAATTGTGACAACAGGGCTAACAGTAGGTCTCGACGTGCCTGTTGTATTTGACTGCATAATGTACAGTAGGTAATAGTGTGGAACTGTAATTCTCAACCTTCTCTCTTTCCCCCGTGAACGTCCAGGCGCTGCGTTGGAGATGACCAAGAGCATGGAGGACATTGAGGTTCCAGAGACCTACTCTGGAGAGTTTGAGGTGGAGCTGTCCCGGGAGGACGCCGAGGGCACCTGGTACTTTGGGGACAAGGAGCTCTCTCAGAGCGCCAAGTACGTCATGTCCTCTCGCCGCGGGAGACACAGTCTGTCCGTCAAGGAGGTGAAGAAGGAGGACCAGGGGAAATACACCTTTGTGTGTGGAGACATGAGGAGCAGCGCCGCCCTGAAGATGAAAGGTGAGAAAGCTAAATATAGGCTCTATAAGTGATTTGGGCCGCCTCCTCCTTCCTTACTTCCCACACAGGTTTTTACCAATTATGCTAATGAAGGCTTTGTTCCTTGTTCCATTTGGAGGTCCTTGACATTAAAAAGTTTGAGCACCACTGATATAGCAACATACGTTTTTCAGAAATCTAGATAGACACTTTATTGTCTTTGCGGAAATTCATTTTGTACCAAGCAGCCATCAGGATACAAACAAAATCACAAAACATAGACAGATCACACAATACATTGACAGTGCTACACAGCTCCTCTCTTACAGAGTGAAAACTAGAAAAGGCTACAAGTCATGATTCAAGAGGCATCACATATTAAATTTTATGCCCAGAACTGAGATGGGGCCTGTTTGTTCAGGAGTCCTATACTTGTAGGGACAAATGATCTTGAAGCCCTAAAGGTGGTATTGACTGTGTAACGGGTGCGTTCCATCCCTAGCAATAGCTTTCCACTTCCTAAGCACCCGGGTCTCATACATTGCTGCCACACTCTCAAGTCGTACCCTAGTTATCTTGCTGGACACGTTGATGATTTTATACCTGTTATAACCTACAGTATAACTTGTTAGGATTTAGAAGACATTTGTAGATGCGTTCCCGGATTGAACGGGTTAACAAAACATTGTGTCTGTATGTTTCAGTGCGCCCCGTGACCCTGCTGCAGCCTCTGACCGACCTGACGGTCTGCGAGGGAGACATCGCTCAGATGGAGGTCAAGTTCTCCCAGGAGAACATCGAAGGAACCTGGCTGAAGAACGGCCAGGCCATCACCTCCTCGGACCGCGTGCACATCGTCATCGACAAGCAGGTCCACAAGCTGCTGGTGGAGAACGTGAACCGAGAGGACGCCGCGTCCTACTCCTTCGTCGTTCCCGTCCAGGACATCTCCACCTCTGGAAAACTCGGCGTTCAGAGTAAGTCGACGTGTTGGACTCGTCTGATGGCGATGTGAACTCTGCAGTGTTGATAGATAAAATAGATAGATAGATGGATGGCAAAGAAGTACAGTAGGTACATGAGAATAACATCCCAAAAATACACCCTCAAACTAACTAACTGCTGGGCTATAGCAAGCGATAATGGATGGTGAGCAGGTCATTGTCGAGAAATAAACCCAGAGAGGGTGACTAGACGGGTTAGCTACAGGTGATAGCAGCGGCCATTATTGAAAATAGCAGACTTCTGAATTCTGTGATTGACCAATCAGAATAAAGCGTTCAACCAAGCCATGTAATAGATAATTATAACTACCTACTACCTAATAGTTAAGAAACATACAGGACAAGAATTCCTTTAAGTCAGTGGTTCTCAACCAGTGGTCCGGGGACCACCAGTGGTCCTTGCGGAGTTTCCAAGTGGTCCCCAGCTAAATGACTGAGAGTTGGTAACCAAATGGACCCTTATAGTTATTAACTCTTAAGAGAGTCAAATGAAACCAAATGGACCCTTACAGGTCCATTTGGTTTCAGTTTACGACCTCAAGAGTTAAATGATTGTTAAACATCTGCGTTACTTAATTTACAAGAAGTCTACACAATTCGAGAATGGAGAAGGATGTGTTATTTTGGCAAAATGTTATCCAACGATAACAAAATATTCAAAGTTTTGGGGTCTGAGAGGCTAAATCTCATCAAACGGTGGTTCCGTGGCTCAAATAATGAACCTTGATATGAAAAGGGTTGAAAAACCACTGCTCTTAAGTGATGAGACGGACATAATGCATCAACATTTGACCACACGTCTCGTGCAAACGTTGTCTATGTATTCTAGCTCAGGGTTCTTCAACGTTTTTCAGGCCAAGGACCCCTTAGCCGAGAGAGAGATGAAGCAGGGACCCCCACTACATATTGTATAAAATTGTGTTGCAGATTAAACTTTTTTCATAGATTTCATAGATAGCTGGATCCATGTTAATGTGTATTTTCAGACAGTTAACCTTTTAAACCCTCAATATTCAGTCAACTTGACCGTTGGCTCTGTACTTGGTCCGCTCTTTTTCCCTCTACATGACTCTCCGAAAATAGCCGATCTACAAGCTCACAACGCCTCGCAGCGCGAGGCGTTGTGAGCTTGTAGATCTGCTATTTTCGGCTAATGTTCCGCGCCACACAGATTTTGGCGGACCCCCTGTAGTAACTCTGAGGGCCCCCTAGGGGTCCCGGACCCCCTGTTGAAGACCCCTGTTCTAGCATGTTGTTTTCTGTGATCTAATGTTTCTTCAACATCGTCTCCGTTCAGCCATCGACATCGTGGTGGCGCTGAAGGACGTCAGTGCCGTCGAGGGCACCAAAGCCGTGCTGGAGGCCAAGATCTCCGCCCAGGACATCAAGTCCATGAAGTGGTACTGCAAGGACAAGCTCCTGGTGGCCAGCGACAGGATCCAGTTTGTGACCAAAGGCACCAAGCAGCGCCTGGTGTACAGCAGGGCCTTCGCCTCCGACGAGGGCCGCCACAAGCTGATGGTGGGCAAGGTGGAGTCCAGCTGCAACCTGACCGTTGAGAGTAAGATGTTTTTACTGAAATCTACCAGCAGTTTTTCCTCAAACACGCCCATAATTCTTTTACATTATAAATTGTTCGAGTTTAGTGTTTATTTTTTAACCCATTCAGTGCCAGAAAAAAACATTGTCTATAGCCGCCAGTGCCAGCGATTTTCGAGTGTTTTCACTCACCTTTGAAAAAATATTATTCTTCACAACGATCGACCCGCCAATCGCTTTAAAAGACGTAGGGGGGTCTCGTAGACTCGGGGGGGGGGGAGAATTGTGCGGCCACGATCGTCCATTCCATAGATATGGGCATTTGAATGAGGAGTGGTTTTCCCCCGAGACAACAGAAAGCATAGAAAAAGGCTTTTTCTTTTTTTTTCTCACGGAAGTGGACCTGGTGTTTTTTTTTTATCACACACAAAACATGTCTTTGGCACTGAATGAGTTAATAGCAGATCTACAAGCTTGTGTTGATGCTATACTATATAGTAGTATAGTATATATATATTGATGCTATATTTACTAATTTAGCTGGGTATTTATTGTTATTACTCCCAAAATCGGTTTGCCATGGACCCAACCTATATGTGCATTTCCAAATTACGTTTACAAGAGAAACGTTGGATTTTGTCACGATGGCTCATTATCCTCATGAACCCAATGTCCGTTTTGTCTTTCCAGAGGTGCGCATTGTGAGGAAAATGGAGGACAAGGTGTGCTCCGAGTCTCAGAACGTGACCTTCGAGGTGGAGGTTTCTCACCCCGGCATCGATCCTCTCTGGACCCTCAAGGGCCAGCCGCTGAAGGCCGGTCCCAGGTACAAGATGGAGACCAAAGGGAAGGTTCACACCCTGACCATCGTCAACACCATGAAGGACGAAGAGGGCCAGTACACCTTCCACGCCGGAGAGCAGACCTCCAGCGCCATGCTCACCGTTTCCGGTACGTTTTAACACCGTGTATCGTTGCTGTCGGGGCGGGCAGAAACCTCGTATCTCCGTGTTTAAACTTATTAGGATTTTGGGGGAAAAAATATAGTGCCCTACACTTCATTGTGCAACAATGTTGTGCCTTTAGCTAAAAGTAGCTTTTTTTCCCTCTTTGCAATTCTTTTAAAAATAGCTAGAATTGCTGATCTACAAGCTCACAAGCTCTGCAATCATGTTGCTTTGTAAGCTTGTAGATCGGCTGTTTTAGTGTTTAAGTGTCTGTGTTTTTTTTTAAATATACTGTAAATATTGAACCAATGAAACGTATTAACAAGAGCTTGTGACAAAAAACTAAAATAACTGCGTTGGATCAAAAAAATTATAGTGTAATGTAAAAAAAAAAGAAGCTAGATATGATTGAAAAATGCCAAAAAGAAAATCTGTATAATTCCACTTAACCCATTGAGACCTGAAGCCGATTCTACATGTCTCCTAAATCTCAACAGTTTTCTGAAAAACGTATGTTTCTATATCAGTGGTGCTCAATATTTTTCATGTCAAGGACCCCCAAAATTATATGTATTTGGCCGCGGACCCCCATCAAAATATTTTGTTCCAGGGACCCCCCAGAAGCAAAGATTTGAGTACAAATGTTCGCTTTAAAAATATATATATTCAAAGATTTGCACACATTTTCAAGATTTTTTAAAAATAGCAGATCTACAAGCTCGTAGCGCGGCACTCGGTGCCGCGCTATGAGCTTGTATATCTGCTATTTTTTAATAGGCCAAAGTGTAAAATATTGCTTTTTAGCTCAAATAAAAAAATGACACAGTTCCAGGTCTTAATGAAATGAGCAATTCTCCTTTTTTTTCTACCACTAGGTGGTGCTGTCACACGGCCCTTAAAGGACGTGACGGTGGCAGAGTCCCAGACGGCGCTGCTGGAGTGTGAGGTGGCCAACGCCAAAGCGGAGGGTCACTGGCTGAAGGACAACCAGATGGTGGACTTCAATGACAACGTGGAGAGTCAGGTAGACGGAGCGGTCCGACGCCTGGTCATCCGCATCACCAGACCCCAGGACGTGGGAGAGTACACCTACCAGGTGGCTACGTCCAAGACCTCAGCCAACCTCAGGGTGGAGGGTACGTATTGGACCGCTTACTCTCCTATATATATATTTTTTTTTACTGCATTCTTGAGTAAAAAAATCGGAACGAAGGACATTAGGGCTGCATTTTATAAATCGCTACATACATCAACGAATTGACACGAGAATTAGTCTGAGTAACTGCTTAAGCACTTTTTTACATCGCGCTGCAATGCATTGTGAGCTTTAGGCCTGTCACAATGATTACATAATCGTCTAATCGCAATTATTTGAGATGATCAAATTATTTAGCATAATCGTCGAGTCGTAAAAAAACAAACAGACATAGCAGATCTACAAGCTTACAACGTGTCACTTTGTGACGCGTTGTAAGCTTGTAAATCATCTATTTCCGCTATTGAAAAAAATAATAAGTATGACATTATTAAATATGTCAGTAATTTCTTTGAATATTTAAGTTATTTGTCATATCTTCCCTGTCCAATGTTGGATTACGAAGCCTTAAAGGCAATCTGAAATTAAATTTATATTCATATGTTCCAATGTATGAATCGTTATTCGCAATTATTTGTATGACAATTAATCGTCTACTTAAATTTGTATTTGTGACGGCCCTAGTGAGCTTGTTGATCAGCAATTCTTTGGCTAAACGTTCCCCTCAGAATATGGACGCATGGGGTTCAAGTGGTTTAGTTCTATTATTACCGTATCGATCTAAAAAACTTTCGTTCCTTTGCAGCTGTGAAGGTGAAGAAGACGCTGAAGAACCAGACGGTGACGGAGACCCAGGCGGTGTCGTTCAGCCTGGAGCTGACCCACGCGGACGTGAAGGGAGCGCAGTGGATCAAGAACGGCGTGGAGCTCCGCACCGGAGACAAGTACGAGGTGACCTCGGAGGGCGTCGTCCACACCCTGAAGATCAAGAGCTGCAACACCGCCGACGAGTCCGTCTACTCCTTCAAACTGGGCAAGCTGTCCGCCAGCGCCAGGCTCAACGTGGAGAGTGAGTACTGTTACATATCATATTGTTGTCGCTGTCGGGCAGAAACCTCTTATCTCCATATTCTAACTTTGTGTTTTTTTGGGGTAAATTAACGCCCTACCACAGACAGCGTCACACAAAAGCATCAAAAGTAGCAGATCTACAAGATCTGGCGTTTTGACCTTGTGGTTTTATTCTATGAATAAGCTTGACTTAGCTTGAATTTTTGATAGATTTTGCGTATTTCTCTTCTCATCAGATCTTTTCTTAGTTTTGAAAACTGTTGAAGGAGCATTAATCACAGAGATTGAGAATCAGTCGAACTCATTAAGTGTGTTTTAGGTTTAAAGGAGTAGTTCACCAATAAATATATATATTTTTTCCTATCGATTAGTCACCCCATGGAGACTTGAATTCATGGATAGTTTTTTTGTTTTTGTCGCATTCAATAAGCGGTTCCGGTAGGAGATACAAAGGAGACCCTTTGAGTCTCCTACCGGAACCGCTGCTGGTCATCAAATTATTGGCTTAGGAATCCTTTAAAAAGGATATAAGATAAAAGTAGTGAAGTAACTTTCTGGGAACTTAAAAATGTGTTCAATCTAGCTGTGTCACAGTGAAAGCGCTCAAACCTCTGCTCTATGAATCTTGTTTTAAAATAGCTATCAAGATTGTGAAGAAGATAAAGGACGTGACGTCGCTGCTGGACGCCACGGCGTCCTTTGAGCTGAGCCTGTCTCACGACGACGTGCCCGTCAAGTGGATGTTCAACAACGTGGAGCTGAAGCCCAGCGACAAGGTTAAGATCCAGTGTGAGAGGAAGGCCCACAAGCTGACCATCCAGAAGGTGGACAGCAGCAGTGCAGGAGAGTACACCGCTGTGGTGGGACACCTGCAGTGCAGCGCCGTGCTCATGGTGGAGGGTAAGGATTCTTTTTTTTATTTTTTATTTTTTTTACTGTTTTATAATCTGATCAGTCACTTTTTTCGGCTTATTTATATAATGAAATTAGTTCTATAAATGAGTTGATTAGTTGATTTTTAATAGTTTTTTTGATCTGATTAATTTAAACAGTTTTTTTTTATTGTAAGCACAATCTTGCCCCCCATGTAAAGTGTCTTTGGGTACTTAAAAAAGCGTTATATAATACATTTGAGATATTATTAGTATTATTATTGTTTTTATATGAACCATAAAAATTACAAACCTAAACCTATTTATATATATTGTTTGAACATTTCTGGAAAAGATTGGAATATTTTGGTAAAACTTCAACATTTTATTACAGCAATGCATTGATAATAAAAGGAAAATGTACTTCGTAAGTCATACTTTTGAACACATAAGTATTTACTTGGTAAATCTACTAGTAGTTTTAAAAGCAAGTACTCCAGTACTTTTAACTCAAGTACAAATTCGACTGAGCAACTCTCTCTTGTAGTTGAGTAATATTTGACTAGGAGTATATATACTTTGTTAACCACTGCTCCCAGCACGTCACCTTCTTCACGGCGCCATGACACCTCACCAAAAACATTGTTTCGTAACATTACGTTTTCATTTGATCCTATTCCAGCTCTGCGTGTCACCAAGCCTTTGAAGGACGTGTCGGTCCCAGAGACCCACGTGGCCACGTTCGAGTGTGAAACGTCCCATTTCAACGTGCCGTCCACCTGGCTGAAGAACGGAGTGGAGATCGAGATGAGCGAGAAGTTCAGGATCGTGGTCCAGGGCAAACTTCACCAGCTGAAGATCATGAACACAAGCAGGGAGGACTCTGCAGAATACACCTTTATCTGTGGAAACGACAGAGTGTCTGCAACGCTCACTGTCAGCCGTAAGTTCACCAACTAAGCACATTCGGTTCCTAACTAAAATGAGTAACCCCCTTAAGGACCCCTGGAGGTCCCAGGCGTCTAAAGCATTGAGAACCAATGCTTTAGGGCAAATTTGCCCAAATCCCAAACCAGCGACATCTGGAGGCACAGCATTCAATAGGTCACCAAATTTGTGCGCTTCTCTCCACACAGCTCTCCTGATCACCTCCATGCTGAAAGACCTGAACGCCAAGGAGAAAGACACCATCACGTTCGAGGTGAACGTCAACTACGAGAGCATCACCTACAAGTGGCTGAAGAACGGCGTGGAGATCAAGTCGTCGGACAGGTGCCAGGTCCGCAGCAAGCAGCTCACGCACTCGCTCACCATCAGAAACGTGCACTTCGGTGACGGAGGGGAGTACAAGTTCGTGGCCGGCGCCGCCGCGTCGTCAGCTAGCCTTTACGTCGAAGGTGAGAAATTGTTTTACGAATCGACACAACTTTATCCTTGCAAAGTCAGTTAATGTATCATTGGTCACATTTATTTAACCCATTTAAACCGGGAAAGTATCTGTGTCATTTTAGATTTCTTTGGCTTTTAAAAAATAGCAGATGTACAAGCTCATAGTGCGGTACAGAGTGCCGCGCTATGAGCTTGTAGATCTGCTATTTTTGAAAAATCGTGAAAATGTGAACATTTGTAAAATATTTTGTTCCAGGGACCTGGAAAAAATATATGTATTCAAAGATTTGCACAATATTTTCAAAAAATTTCAAAAATAGCAGATCTACAAGCTCGTAGTGCGGAACTCGGTACCCCGCTACGAGGTTGTATATCTGCTATTTTTTAATATCCCAAAGGCAAAAAATCTAAAATGACAGTATGCGTTCCGGGTTAATTTATGTCTTACCTATCTATCTAGCCAATGTTTACATAAGTGATTGATAGTGTATGTTTTTGTAGAGGATGTGAAATTAGTTTTGACATGTATTTTTTCTGTTGTTGTTTTTTCCGTCGCAGCTCGTTTGATTGAATTCACCAAGAAAATTAAAGACATCAAGATCACGGAGAAGAAGAAGGCTATTTTTGAATGTGAGGTTTCTGAGCCCAACATGCAGGTGATGTGGATGAAAGATGGACAGGAACTGGACCTATCTGAAAAAGAAAGGTGAAGCAGGGCACACTTCATACTTACATCATACATGTTGTATTGTGGCTGTTGAGTGGAAACCTTGAATGTCCAAAACCATAACTTTTCAGGAAATAGGAAAGGAATAACGTGTGTTCCAATGGATCTAATGTAGTTATTATTTATTATTTATTCTTGTTAATACTTTTCGTCGGTTAAATATTTATAAAACCCACAGACACACTTAACCGATTTCACTTTCAAGCTTGTAGATGGGCTATTTTGGCTGCTCCTGTGTAACACTCTATACAGTACGTTGAAGTATGGCATTAATTTACAAAAAACTAAAACTAAAAGTTTAAATATTGGTTTAAGGTTTCTGCACGACAATATAATTGAAATGAATGAGAAAATGTATGTTTTTGGTGTGTATTTCTCTATTTGGATTGCGTAACAGTTTGTTCCCTCTTGCACACAACTCACACTTCTAAAGCAGAGCTTCTATCATAAATGAAACGTTTTTTTGAACCAGCGTGACGCTTTTGTTCACAGGTTCGTCGTGACAACAGAGAAGTTCTTGCACAGGCTGATGATCCAGACCGTCCGCTTGTCGGACGCCGGGGAATATTCGGTGGTGGCCGGCGCCAGCGTGTCCAAGGCTCAGCTGATTGTCGAGGGAAGAGACATCAGGATCTCTGAACCCGCAGAGAGGGAAATCACTGTGAGAAACATTTAGTTTCATTAGACTTAGTTGACTTTTCGATATCGAGGTGTTTTTCGTACTATAACAAGTGTATAAACTTCACTTCTAGGTTGTCGAGAAACAGAGAGCGACCTTTGAGTTTGAGGTGAACGAGGATGATGTGGAGGGTCGCTGGATGAGGAACGGAGTGGAGATCCAGTTCTCGGTGGAGGAGAGGTTCAACTACGTGAACGTCAGGAAGATGCACCGTCTCACCATCTCCGAGACCTACAGGAGCGATGCTGGAGAATACACCTTCATCGCTGGAAAGAACCGCAGCACCATGAACCTGCGTGTCAACAGTAAGTCACATCCACCTTACCTCAGATCAGTTACTATGACTAATAACTAATCAGTTTAGCTATAAAACGGCTATTGACGAAGACCATTAAATGGAATGTTTGAGGAATGAGATTCACCCTCTACCTATGACGTTACGTTTTTTTAATGTAATTGTCATGTGACATAGCCTCTCTCTGGAGTGAAGTTATGGTATGTCCTCATATTGACTAATTATCTTTTAAATATATTCCACTAAACCAAACTCAACTCAAATATTCTTCATCTACATTAGAACAATTATTGGTAGTCGTTTAGCTCAGTGGTTCTCAACCAGTGGTCTAAATCTCATCAAATGGTGGTTCTGTGGCTCAAATCCCTAATAAATAATGGACCTTGATATGAAAAGGGTTGAAAACCACTGGTTTAGCTTACTTGCAACACGTAACAGTTTCAAAAAGGCTAAAATTACTCTATTAATGTCAGTTTCAAATACATTGATAAGAAATGTTTCATCTCAGTTATTTTATTCATCGAAAAGAGAGAAAGCATTAACTTATGTTGGTGATTTGTGTCTCTCTCTCTCTCTCTCTCTCTCTCTCTCTCTCTCTCCAGTCCCTGAACCTCCTCAGATCATCCAGCACATGGAGCCTCAGTCTGTGGAGGCTGGGAAACCAGCCCGCTTCTCCGTGCAGGTGACTGGGATTCCACAGCCTCAGGTGTTCTGGTACAAGAACTCCCAGGCTTTGGCTCCCGGCTTCAAAGTCAAGTTCCTTCACGACGGGAACGAGCACACGCTGCTCCTGATCGAGGTTTTCCCAGAAGACGCAGCCGTCTACAACTGTGAGGCCAAGAACGATTATGGCACAGCGACAAGCACAGCATCCCTCAACGTGGAAGGTACGGTATATACTGTAGAACTAAAAGTGTTTAGCAGAGACTTGTTTGGACAGGGTAGGTGGTTAACTGTATGTTTCTTTGTGTGTGTGTGTGTTTGTGTGTGTGTGTGTGTGTGTGCGTGCGTGACTGTGTGTGTGTGTGTGTGTGTGTGTGTGTTTTCAGTGTCTGAGGTGGTGTCTCCAGACACCGCTGTTCCCATGACCCCTCCAGTCGTCATCTCTTCCATCGCCGACACCTCCGCCAAAGAGGGCGAGTCTGCCCGCTTCCAGTGCCGTGTCCGCGGAGACGGTAACTATACGCGACCTTTTATATGCTATGCTCATCCAAACCGTATTTTTATACGTTAGATTAAACAGTTTAAAAACCTAGCGTCCCTATTCTCTGGGGTCAAACATTTGGCGAAAATAGCCGACCTACAAGCTCACAAGGTTTTAAGTGGTTAAATGTAGTCTAAATGATATTTTTTTTCGTGACCAGAACATGTATTTTCTGTTTAATAAAGAGCTGGATAGACTTTGGAGAGCCGTGTTACTGAACAAACACTCTATAGCAGTGATTACTATCAGAATATATAGCATAGCTATTTAATGCTTATTTTAACCAAAGAATATCAGTTACACCCCCTTTTGCTACTCTAAAGCTGAATTTAAACTGTTGATGCATCAGCCTATGAATAAACTAAAACACAATAAGAGACATGAAATATCAAAACAACAAATTACTTTCAGTTTTTGTCTGTGTTTTTTATCCAATATTTGACCGCTTTGTTTACGTCTCTGCTCTCCAGACGTGAAGATCAGCTGGTACCACGGGCAGAAGGAAGTGAAGCAGTCCGACGCCTGCAGGATCTCGCAGTTTGACGACAGCTGTCAGCTGGAGATCAACAGGGTTTACCCCGAGGACGAGGGACAGTACACCTGCATGGCCGAGAACAAGTCGGGCACCGTGTCCTGCGCCGCTATGCTCCGAATGGAGGGTGAGTGTCACTGGTGTCAACGCGGTCTAACGATGCATCTACCGTGTTCTCTGCTCTTGACAGTGTGTTCTCTGCTATGAGTCGATGTAGGGCTGGGCGATATATCCATATTAATCATCATATCCTTTATTTAAACCAGGTAAAATTCTCATTGTGATTAAAAATCTCGTTTTCGAAGAGTGACCCGGGCCAAGAGAGCACCGTGAGACTCTGTTACAACAATAGCATGCAAACAATACAAAACAATACAAGTATCACACACTGCAAACGAGAGCACACAATATCCAGTTCTAGCGCAAAATCAGAGTCAAGAACTAAAATGGTTCCAGATATATAGCCACGTGCAACAGCTGACAAATTTAAAAGCAATCACATGTGTCAATAGTACTCATATCTCCATCTTTATTATATTGATATGAGATTAGATATTGCCTGGGATTTTGGATATCGTAAAATCGTGACTTTTATCCCCATATCGCCCAGCCCTAAGTCGACGTATTGGTACGCCACGACGCTGAAGGCCCACAAACATTGCTTCCTTTCAGGGACAAAACATGCCATGGACATCTCCATCGCCAGTCTAAAGAAACCCTCTATTGGCCAAAAGCCCACGTTCTCCCACCCCATAACGAGCTGCAGCGTGGTGCACGGGGAGGTGGCTAGGTTTCACGCTTGCGTGGCCAGCACCACGCCCACGCCACAGATCAGCTGGTTTCACGACCAGCGGCCCGTGCAGCCCTCAAAGAACGTGGTGTTTCACTTCGATGAGACCACGAACACGGCCACGCTGATCATAGTGGACGCGTTCTCTGAGCACGCCGGCCAGTACACGTGCAGGGCCTCCAACAGTGCCGGGGAGGCGGCGTGCTCTGCTACGCTGACCGTAACCAAACATGAAGGTAAAACTTCTGGATCCCCCTCCTCCTCCTCCTCCTCCACCAGTCACACCCTTTACCCACCAGAACTAAACGAGGCTCCTCTCTGAACCCATCATCCCTCGTTCCTTATATGGTCGCTGTCACTGTGGAAACCTTGTATGTCCAAAACTGAGACTTTACAGGATTTTTTTTTTAAAGCTAAGGAAAAAAATCTTCTAATGTAGACTTAACAACTTTCAATGTTTCCATAATCGCGAAAGTAGAAGATCTACAAGCTCCACAACGCGACACGTTGTGAGCTCGTAGATCGTCTATTTCCGCCACTTTTGCATGATGAAGTAGGGCATTAATAAGAAGTTGAAATATGGAGATACAAGGTTTCTGCCCGACAGCAACGATATTCACTTCCAGCACTCCTCCTTTAGGTTCACTTCCAGCTGACAAACTGCACCATCCATCCTTGTCTGAGGTTCTGTGAGCCGTACTAATGTCACGAGCACCATTGTTCGACAGAACGTCATCTTCTCTTCTCCACCGCAGTTCTTCTCTTTGTACTCTACAGCAGTGCTTTTCAAACTGGCTGTGCCCATGGCACACCTCTGTACTCATGGCCAAAAGGGCAGATCTGCAAGCTTACATTGTGTCGCATCGTGACACGTTATGAGCTTGTAGAGCTGCTATTTATATTTATATTTGAAAGTTTGTGGAAAATGGTAAATGATAAATAAAATCAAAATCAAAATAGGGAATAGTTGAAAGTAATTTAAAAATATATACTGTATAATATATAGTATAGAATTTGCATCTGTATTGGGGAATGATTGTGCAGTAGTAAATATAACAACAATTCATAACTTTCTGTATAGTTATGAATAACTTCCAAGGCACACCTTGACTTGTGTCATGGCACAGTGTCTGAGAAGCACTGCTCTGTACGTATTAAACCTCCACCCTCCCATCCATGTTCTCCTCTCTCCACTGGAGCACTGCTCTGTACGTATTAAATCTCCACCCTCCATCCATGTTCTCCTCTCTCCACTGGGGGGCACTGCTCTGTACGTATTAAACCTCCACCCTCCATCCATGTTCTCCTCTCTCCACTGGGGGAGTCCATTTGACTCCCCAGGTGATGCCAGTCTCTGGACCTTGCATGAAACTCACCTTATACCCTCTTTCCTCCCTGACAGAAGCCCCTCAGCTTTGTTTTATTGATCTCCACCTTTCCGAAACTCTATTATTTGTCTAGATTGTTTTGGTTGTTGACCGAATTTCCTGGTTTCTTGATATTCTGCATTCCTAGTGGGTTGTCATGATACAGGAGACCTTGTATGTCCAAAACAATTACAATTGTCAGGAAATGGGGAAAAACAAACCTGTGTAATGGATTGAATTATGGACATACAAGATTTCCGCCCGACAGCGACAATATGACGTTATTGGTCTACAGGTTTAAAGTCTGTTCATAAGGAATACTGTCCTGTAAGCAGGAGATTGCAGGTTCGATACCCAGGCGTGTGTGCTCCTTCAGTGGCTCCTCTAAGCTTTCTTTCCACACTGTTCTAATGGGATCTCTCTTCTTTCTTTCACAGGGACTCAAGCCAAAATAGCGGAAGAAGTCAAAGGTAGGCATGACACATTTTATTATTAGTATTATTAGTATTAGTATTAGTATTATTATTATTACATACAGTACACAAATCATAACCATTTTCAACATATGTCTGGAAAGGAACAGTCCAACCAAATATTTCCTTTTGGAAGTAGTCTATTAATGACTAACATTGTAATCCAAGCCTTTGCGTCTTAAAAGAAAGTTTCCATTAGTGATTTATGAATGACTAAAACAGAGGGGAAATTATTACGGGAATGGCATTGACCATGAGTGTTTGGATTATGCTTTACCAGTTACTTTAGACCACTCTCAGGGAATTAAAAACACTTTATTTGGTTGAACTGACCCTTTAACAAAAATCTTAATGACCAGAATGCATGTCATATCTGTACCATATTTGTGATGAAGAATTGTGATTCTGTATTATTGAATATGCTGTATTGTTGAGAATATGCCATCATTTCTCTCAGGAGAGCACTGACAGACATGCTTGTACCAATTTTGAAAACTTGAGGTTTGCATCCATCAAAAACTCCTTTTGGCATGATGGAAAACGTGCAGGATGTGTATCTTTTAAAGCTTAAAAGATATGGAAGGAGACACATCTGTTCACTGTTGCACCTGGAACTGATGACTTCCTCCTGCAAAATATTTCTTAGACTGGCTTGCAGATAGTGGGATGTGATTCCTGTGGTTTGCACTCTAAATAACACCAGTAAACTATATTAGTTCGAATAAACGCCTTCTCACTCAATTCTAGAGCTTCTTTATGGGCAAGTTTAAACGATAACAATCTGATGTAAAACATATTGGAGGGCTATGATTCTCATTTGATCGGTGTGTGCATCGTTTGTCCCTCTAAGTCTGAGGATTAGAAAGGGCGTTTATTCTCCTGTCTGCAAGTCAGGTAAGGAATATTATACCCCGAGGCAAAAATCTATACTCTCAAAGAGACGTCAGTTTATTCTGGAAACATTTACTGCTTCTTTAATTCAAAAGTAATTTGTTTTGAAGAAATTTCCACAGAAGAAGGATCAAAACCTCCAGCAGGTTTCTTATAAAACGAATCAAGTCTTGCGTTTATTCGAACAAATATGGTGAGTGACACTGTTATTTTCTATGGCTTTTTTTGTCTTGCAGCATGCATTTTAATATTTCCATTAATGATTCATTCAAATTCCTTTTGCCTTTCTCTTTGAACGCCCTGTGGCTGTGTTGTACTGACTGTGTCTCGTTTCTGTTCGCAGACGTGTTTTACAGTAAAGAGAGCAGATCGGACGTCACCAGAAACCGGCAGCTCCGAGGAGCCTTCTCAGACACCGAAGACTGCTTGGATCACGGGCTGGTTTCAGCCAATCGTTGCGAAAGCAGGACATCCTCTGTCACGTCATGGACAGAAAACATGAAACCCTCATTCACTAAAAAACTTAAATTCCAGTCGGTGCTGGAGGGGGACCCAGCAACACTCAAGTGTAAGCTGGTGGCCTCTCCCCCGCCAACTATACTGTGGTTCCATAATAACAAGCAAATTAATAATAAAGAACGCAGGCGTAGGATCTGTACCGAGAGCAAAATGCACATGCACACCAGCAGCCTGATTATTGACTGTATTATAGAGAAGGACTCGGGTAGTTACAAGGTTATGGCCTTCAACACAGAAGGTTCTGCCGACACGACAGCATCACTGCTAGTGTCACTGAGAGAAGAGCAGTCTGCTAATTACCTGAGCTTTGTCAAGCGCACGGCCAGTGCTCATGAAAGCATAGACTCCATGGTGGAGCAGAGGAAGGAGAGGAAGATCAGGGTGGATCTCAGGTGTGTCGGCTCTCCGTTTGATAAAATGACGAAGGTCCACCAGGGCAGGTCCAGATCTAAGAATTCACTTGTGCGTAGTGTGCTCTTTAGGACCAACTCGCCGTCCAAAGAGAGAGACTCTGAAACTGAGAAACCACAAAAGCGAGAGAGACTGGAAACTGCCTCAGAGCGGGGCCGGTCTCCTCCCCCGATGTTTGAGCGGGCTGAGCGTGAGCGGTTTAATGACAGGATGAGTGATATATACTGTGACAGGCGGACTGGCGGCAGGTTCAGTGACAAATTCAGTGACAGGTGTAGTGACAGATACAGCGACAGGTTTAGTGACACCGAGAGCCTTCACAACGAGGTGAGAGCTAAACTCACCACGCTGCAGAAGGCTGTCAAACACAAGAAGAGGATGTCCGTCTCAACCATGTCCTCCTCTGAGTTTGACCTGGAGTCAGTAGCCAGTGAGTCCAGCTATGCAGACTATGTAGACAGGCTGAGGGTCAAGCCCGCCTCTCTGTCTGATGTGCCTACCTTCAACCGACCCTTTGACCAGGGAGATGGTCGTAGGGAGGGTCATGGTAGGAGCTCAGGTCCTCCGTCCCAGAGTGGATCTCAGAGTGGAGAGTCGGCCCAGCGTCGCGCCAGGCACTCGTTTGAACCCCAGTCGAGAAATCGGGCCATTCGGTTGATGAAAGGGGAGCTGGATGATACTGTGTCGCCTCGGCAGAGAGAGAGGCTGTTTGGTAAAATGTATTCAGAGACTGCAGCAGAGTCGCAGGTAGACGTGGCAGCAGATGAGCTTCATCGTGAGGTCACTAAGGTTAAGATGGAGGGTGCAGAGATGGAAGTGGGTCAGACTGAAGTGGTGTACACAGAGTCCACTGAATACACTGAGAAAAGAGAATCTGTTGGTATGGTGTTGGCTGGGGAGAAATCACCTAGACTGAAGCCATATAGATCGAAGAACGGGAGGATGCTTAGCGATCCAAACACAGAAGAGGTTAAAGTGAGTGATGAAGATGAGCCTGCAGAGAAGAGTCTGGACGAAGCTGCCATGGAGTGTGAGGAGAAACTCCTCGCTCTTCGCATCCGGAAATGGCAGCACGGTATGCGGATGTCACAGGACGAGACATTTGAACCTGAAACTGATCTCCCCTTGCCAGTAGAGCCACCGTACATCGAGCATGAGGAAGTGGTAGAGAAAATAACTGCTGTAGAAGTAGAGGCTTCAGTCCCTTCCTTCCAGAAATCCCCCAGAATTAGATATAGGTCATCAGAACCTGAAGCATTGCCACTGACTAGATCACCACGGATGAAATCAAGAGCAGAAGAAGTAGAGGCTGTCTCCTCTTCACAGGTTCAGACATCTCAGGGTATGGAAAGCATCTCAGCTGAGAAATCCCCTAGAATGAGAAGCAGGTCATCAGACATCGAAGCTGAAGCACCTGCCATTGTAGCCCAGAAATCACCTAGAATGAAACCATTATTTGAAAAGACAAGAGAGGAGCGTGAGCTCCAGCTGTCTATGGAAAACATCTCTGAGTTGAAGGCTGAGACAGAGCAGTTTATCAGTGAAGAGGAGGCCCTGGCACAGAGGATTATGAAATGGCAGCACGATGTTCAGACTGAACAGGAACAGGCTGTGGAGGTTGAGTCAGACTGGGTGGAACCTTCTCCGGATAGATCATCCAAAGAGAAGTTCCTCCTCAGTCAGTCAGTTCCTGCAGGGTTCCAGGATGAGCAGGATGAGCATCTAAGGTGGCCGCCAGCCCAGGAGCTGGCCACAGAGGGCCGTGAGACCAGACTGCAGACAGACAGCGAGTACTTTGTCAGTGAGGAGGAGGCATTGGCTCAGCGCCTCCTGAATTGGCAAGAGGACGTTTTAGAACAAGAAGAGGTGGTTGAACTGGAGCCGGAATGGGCTCTAGATCAACAAGAACACCCAAAATCTACTGCTGGCTTGGCTCATGTTGATGTGGCTGGTCGTACTATTAGAGGGCGCTCTCCAGGTATTCCTGTTGAGAGCTTTGAATTCGCTCAGGCTGACACTAGCCATCGTAAATTGCCCAGAGAGGCGTCACCAGCGAGGAGGCGTTCACCAAGCTCACAGGAGAGCCTGGAGAGAGCAGAGAGGAGGAACAGGGAGGAGCATGCTATGACTGCAGATAAAAGCAGCAGTCAGCTTTTCCAAGCTGAGGTAAAAGTAGAGCGAAAAGGAGGGGAAGAAAGGGAAGCGTCAGGCGAGGGTGTTCAGATGAGACAGAATGTGAGGGGAGATGAGAGAAGGAGCAGAGAAGAGATGATGATGAATAGGAGTGCACACATAATAGATGAGCACCTTGAATTTGGAATGGCAAGGAAGTCAGCACAGGAGAGCAAGAAAATAACAACAGGTGATAAAACAGCGATAGACTCTCGTCCAACGTTTGTGAAAGAAATTTCACCACTTAAAGTAAAGATCGGCGAGATGTCCGAGTTTATCTGCCACTTCCATGGCGACCCTAAGCCAACGGTCACCTGGCTCAAAGATGGTCACCCACTAGCCCACAACCCAGATTATGATATCATGAACAAATCTAATGAATCAAAGCTCACAGTCTATTACCCCACCACAGACCACGAGGGAACATTTGACTGTGCCATCACCAACAAACATGGTAAAGCCATCTGCAGTGCCACTTTGGAGATCTGTGATGAGAAACTGCTGAGAACCTCAGGGGGCACCCAGCAGAAGGTAATAGTGACAGAGGACACAGCGGCAAGTCAGGAATGTGTGGAGAGGATGGTGGATGAGGAGCTTGGGTACTACATGGACACGGGGAAAGCCACACTCCATGTGCCCGAGGCGGTCATTCGCAAACCCGGCCGCTCCGATGACTCCTACGACTCCTCCCCTGTGGAGATCAGAGTCACAGCTCCCACACCTGTCCCTGAAATGGCAGAAGAAGGTGGCAGGGATAGGGCTCCAATCGTTGTTGAAGATAATATCTCGGATGTGCCTGGTGATGAGGCCGCATCTCAGACTGTAAAACACAAGTTTACGTTTTCCTTTGATGTTGTTGGGGAGGCCCCTCAGGTGGTCACTGAGTTAGAGAACATCAGCTGCCCAGAGGGTGAGACTGCTGAGTTGGAATGTGTAGTTGCGGGAGAACCGAGACCGGATGTTGTATGGTATCATGATGATGTTCGCCTTAAGAGTCCCTCTGGACAATACAGAGTTGAGGAGCATGACAGAAGTTACAGGTTATACATTGATAACTTCACATATATCAACGCTGGGGTTTATAAATGTGTTGCCAGGAATAAGCTGGGAGAGGTTGCGAGCGTCGCCGATGTATCTTTCCAAATTGCTGAGCCTGTTCAGTTTTCAGAGGGTGGAGTAGCATTAGAAGGTGACAATTTTGTCGCTTCACCTGCTGGTATAACAGGAAGTGTCAGGAAAACAGCTGCATCTAGCAGTTCACAGAGTACAGGACAGGGGCTGGCCAAAGTGTCAAAAACCAAACCAGGTTTGTCCAGAGAACCTGCAGCTATATCTGGCTGCGGTCTGCAGTCGTCCGCTGCTGTAATCAAAGTTTCTCAGATCAAACAGGCATTTGAGTCAGACTCGCCCGTGGCATTCACGTCCTCTCCTCCCCCAGAGGAGCAGAGGAAGGAGTTTGTATTCCCTGAGGAGTTTATCCCAGCAGTGGCCAGTACCACTGAACAGCAGGAAGGGATAACTACTGAGCTAGGGAAAGGCAGTGATATAATTCCTGCTCCTGAGAATTTCCAGCCCCTACAGTTTGTAGGGGAAGTGCAGGAGTCACCAGAGCTGGTCAGACCTCGGGCTCTGCTGCCTGAGAAACCTGCACATATCGAGGCAGGTTTATTAGAGGAGATGGCGAGAG
The DNA here is from genome assembly GCF_963280865.1 of Gymnoscopelus braueri. Taxonomy (NCBI): domain Eukaryota; kingdom Metazoa; phylum Chordata; class Actinopteri; order Myctophiformes; family Myctophidae; genus Gymnoscopelus; species Gymnoscopelus braueri. The sequence continues at coordinate 8,484,023 of NC_137618.1, read as the reverse complement.
AGGATGCTGTTCGTACATTTGAAAAAACCAGCAGCTTCATACCTTTCCAGTGTGAGAGAGCCCCAGCAGCAAAGCGCTCTACTGGTGCTGCACTTCCAGTCAGTGGGGTAGTTAAGCCTAAAGTAAGTGCTGAGAAACAGAAAACATCGGTCAGATCTGGTCTGTTTCGCAGTGAGGCTAAAGACATCAGTGAGGACGTGACTGGTCTTATTGAGGAGCTTGAGGGGACAGACCAAGTTAAATATGTGAGTGAAGGGGCTTCATATGTCAGTGAGGAGCTTGACAGTGGTGTCTTCCTCAGCATGCCAGACTCCCAGGTTGACATCACAGAGGTTGAGGCTAGTGCTATGGCTGAGGAACACATGGAGGAGGTCCCTCCAGTGAGACCTGTGGTTGATAATCCCAAAGCTGAAAGCACATCCCGGCAATTTGGTTTGGCGGCTGACTATGTTGCAGCACAGGAACCCCAGAAGGTGCCTTTATCCAAACAAGACAGTAGTGATTTAGACTCAATCTCAAGTGAGGTGGGGGCAGAGGCTGGTGTCAACTCTATGGAGGTAGAGGAAGTCACATTCAATGCTGTGTATGACTTCTACAACCCTCCGACTGACTGGAGCAGGCCACTGTCACCTGAGTCTGAGATGTCTATTGAGATTGGCAGCACCTTTAGTGAGGAGATAGCAGAGGTAGCTGACAGGTTCTATACTCCTGCCACCTCCACTGAGATCTCGCAGCCAATCGCAGAGTCCTTCCACAGACCTGCCTCTGACAGCCCTGGTCATTTTGCAACCCCCCAAGAGTTCCCCTTCTCTCCTGTAGGGCACAAGCGAGCCTCTACAGATGACTCGAGTGAGAGGTTCTTTTCTCCAGCTCAGTACCTGAGGTCCCCTTCTGATGAGACCACTCCTTCTCTCCTAACTTTGGACGAGAGTAGGATCCTCACTGAGGGCAGGGGGTCTGCTCTAGGCCTGGGTGAGAAAGTGCAGGGTATCCCTCCTGCCTTCCTTAAACCTCTCACCAAGAAGAGGGTGTTTGAAAATGAGTCCTTGACTTTCTACGCTGAGGTGTTTGGCCTCCCGTCTCCTGAGGTGAGATGGTTCCGGAACAAAACCCAGCTGGTAGCAGATGACAGGGTGAGAATGAGCAGAGATGGTGACAACATCAGACTGACCATTCACTCTGTCACAAAAGCAGACCAGGGCGAGTACATCTGTGAGGCTGTGAACTACGTAGGCGAAGCCAGGAGTGTTGCCTTAGTTGTAGTTGTATCCTCGGAGGTGAGGTTCATGCCCCCTCCACCTGCTGTCACTCACCAGCATGTGATGGAGTTTGATGTTGAGGAGAACGAGAACGACTCGAGATCTCCGTCACCACAGGAGATCCTGCTGGAGGTAGAGCTAGACGAAAAGGATGTGAAAGAGTTTGAGAGGCAGGTAAAAATCATCACCAGTCCTGAGTACACTGCTGATAAAAAGAGTATGATCATATCCTTGGACGTCTTACCTAGTATGTATGAGGAGGGATTTGTGGACTTTGTTACTCAGGAGAATGATGACCTTCAAATTGCTTTCGAGGTCACAGAGATGCCCCCGAGGTTCATCAACCCGATCTGCGACATGGAATCCCCAGAGACCACCACAGTAATGTTTGAATGTTCTCTGATGGGAATGCCGTCGCCCATTGTCTCCTGGTTCAAAGGCGACAAGAAAATCCCACACGATAACAAGAAATACATCCACTCCTCCGACGGAGACAACCACTTCCTTAAGATCCGAAAAGTCGCATCTCAGGACAGCGGGGTGTACACGTGTAGGGCCATTAATGTGGTAGGGGAGACCCTGTGTCGAGCCTCCCTCCAGGTGTTGAGCACGAAATCTTACTCAGGGAAGACCAGAGGCAGAGAGCTGACTGCAGTCTCTCTGGGCAGTGCAAAGGTCCAGCCTCAGAAGTTTGACATGATGGTCGGTAACACGTCGTTTGACGGTGAGCTTGCGTCAGAGATCGAGCTTGAGTTTGAGTTTCAGCATGAAGCAGATGAGTCCCAGAGATCAGTCAGGCTGGTAGCTAACACCGATCACCAAACGAGCGAACTGGGAGAGAAATACGTTAGCATCAACTTTGACGTTTTTGCAGACCCGGCAAAAGACGACAAGATAGAGTTCAAGGGGAAGTCGTCTGACATGTGTAGCTTCCACTTCCAGGTGACAGAGACCCCTGTTAAATGTATCATCCCACTGACTAACGTTACGGCGGCAGTCGGGACGCCGGTAATTCTCCAGTGTCTATTTAGCGGTAAGCCCAGTCCCACTGCCGAGTGGTTTAAAGACGGAGACGCTGTCACAGACAGCAGGTGTATCATACAGGAGAAAGCCGCCGGTCATTTCAATCTGCTCATAACTAACGTTACACAGAGTGATGCTGGGGAGTACATGTGTGTTATCCAAAACCTGTCTGGTTCCATTGAAACCTGTGCTCTGTTGAAGGTCTTCTAAACCCTTAAACCATAGCGTCCCTATTCTGGGGCATGTCAGAATAGGCAAATATTTGGCGAAAATAGACGATCTACAAAAACGCTTTGGAACACAACGTGCTGTGAGCTTGCAGATTGCCTATTTTCGGCAAAGGTATTTAATATAGAGGTCACAGATCAACTAAGTATATAGGGTTTGAGTTGGAAAGTTCTCATTCATGTGGGTGAACCTGGGGTGTAAAATGAAGGTTGTAGTGTTTATATGGTCAAATAATAAAAACATTTGTTTCATTTATTTTTTCTTTTAGTTAAATCAGTCTTCTGATGAGAGGTTTATCAAAGTTTATATTTACACCACTGTCTAAATGTTTTCATTTTGGTATAAAGAGGATGTCCGTTCTAAATTAGTTTTTCAAAACAACAGAGATATTAATAAAACAATTAGTTTTGGTAACACTTTGCATTAAGCTATCCCTCACAAAGTACAGTACAACTGAAAACATTCTGTTGCTTCATGTTGGTCAGATATAAACATGTTTTATTGCTGCACAATGATGCAGATACAGTAGCTTATAGGAAAGCGTTACCAACCTCTTTTATCATCTGTTAGCATTTTGGGACATAACTGTAAAACTCAACATATAGATATCGTAGCCAATCTTGATGAATTGTCTAATACGTATCAATTAAAAAATACATTGTGTGTTATTTTAGGTTTATTTTTGTTTCTTTAAAACAATCATCAGATTGAAAGCAAATTGAAAGCTAATTAATATTCATCAAATTTGTCTCAAGTCAAAGTAAGCCACAAGAAAATATTTTATTACGTGGGAAGTTAGATAACTTGAATAAATTGTTGGTGCGGTGAAATGATTCCATAGTATTTATTGGAAATGTGCGTTGTTAGAGGTTTTGACTGACTGTGAAACTTTTTTTTTTCTTCTTTTGAAACAAGTTGTGTTGTAAATATGTCATTTTAGTGAGTTCATTAGAAATCAGTTGAGTTCATCACGAAATTTCTAGTTGGCCATAAACAGCAATAAAGAGAGAGAGAAAACATCATTATTTGTACAGAAATCACTGTTTTTTTCTCAGAGTTTATATGATTTTATGCTGTAAGTATAAATAAAGGAGATGGTGTAAAGATGAAGACTGTGTATGTTTTTAGTTTGTTGGTGTCTGCTGGTTATTGGAACACAAATGCACAGCATGTATTATGTAGTCAGTGGAGTCAGCACTAGTGTTGGGATCCGGAACGGATTTGGAACCTTTTCCGGAACTGGTTTATCAAACTGTCAGAGCTGGTACATGTGGACTTCACGTCTGCTATACAATTATAATACCGGTGTTTCTCAAACGTTTTAATTTCAAGGACCACCATAACTCTGAGAGTGTACAAGTGGAACCAAATGGACCCGTAAGGGTACGTTTCGTTCCATTTGTACGCACTCTGAGTTACAAACCTGTAGGGGTCAATTTGGAACCTCCTCAAGTAACTTTGAGAACCACTACAACATATATGTATGCATTACTTTAAGTATGATTGATTTTGTGTTAAAAAATATAGGAATCATTAAAGGGAACCGTTAAGGAATTGGACCGTTAATAGGGAATCGTTAAGGCATCGGAATTGTTCAAATAAAAGGTTCCCAACCCTAGTCTGGCACCAATCACAGTACATCATTTATGGGACTCTATTTAAAGCTGCAATCTGTGCATTCAGTATCCTATGAGATTCAAACCGGGCTCTCCCAAACATCTACTCTTAAGAGGAATCCCACACTTGTCCAGATATATTGGGCTTATGAGCTTCAGTCAGTACTGCTTGTCAACCAGTAGGTGTTCTACCCAACACCAGGTGTCATTTAGTCTCAATGGAAGAGTATGGAGACCACCTCCAACCACTGCAGATGTACTAGTTATATTGTATTAACATACTCTACCATACAGATGTACGGTACTAGTTATACAGTTAGTTAATACACTCTACCGTACATATTGGTTAATATGTTTTATTCATTAAAATAAGTCCCAGATTGCAGCTTTAAGCATAAAAAAGTTGTGTAAAATCTTGAATGGTTCTTTAGTTAGTCTTTGGTGATTGCCACTGGTTGCATTTCGCTGGACATAACAAAAACAAATGGACAACAGGAGAGCCAACAATATAAATATGTATCTTCTACATTGGTTCTGGATTGGAACAGTGGTTCTCAACCATGGTCCTTGAAGGGATTCCAGGTGGTCCCCAGCTAAATGATGATCTTTAACTCTTGAGAGCGTAAAATGTAACCAAATGGACCCTTATAGGTCCATTTGGTTTCATTTTACTCTCTCAAGAGTTAAATTCCTCTCAAATCTCAAATAAATAATGGACCTTGATATGAAAAGGGTTGAAAACCACTGGTTTAGAACATTATATTTCATTAAAATGGTTGTTGCAGAGTAGCCAGTATGGTCTTTTTGTTATGCTAATTCATAATCCGTCACATGACAATGTCGCCCTCCGTAAAGGACAGATCTTCAAGCCAAAACAATGTGCCACAATGCGACACATTGATAGCTTGAAGATCTGTTCTTTTCGGTAAGTGGCAACACTGTGCGACGGATTATCAATTGACCTTTACTTAATGGTGGCATGAAACCAAGATTCTTCAGCCCTCAAGCTGTCTGTCATAAAAAAGAAAATAGTAGTAATAGAAAAGCAAGTAATAAACTATTGGTAACATTTGCTATGCATCATATGTCTATGATGCATTTTAAACATACTTAGAATGCTTTATAATCTGCCCATAACACTGTTTAATTATAGTTATAAGCTCTCACAGATACTCAAAATGATTTATAACAATAATCATAACACAATATAAAGAATTTCATAATGACTTATATGGTCATTCAGGTATTATAATTGTCTCTATAATCTTGCATCGATAGATAATCTTGCCTATAATATATTTGTATAAAACAACCACATAAAGTGACTTATTATTACAGTATTTTGGATTTTAACAGTGATTATGATGCATTATTAGAGTGATTATACAGCATTATAAAATTGCTCACAACTTGTAATCATACACTGTTATAAGCATGCTACAATGCATTTATACTTGACCTTATAAGTCATTACAAAATGCCTTATAATGTGCTATGATTATTGTATAAAGCATTATGAGTATTTATGAGTGCTTTTAACTATAATTATACAGTGTTATAAGCAGAAGTATTTTTAGACATGGGATACACAGCAAGTGTTACCAAGAATTTAAATGGTATATCACATCAGTAGTTGTCCATCCATACACAAGTATGATAAAAATACACACTTTGGTTTGAAAAGGATCTTATCCAAAGCCTTGTTCATATTCATTCCTTTTTTCCCACAGTGAACTTTGACCTGGCTAGGTTTCTTGTTCCCGATATGATTATGAACCTTGCTCATTATTATTTCCTGACAGAGCGTTCTAGCACCACCATCACCACCGTGGAGGAACGAGAAGAAACCTACTATACCGGAATACAGCTTCCACAAAAAACTAAGACACTTGAACTCGAGCCAGAATCCAAACGTTTCTCTAGCTCTTTAGAGAAGAAAAAAGAAAAGCCAGTTTTCCTCTCCCAACTCTCTCCAGCAGCCGCGACTGATGGAGAGACGGCTAGGTTTACTGTCACACTGTCTGGGTTCCCTAAACCCACCGTTCAGTGGTTCCACAACGGAAAAGTCATCCAGAGCTCCTCAGTTTACAAACTGATAGAGGAGAGAGAGGAGTACACACTGATAATAACCCAGGTAACAAAACAGTATGAGGGAGAGTACTCGTGTACGGCCACTAACCGGTTCGGACAGACAACCTGTACTACGTACCTTGAGGTGAAACAGAAGGACATTGCCCGGGCAGAGAAATGGGTAGAGAAGATGTTCAAGGGTCAGCCCCCTAGTTTCACAGTTCAGATCAACTCTGTGCGATGCTCGGAGGGAGGCGACGTGTCTTTTAAGTACAAAGCCACCGGCGACCCAGTCCCTGTGGTGCACTGGTGTAAGGGGGCGTTTCAGATTCAGCCCAGTAGGAAGTGTGTCATTGTGGCCAACGCTGACGGCTCTGGCTGCCTCAATATGCAGGCTGTCAAGCAGGACGACAGCGGCGTCTACTCGTGCAAGGCTTCCAACCAGTTTGGACAGGCGTCTTGCAGCGCCGAGCTGGTCGTGTTCAGGGAGACGGTGTCTGTGTCCCGGCAACAGGAACAGCGCAAAACGGTTCAGACGAAAGGTTATAAAGTCTCAGTGACGGAGCAAGCCACTGAATCCCGTTTGTACCAGGTGAGCCTTCCAGGTCAGGACAGGTCAGACCAGATGGTCTACACCATCGGTACTGAGGACAGGCAGGTTATTCCCAGTGAACAGGTGGGAGCTCTTAGAGAGCTGGATATCTCAGCTGCTACTCTACACAGAGAGCAGGTCACACACCAGGCTGCAGTGCTGCAGTCTCATGAGGTGGAGGAGAGGGTGTCTACGGCTCCCACCCATCCGCCTCAGGCTTCAGCCGTTCCCTTGAAACAGCTTCACGCGGCTGCCTTTACATCCTCTGTACAGGAGAGGCAGGACCTCACAGAGCAACACTGTGAGCGCATCCAGAGTCCTGAGGTCATTCAGCTCCAGGCTGCTAGGGAGAAGAGGTCACAGGTGATGTCGGCTGTAGCCGAGGAGCTCACCCCTCTTTCTACTGTTAGCACAGGGCCTCCCACTGACAGGAGGTCCAGCAAGGTGCAGCCAACGTCAGAACCTAAACATCTAGTCAGCGGACATCAGGTGGAATCCCGGCTGTCTATGCTGAAAGAACAGTCACATGAAATCCCCAAACCACACGAGGAGAAGAGCTATAAAGTCACAGAGGGAGTTAAGATCTTATACTCAGCCCAGTCGACAGAGCAGCGGCTGCTCGCTGAGGGTCACACCACAGTGATAGATAGTGCACATTCTGCTGTCAAGTCCTCAACAGGCAAAGAGCCACCCAGACCTATTATGGCTTCAGTTAGTGAGTCCAAACATGCTTTATCTAAGGAGACCAAGTTCTCCATGGAAAGGCCTGGTCAGGAGACAGCCCAGCTGTCTAAGGATAGAGTGATGAGGTCAGCTCTTACAGCTGAGGAGAAGCAAACTCTCCAAGCCGAGCAGACCCAGCACCTGCCCAGTCTGGACAGTGCTTTGTCCATTCAGTCACAGGTGGAGGGAGAACAGTTGTTACACCTGCAGGTGATCACAGATCAGGACCTTCTCCCATCGGAGACAAGGTTCACCTGTGAGAAACCGGTGCCAGAGAAGGCAGGTGCCAGGAAAAGTCCCACTCTGTTGCACACTGTCACCCAGGATGAGCAGAAGACAGTCGTGTGTGAGGACACATCAGAGTTTGAGGCCAAAGCCAGTACTATGACCATACAGCCACAGAAAGAGACCGCGACTCCACTACATCTCCACTCAACACAGCCAGTGCAGACATTACCCAAAGAGGGCATTCTTGTTATTGAGAAGCCTGACCAGCAGGTGGCAGCACAGAAACAGGAAAAGGCCAGGAGACATGCAGCCACGTCAGAGGAGAGACTTGAGCTCACAGCAGATTATCACAAACATTTAGACGTGACTGTGACGGGAGTTCAGTCCCAGCTTAGAACAGAGCCCAGGCCTCAGAACGTTCTCCACGTCTCCTCTCAGCCCATGCAGCTCCCGAAGGAGACTCCCTTTGCCAGCGACGCTAAACAGCAGCGTGCTTTAGTTCAGAAAGAGGAGCGCTGGAATGTGATCCACGTCACCAGCGTAGCAGATAGCCAGGCCTTGGAAGAAGGTCATACCGAGGGCCTAACAGCCGTAGACAGATTTACCTGTCAGACAGCCGTTGAGCCCAAAGTCCCCACAGAGCAAGTGCAGATAGAGGAGAAGGAAATCTCTACGGAGAGCAGTGTGCCTCTGCCGGCAGCGGAGCAGGACTTTGCTGTGCAGATCCAGGAGGGTCAGTCAGTCAGACAGTCGATACTGATGGACGAAAAACGAGTTCTGAGGGGCGAGCTCTCTCAGGAGATTGTTAAGTCAGAGTCAACTAAAGTTAGTGTCACCACACAGCCTAAGCTGTCCATGATGGCCTCAGAGTCCAAAGAAAGCACAGCACTTCCCAAAGAGATGACTTTTGTGATTCAGATTCCCAAAGCATCCAGTGTGAATATCAAACGTCAGCTGAAAGATGCCCTGCAGTCTGCTGTGGCCCGCGACCAGCCTCTGTTACTGGCTGATGTTGTCGGGAGGTTAGAGGCAGCTCAGATACAGGAAGTCAAGGTTCAGAAAGAGCCCAAATGTTCTGTGTTTACATACCTCATCACAACAGCGGGTGCCCCCTTGGAAATCACCCTGGCTTTTGAGGGAAAATACCCCCAGATGGCTGACCTCAGGACTGAACTGCAGGCAGCTCTCCATGCTATAGTTTACCAGGAGCAGCATGTTCTCACGTCAGAACAGCCTGGCACCATGCAGATAGACAAGCCTCAGAAAGCACAGGTCAGCTCAGCCCGCTCCAAAGAAGTAGCAGAGAGCGCAGTGGACTTCACTGCCGTCAAGATTCAAGCCGCCGCTCTCAAAACGCAATCTAAAATGTCTCTTGAATCCGTCACAGCCGAACAACGGCTTGTTGTGCAGGAATCCAAGGAGCAGACAGACTTTTCCCAAGTGGTCAAAGTGTCTTCAGAATCCCACATGGAGTTCCAGCAGTCAGTGCAGGTCTCCAGGCAGGAGGTTAGGTCTGTGTCGGCGAAAGGCCGCGCGAGAGACGTAGGAGCCGCTGACATCACCACCGCCCTCCCCCCTGCGCCTGTCCCCACAGAGCAGTCTGTGGACATTAGTGTCCAGAGGGAACACAGGGAGGAGTCGTTCAAACAGGTGATGACAGTGGCCAGACCAGAACAGAGAGAATACCCCGTTGTAGTCACCTCTCTGGAGGACGTATCCATTGAGGAGGACAGTAAGATGACCCTCAGCACAACCATTAAGCATGTCACCCAGGTGAACTGGTTTTTCAACGGACAATTGGTGAAATCTGGCAAAGAGTTCAAGTGTTCTACAGATCACGACACATACACACTAACAATCAACAAAGTTGTCAAGGAGAAACATCAAGGAGAATATGTCTGTGAGGCTGAGAATGAAGTGGGCAAGACGACAACAACCTCGACACTCACTGTGGTCTCCAGAGGTTTGAATAATGGGCCTTCTAAAATTATCTTGTCATCATTCATCATTCTAAAGCCCGATTTATACTTTGTTGTATCATGGTGTCGCGAAAATAGCCGATCTGTATGTGCGCTTATTGATTGGCTGTTTTCGGTCCGCACCACTGTATGACAGAGCATAAATTAGGCAATTATCTTCACTTTGGAACTAATACTGTAAGTCACGTATCGAGGATCTGTTGTGTCCTTGAGACAACAGGTTTCCCCTCGGTGTCATTTCACAGCACAGCATGAGTTCCCTGGCAGGTCACTTCCTACAGCACTAACTCACTATGTGAACCTCATCCGCACCACTGCAGGGTCTCCAGCCTGTAGGCCAGGAAAATCAGGAGTCAAACCAAATGCTTAACTGTCTCCAAGAGCTAAGCATCTGGCTAATAAGACTGTCATGACACTGGCCTACAGGCTCCATTTCATTTCATGTTCTTTTCACGGTCACTATACCATGAAAACTTGTGTTTTTATTTTCCATCCATGAAATGTCACTCTTGGTCCATTCACTTCACTGGGTTGCATTGGTTTGCATGCCTCCAGCATTTCAATCTGTCATGGTGTCATCTTTTCCCTCCAGCCTGAACCTATCCCCATGTTATTTGTCTAGAGCAGGGGGTCCCAAACTTTTCCATGCCAAGGACCCCCAAATTGCCTCAGCCTCTGGCTGCGGCCTCCCTATTGCAAAATGCCTTAAAAATGAAATCACAACAACAAAAACAACAAATAGCGAATATAGCCGATCTACAAGCTCACAATGCATCGGATCATGACACGTTGTGTGCTTGCTATTTTGGCTATTATTTCATGTTTGAAAACAGAAGCCAGGTTGAAATTGGTTAACTGGCAAAATAATCGTATTAATTACATTTTAATTTAAATGTATATAAATATACACACATGGCAAAATGGCTGCCGTGCAATGGCCAATGGGGCTGGTGTTCTTGCTGTCTTTTAGCCATTTTACCCCACCATCTTTCTCCTCCACAGTCACTCCTGGAATGTCTCCCACCATTGTTGTCACATTCCACCATCCCTGCTCCTGTATCTCATTATACATGAAAAAAAAACGATATCTTCTCCCACTTCAATACTAACTTGACCTTTTTTACTTCCTCTGTGCGTGCCACAGTGCCACCTGTCTTCAAGCAAAAAATCGACCCCATCGAGATCAACGTTGGCAGCGCTGCCAGGTTTGAATGTGAGATCGAGGACGCCCCCAACGTCACCTTCAGATGGTACAAGGCTGAGCAGGAGCTCAAACACACCGAAAAATACAGGATCATCAGTCGCCAGACCACTTCCTCCCTGGAGGTGGTGAAACCGATGAAGCTGGACAGTGGAGAATACACCTGCAAGGCCACTAACCAGTACGGCACCGACAGCTGTTCTGCCACACTCATTGTGACGGGTAAGACCCACGACATAACGATATTTGTTGTCTTGTTGAATTGCCGTAAAGTATTGTTTCATGTATTTTTGCTGATGCATTACAATATGCACATGGTGGTTTCCTGCTATTTACATGATGTTCTGCCTGCTGTTCTGCCTGCTCTCCTTAGAAATGTATCCACCGGTATTTGTATCGAAACCAGACCCCATGACTCTATTTGTCGGCAAACAAGCTCTGTTCCAGTGTTCGCTCACTGGTTCCTCGCCCATGGAGATTGTCTGGCACAAGGACAACATGGCCGTCTCTTCAGGGGCAAACCATGTCATGAAAAGCGAAAAGAGCAAATGTTCCCTTCAGATTAAAAAGCTTGAGACGAGTGACCAGGGTATGTATCTCTGTAAGGCCTCCAACAAAGTTGGAGCCGCTACTTTCACCACCGAGCTCAGGGTTATCAACAAACCCAGCTTTGTGAAGTCCATTGCGTCGCTCTCAGCGGCGGTGGATGAGCCGCTGAGGCTGGAGTGCCAGGTGGATGAGGACACGAGTGTCACCACCACCTGGACCAGAGACGGCAAAAAGTGCCACCAAACGATGGATTGCAAAATGTCCTTTGAGGACAAGGTGGCCGTTCTTGAGATACCCAAGTCCAAAGTAAAGGACTCTGGGAAATACGCGTGCACAGCCACTAACGAGGCCGGCAGTTCGACCTGCGAGGCGCAGGTGACAGTGCAAGGTAAGATCTTTCGTGGGAGATCTGGCTGATCTTTCAATTTTAATGAACGCTGTTCTCTTGAAAGGAGCTGATGGAGTGACGCTGAAGTTAAGGCTCTTCAGCACTCTTCTGTGCTGGTGCTAAATGCTATTGTCTTGCTCTTCCTTTTGCTTTTGTCCTTCATACTTTCTTTCGTTTCTCATACTTTCTTTTATCTTTAACATTTTCTTATGTTTCTCATACTTCACACTTTCTTTAATTTTTCACACTTTCGTTTTTTCACACTTTTGTCTTTCACACTTTCTTTTATTTATCATACTTTCTTTTGTCTTTCACACTTTCTTTAATTCTTAACACTTTTGTTTTTTCACACTTGTTTTTCCACACTTTATTTCGTTTTTTCCACAATTCATGTAGTTTTTCACCCTTTCACCGTGGTGATTAAATGATTCCTCTTTTCTCTTTCTTTTTTTTACAATGGTAAAACACACTTTTCAGAGCCCCCCTCGTTTGTAAAGAAAATGGATCCAAATGTTACTTGGAAACAGGGCATAGCCGCACGCCTGCAGTGCTCCATCAAAGGATCGCCTGAACTCCGCGTTCACTGGTTCTGGAATGAGATAGAGCTCAGTGACGGAGACAAATACAAAACCTCTCTCAAGGGCGGCGTCGCCACTTTGGAGTTCATCAATCTTATTGTCACAGACAGTGGAAGGTACACGTGTGAGGTGTCAAATAACGCTGGGAGTGAAAGCTGCAACACAGAGATAGCTGTTAAAGGTTTGTCAGTCAGACACTGTTCAATAATGGCTCTTTTCCACTACAAGAATAAGCCTTATTCATGGGTTCTGGATTTGCTTCCATGACATACTGAGTTTCAAATGAGGTTCTCAGAACCTAATTTGGGCCCTGCTTTTCAGAAATGTAAAAAGAAAATTAAAGAAATAGCCGATCTACAAGCTACAAGCTTATTAGATCGGCTAGTTTCACAATAAAAAAATAAATAGTAAACAGCTGAATCAAACAGAAAAAGTCTGTCTTCTTAGTCTTCTTATGACGTGCCTCTCCGTTCAGTGGTGGTTCTGGTACGTGGAACGTAAACAAAATATCACACAGAACTTCATGGATTCTGGAAGGTTTCAGGTTATCATGGAAGGTTCTAGGTTACTCATCGTAGTCGAAAAGAGCCATATAGTTCACAAGTCATATTATTCAGTGAGACATCAGTGAAGGTCTTGTGTAATCATGCATGTTCTCCCGACTCTCAGAGCCTCCATCCATTAGAAAGGAGCTTCAGACAGTAGAGACTGTGAAGGGAAGCGCTGCTCAGCTGCAGTGTGAGATCACAGGCAGTGCTCCTTTTGACATCACCTGGTTCAAAAACAAGAAGGCCATCTCTACCGATTCGAAATATAAGATCGTTTCCCAGGATTCTCTCGCCAGGCTGGAGATCCAGCCGTTCGAAAGTGTCGATGTGGGAGATTATCAGTGTGTCGTGTCCAACAGTGTGGGTAAAGTCACCACCAAGGCACAGGTCAAGCTGAAAGGTTAGTTTGACATTGATGAAATTAGGGGGACAACAATTACTAATTGATTGTATAGATAAAAAAATATATAATAATCACAGATAATCTAGTAAAATAATCAATTATTAATTCATCCCTATTTTGGGCATGTAATTATAGGAGGAAATCTGAAAACAAAATTCTAAAACTTAAAAAAATAGTGAAAATATCCAATCTAGCTCACAACGGGTCGCAATAGAGCCCGTTGTGAGCTTGCAGATCGGCAGTTTTTACTATCTTTGCATGACACGAATTAAACAATAAAGCTCAAGTGGTTAATCGATTCAACTTCTTGGTGAAAAAGAAATCAATAGAATATTCTCTAATAGTTGCAGCACTAGATGAAATAGATGTATCCAGGTTATTGAGTCATGACGCGTTAGACCCAGTCTGTTGATTATGATGTGTTTTGTACAGAGCCGCCAGTATTTTCAAAGAGAGTCGACAGTGCCACTGCGGTGTTGGGAAACGCAGCGAAACTGCAGGGAACCCTAAAAGGCTCAGCTCCCATCACTGTTAAATGGATGAAAGACACTGAGATACTGAGAGATGACGATCCAAACGTCAAGATGGAGTTTGACAACAACGTCGCTAGCCTTTCGTTTACAGTAGTGGCCATCGGCCACGGTGGCAAGTACACGTGCCAAGCCGAGAATGAGGCTGGCCAGCAGAAATGTGACTCCACTCTAACCGTGCAAGGTCAGAAGATAACTTCAACTGAGATATGTGTGCATAGACATCGTACGTAAAAGCGCATTCCATTATGTAGGCTATTTACCCTTCATAACTGGTTCTATCTCATCCCAGAACCAGCCAGAATCTTAGAACCTGCAGAGTCCATCAGTGTGACAGCAGGAGATTCAGCCAACTTGGAGTGTACGATCGCTGGAAGCCCAGAGCTTAAAGTGAAATGGTTTAAAGACGGCAAGGAGATCACGACTGGTCGTAAATATAAAATGGCTCTCAAGGACAATGTTTCCAGCCTAAAGATTCTTACTGCAGAAAAAGGAGACACTTCTGAGTACAGGATGGAGGTGGCCAATAAAGTTGGAAAGGACCAGTGCACATGCTCAGTTACCGTCTTAGGTTAGACCCTCCTCTTTTACAGAACTAATCCTTATTGAGAGCTATTAATATTAACTTCTTTTGTATGATTATATATTTTATCATTATTTAACAAACACAGTTGTAATTACAGATGTGCTTTTTTTAAATTAAATACGTATCTTATTATAAATAGCTACTATGGCATTGGAAGTTAATAACTCATGGGGTGTTTTCTCTTCAATAACCAGATCGCATAATGCCTCCGTCTTTTACAAAGTCTCTGAAAAGAGTGGATGGGAACATTGGCACTGATGTGTCCATGGACTGTAAAGTGTCTGGGTCTCAACCCATGACCATAAGTTGGTTTAAAGATGACAAGGAGATTAAGCATGGCACCAAGTTCCAGCCTGAATTTAAGGATAGCTCTGCGACGCTCCGAGTCATTTGCCTTGAGAAGGCTGACTCTGGAGTGTATATGTGCAAAGCCACCAACTCTGCAGGCTTTAAGGAAACCAGTGGAACAATCTATGTCAAAGGTTATGAATTCTCCTGCCTTTCTCTTAGAATTACAGTATGTTACTCCATTTGTTGTGTAGACTAGCTAAATGATTTAATGCTAACATGGAGTGTCTTCTTAATGGCTTCTAGAACCCCCAGTTTTCACAGTGAAACCAGACAACCAGCAGGTTATACCGGCAACCACGGTTACCTTCAAAGCAGCCTTCACTGGAACGGCTCCACTGCTTGTTAAGTGGTTCAGAGAAGACAAAGAGATTGCCACTGGAGGCTCGTGTTTTATAAAGAAAGACGCCTCTTCGAGCTCTTTGGAGCTTCACAAAGTGAAACCTGGCGACTCTGCCAAATACACATGCCAAGTATCCAATGATGCTGGGAAGGTGGACTGTACCACAGTCCTCTTTGTCAAAGGTGCCAAGTCTTTTACATGCTCTGATATGTCTTAGTTTTTTTCTTCTTCAAAGATGAAATAGGTAGAAATGTCTCTGACTTGCTCGACAATTTTTTTTTTTGCTAACTTCGAATGTCTTATAAAAATGATCTCAAACGGATGTTAACCTCTTACTCTCAGAGCCTCCCGTGTTTGTGACGAAACTCGAGGCGACCAAGCTGGT
This sequence comes from Gymnoscopelus braueri, assembly GCF_963280865.1. Lineage (NCBI taxonomy): Eukaryota > Metazoa > Chordata > Actinopteri > Myctophiformes > Myctophidae > Gymnoscopelus > Gymnoscopelus braueri. The sequence goes on along the minus strand of NC_137618.1, from coordinate 8,468,446 downwards.
GACCAGCGGCAGCACTCTGAGACTGGAGTGTAAGGCCACAGGCAGCCCTGTGATCAGCTTCAAATGGTCCAAGAACCAGATCGACATCGGTGACAGTCACAAATATAGAATGTCCGTGACGGGCTCTGTGGCTTCCCTGGAGGTAGTGGACTGTACTGTTGAGGATAGTGGAGATTATGTGTGTGTGGCGTCCAGCGAGGCTGGCAGTGACTGCTGCAGCAGCACAGTGACGGTCAAAGGTCGGTTCACTTTTAGCTTCGTACCAGGGTTATTCTTTCTCTTCTAATTGTCAGTGGTGGAAGAAGTACTCTGATTGTTATTACTTAAGTAAAAGTATCAGTAGCACAATATAAAAATACTCTGTTAACAAGTACAAGTCCTGTATTCAAGATTTGACTTGAGTAAAAGTACAAAAGTATTGGCATCAAAATATACTTACAATACCAAAGTAAAAATAATAATCTTCCCAAATTTGTCAATTTCTTTTGAAAATAGCTGATCTTGAGCCTGTGGGCTTGAACAGTAAAGATTGTGAGCTTGTAGATCGGCTATTCTTTAATAGACCAAGTATACAATATGTCACTATTAACTAAAGCTGTCAAATCATTTTAATGGAGTAAAAAGTACAATATTTGCCCTCAGATGTATATAGCTGAGTAGAAGTATACAGTATTTAAAAAAAATGAAATACTCAAGTAAAGTAAATGTGCCTCAAAATTATTCTTGAGTACAGTACTTGAGTCAAATGTACATAGTTACTTTCCACCACTGCTACAGTGTTTTACAACAAGGTTGTCTCAGTGCATGAGGAGCTGACATGGCTGCTCTCTTCTCTCAGAGCCTCCAGTGTTTGTGAGGAGCTTAGAGCCCAGGGATGTGGTTAAGGGTTCGGAGGTGATTCTGGAGGCCCAGGTCTCCGGCTCGGCTCCGTTCTCCGTGTCGTTTCATAAGAACGCCAAGCCGGTTAGGAACGATAAGAGACACAGGATCACAGTGAAGGATGGCCAGGTGGCCCTGCAGGTCCTGGCAGTAGAGGCAGGGGACGCGGGGACGTACCAGTGTACCGTTGACAATGAAGTGGGAAAGGCGTCTTGTGATTGTCAAGTAACACTGAAAGGTTGGTTTACAAAATACATGGTTCGCTGCTGCAGTTAGATGGGCGCTGTGTACTTTATATCCACTAGAGGGCGCTTGTATTCAGGGGTGCAACAATTAATTTAGTTAATCGATTATAAAACTAATCAATAATGAATAATTTTATAAAATAATCAATTAATAATAGATCCCTATTATTGGTGAAAGTTTTCAAAAAATATCAAAACATGAAAAAAATAGTGAAAATTGCCTTTGTGAGCTATAGTTTGGCGATTTTCGGCGAAGAGATTTGGTGTAGAGGGAAAGAAGAGTGCGCAAAGAGTGCACTAAGTACAGAGCCAACTCAGGTCCGTTTTTTTAAGAATAGAGGGTTGATTTAGTATGCCATTATCCCCCCTCATGAGTAGACTAGTGAGTGCATCTAGAGGATCTAGAGGATGCACTCATTTCATTAAAGGTAGGGTGATATTTTTTGGTTAAAACAAAAAGTATTTTGTTAAAAGGTTAAAATACTATATTCTGATAGTAATCATTGCTATAGAGTGTTTCTTCAGTAACAGATGTCTCCCTGTCTCTCCAGCTCTTTAATAAACAGAAAATACATTTTTCGGTAGGTGTCAAAATCTCAGCCAATCAGGAGAAAGCTTAATTTGTATAGTGTTCCAGTTCCAATTTTCATTTCTTAGTGTCATCACTTCCAATTTCACTTGTTTAATCTGTATCCTGATTAAGTTCTCTGTCCTGGTTGGATAAAATTGGAAATGAAACTGAAACTGAAACGAAAATGCATTTTCTGTTTAATAAAGAGGTGGAGAGACAAGGAGACTCCTAATACTGAACAAACACTCTATAGCAATAAGTACTATCAGAATATAGAGCTATTTAACAATTATTTTAACCAACGCAAATCACTTACCCTACCTTTAATAATTAAAAGTCATATAAAATTTCTGAATCCGGATATCTTTTTTTTCTTCTTTTTTTTTAAATTTATTATATATTTTTTTATATCACAGTTCAAAACCATTGATATCAAAGTTCTGACTTCTTTTTTTTTTTACCCGAATTCAGAATTTTACTATAAAGTGTCCAATTGATTTCAAACGGTTTGCCATATGAGACCTCTTTATGAGACAAATCATTGAGTCCATCACAGAGAGAAGTTTCAGGCATATGATACACTTATTACACTTACAGTGTCAAAAGTCAAATAAACAGTAGTTTGTTGTATTTTCCCAACAACCAATCAAGAAGCCCCAAACCCCTCAACCCGTTAATTGTGTTTCATCCCCCAAAAAAACAAGCACACAATCGGTTACAAACTTGGCAACTTGGCAACACTGACAAGCACCGTCTACTGGATAAATATTACATAATTATTGCCCTTAAAAAAGCCATTTTAAGAGATTTGCTCATAAAACATACTCCAGTATTGTGGAAGTCAGACATCTGTGTTTGCTGCTGTTCACTTCTAGAACCGCCGTCATTTGTCCAAAAGCTGGAGAACGTGAGTTGTGTGGCGTGCACGGAGGTTAGTCTGCAGTGCACGCTGAAGGGCTCCGAGCCCATGACTATCACCTGGCTTAAAGACGACCATGAGCTCAAAGAGGCTGAGCACGTTCACATCACGTATGAGAACAAGACAGCTCTTCTGCGTATTACCAACACACAGGCCACGCATGGTGGAAAATACACCTGCCAGGCTCACAACCCGGCCGGGAGCCAGAAATGCTCCGCTGTGTTGACTGTCAAAGGTTGGTTCTGATGCTATAAGCTAAAGGCCGTTCCCAGTGGTGGACAAAGTACTCGATCCCAGTAGTTGAGACAAAGCATAGATACTCCCATGTCAAATATTTATCCACTAACAAGTAAAAGCTGCTCACTCGAATTTGTACTTGAGTTCGATTACTGGAGTACTTGCTCTTAAAAATACTTAATCAAAAGTATGTGCTTTTCTTTTTATTCATACATTTTCAAAACCTCTCCACAATAGTGAAAATAGCTGAGCTACAAGCTCACAACGTGTCGCTTAGTGACACGTTGTGAGCTTGTAGATCAGGTCCCTTCCTAGAAATTAAGAGGGGAAAAGTACGATATTTGTCTTTTAAAAGTAGTGGAGTGAAAGTCATAAGCTTCCAAACTAAATAAATACAAAAATGCTGTAGTAAATTACAGATAATCAACAAATTCACTGCAAATGTACTTTGTTACTGTCCACCACTGGCCGTCCTTAGGCTCTCTATCAGTTATTATTAGGATATATTTGAGTGATCTACGGGAGACTGTTTGTTGACTGTGTTGTTTGACATCTCAGAGCCGGCTAAAATCTCAGAGGAGGCCCAGTCCATCAGTGTCACCCAGGGAGACCCAGCTACTCTGGAGTGCAGGTTTTCAGGCACTAAACCCCTGAAGGTCAGGTGGTTGAAGGAGGGCAAAGAGCTGACCTCGGGTCAGAGATATAAAGTGCAGAGCACAGACACCTCCTCTATTCTGAAGACTCTGAAAACAGAGAAAAGTGACAATGGTGAATACACCTTTGAGGTTTCAAACGACGGCGGATTCAGTTCCTGTGAGGCCACGCTCACTGTTCTAGGTTAGTTCATTCGTTTGAACCCGTTGAAGCCATCTGCGTATGATAATTATGTTTTGTGATAAGTTAACCCATTAAGACCTGGAACGCATCTGTGTCACTTTTTGATTTGAGCTAAAAAAGCATTATTTTACACTTTGGCTATTCAAAAATAGCAGATCTACAAGCTCATAGCTTGTAGATCTGCTATTTTTGAAAAATCAAGAAAATGTGTGCAAATTAATATATTTATATTCTTTTAAAGCGAACACTTTTAACTCAAATCTTTGCTTCTGGGGGTCCCTGGAACAACATCATTTGAGATGGGGGTCCGCAGCCAAATACATATCATTTTGGGGGTCCTTGACATGAAAAAGTTTGAGCACCACTGATATAGAAACATACGTTTTTCAGAAAACTGTTAGGATTTAGAAGACATTTTGTAGAATCGGTTTCAGGTCTTAATGAATTGTTGCTCTCGCTACCTTCATTTCTCTACGCTAGATCAAATATTACCACCCTCTTTCACGAGAAAGCTGAAGCAAACGGAGGGTATCAAGGGATCGTTTGCCCACCTGGACTGCCTGGTGTCTGGTTCTCTTCCCATAAGTGTGCAGTGGTACAAAGATGAGAAACAGATCCAGGCTGACGAAAGACTCAAATGCACGTTCTATGAAAACGTAGCTTGCCTGGAGATCTCTGATCTTCACCGTAAAGACGGTGGAAGCTACACCTGCATGGCTCAAAACAAAGCAGGCTCTGACCAGTGCTCCGGGACCCTGTTTGTTAAAGGTTACAACACTATTCATCTCGTTCATATTATAGTATATTATATATTATATCGTCGCTGTCGGGCAGAAACCTCTTATCTCCATATTCTTACTTTTTGTATTTTTTTGGAAATTAATGCCCTACTTGATCATATTACAGTGCCACACAAAAGTATCAAAAATAGCAGATCGACAAGCTCAAAACGCACAAAATGTTTTGAGGTTGTAGATCTGCTATTTTCTATATTTTTGAATTTTAATCCTGAAAAGTAACAGTTTTGGACATATGAGGTTTCCACCCGACAGAGACGATATTATATACTGTATATTGTATAATGACAGTTGTGACAGTCACTGCCATTGTCTTTTCCCCTTACAGAACCACCGTGTGTTCTCGAAAAGCCAGACTCGATGAACGTTTTACCCGGATCAAAGGTCCAGTTTAATGTCCTTGTATCTGGCACCCCGCCGTTGACCATTAAGTGGTTCAAAGACAAAAAGGAGATTTTCTCCAGCTCCGACTGCTCTGTGATCAAGGACAACGCCTCCAGTTCACTGGAGCTGTTCTTTGCTAAATGTTCAGACTCTGGAGAATATGTCTGTGAGATAAACAACGACGTCGGTTCCACCTCATGCCAGGCAACGCTCTTTGTCAAAGGTCATTCACGTGTTATTCATGAATAATTAACAGATTCAGTTTATTCTGATGTCATTATCTCATCTGACACCTCTCCCCCGTCGTTTCATTTGATTTCGTAGAGCCTCCTAAGTTCGTACGCACCCCTGACCGTGTGTCGGTGGTGCGCCCCGGTCAGAGTAAAGTGTTTGAGTGCCAGGTGACCGGGACACCTGAGATAGACATCTACTGGTTCAGAGAGGGCTGTGAGATCAGTCCCAGTGATAGGCACAGGGTGTCCTTTGTGAACTCAGTAGCCTCTCTGGAGATAAGTGCTTCCGATGTGAAAGACACGGGCCAGTACTACTGTGAGGCTCGCAATGAAGCGGGCAGTGAGAGCTGCAGCATGGAACTGAAAGTCAAAGGTTGGTTGAGCCATCAACTGGTTTAATGGGACCAATGAGATCCATTTAGAAATAATAGTGCCGTAGTTTCAACCACTGCCGCATTAAAATACATAGTTAAAAATGTTATTTTGGTTAAAATAAGTGTTAAATAGTATTTTGAATTTGGAAATAATATTCTGCTAGCAATCAGTAACTGGTCTCTCCAGCTCTTAAGTAAACACTAAACAGAAATTACATTTTCAGGTTGGGATACCAATTGTATCCAATCAGGAGAGAGAACTCATACAGGATACAGGATAAACAAGTTAATTTGGAAGTGAGGAAATAAAGAAATGAGCACATAATATCATTGATAAATCGATTAACTCCCCTGAACTGGATAGAATTGGCAACCCACCTGAAAATGAATTTCCTGTTTACTAAAGAGCTGGAGAGACGGCGAGACCCCTGTTACTGAACAACCACTATTGCAATGAATACTATCACAATACTCACAAAAACATCACTTTAACCAACTTTAAACATGTATTTGTAGAACACAGTTCTCTACAAACTCGTAACAACTCTCTGTTTCCTGTCATCTCAGAGCCTCCGTCATTTGTTAGAGAGCTGTCCTCGGCTGATATTGTCCGAGGTTCCAGTGCCTCATTTCAGTGTCAGGTGACCGGTACCGGTCCGTTTGACATAACGTGGCACAAAGATGCCAAGGAGCTCAAACCCAGTGCCAAGCACGCCGTCTCCCAGCTCAACAGCACCGTGGCTCTAGAGGTGCAGAAATGTGACAGCGTAGATATAGGCGAGTATCAGTGTACGGCTGCAAACGAGGTGGGAAGCTGCACGTGTAAAGCAACGCTAGGCATCAAAGGTTGGTTTGTCTGCATACTGTACGTATCGTCTGTGTCAGGTGGAAACCTTGTATGTCAAAAAAACTGAACTTTTCAGGAAATAGAAAAAACAACCCGTGTTCCAATTAATCCAATGTAGTTATTATTTAGTCACAAGCTCTTGTTAATACTTTTCATTGGTTCAATATTTATAAAACCTGAAACAGAGTTAATCACTCTCACTTGCACTTAATAGCAAAAATGGCAGATCTACAAGTTCACGACGTGCTATGAGCTTGTTGATCGGCTATTTTTGCTATGTTTTGCACGACAAAGTAGGAAATTATTTAGAAAAAAAATAACATAAAAAGTTGAAATATGGACATACAAGGTTTCTGCCCGACAGCAACGATATACGAGTAGATAATCAGATTTTCCATTTAGCCTTTTGTTAAAAAAACAACCACTGATATTAATATTTAATTGGTTTCATGTTAGAACCACCATCGTTTACCAAGAGGATTGAGAACACTGCCACAGTTCTGGGCAAAATGGCCGAGTTTCAGTGCATGGTGAAGGGCTCTCCCACTCTCTCTGTACAATGGCAAAAAGACGAGAGCTGGATCCAGGAGGATTCTAAGATTGAGAGGACGTTTGAGAACAACGTGGCCACTCTCAGGATCCCTGCCTGTGAGGCCAGTCACAGCGGGAAATACACCTGCCAGGTGGTAAACGAAGCAGGGCAGGACAAGTGCTTTGCAGCCCTCTCGGTGCAAGGTAGATTTGAGCTTATCTTTGTTTTTTGTTTTTTGTTTTTTTGAGCTCGACTTTAACGTTCAATTATTGAGTATCCAGACATTTTGGTCAGTCCGAAATGATGTACGTCATCTGATTTAGAGATCATTTTGAAGAACCTTGTCATGCTATTGTGTTAGATAACAGATGTTGTTTTATATTATAGAACCCCCTCAGATCACAGAGAAACCTGAGATTATAAAAGTGACAGTCGGAGACCCAGTCAGTTTGGACTGTAAGGTGACCGGCTCCCCTGAGCTCAGAGTCAAATGGATGAAAGACGGCAAAGAGCTTCAGTCTATCAGGCAACACAAACTGAGCTTTGAGAAGAACGTCAGTAGTCTGAAAATTCAGACAGCTCAGAAGGAAGATCAAGGAGACTATGTGTTTGAGGTTGCCAACCACATCAGTACCTGCAGCTGCACGGTCAAACTGGTTGTCTTAGGTTGGTGTGAAACTACATTATGTAAACCACTTGTCCCAATTCAGCAAAAAAATAGCAGATCTACAATCTCACAACACGTCACCACGCGACACGTTGTGAGCGTGTAGATCGTCTATTTTCCAGCGAAGACAAAACAAAATGGTCATGGATGATTTTCAATGATGTTGAATGAATGTCCTAATGGATTTGTGGTTCTTGTGCAAACAGAACAAGTCATTCCTCCAAGTTTCACCAAGCCACTGTCAGACATGCAGGAGATATTGGGCTCCTTTGTTCAGATTTGTTGTAAGATATCTGGCTCTCTGCCCATATCTGTGGAGTGGCACAAAGATGGCAGCAAAATCACCAGTGGTGTAAAACACAAACTCATCCAGCAGGACAACTCAGTTTCCATCGAGATGGAACAGCTGGAGCGTTCAGATGCAGGCTCCTATACCTGCAAACTAACCAACAAAGCAGGAAACTGTGAATGCAGCGCATCACTCAGGGTCAAAGGTTAGATTAGTACTCTGTAAAGCATCACTGGTCAATATTTCCCCCATCAGCCCTACAGGTGTGGAGTGAAAGGTGAGTGTCTCTTTTATAACTTACTCCGTCTTGTCCACTTCAGAACCTCCCAGCTTTGTGGTGCAGCCTGAGTCGCAGGCCGCACTGCCCAACTCCAACGTACGATTCAAAGGCACATTTGAAGGAACAGCTCCGTTCACAGTGAAATGGTTTAAGGACGACACAGAGCTCATGGCCGGACCCGCTTGTTTCACAGGACTGGAGGGCCAGTCCTGTTTCTTAGATCTCTACACGGTTGGCGTGGCCCAGAGCGGGGTCTACTCTTGTCAAGTGAGCAACGACGCTGGCTCTGCGCGCTGCAGTGCCGACCTGACGGTCAAAGGTGTGGTTTACTATCTTCCTTCAACGTCAACACTCTTGCTTCATCTTCACCTTCATCTCACGCGTTTCTGTTCTAGAACTGGGTGTGAGATTTTCCTCGACTCCTCAGAACTCCTGTTTCCCCCCTAAATGTCTTCCTTTGTGTTGCCTGCTGCTAACAAACTGTCTTCAGCTCATCACCTCAGCTCATTAGCCCACCCTCTCCCTTTTTTGTCGTTTAATATTTACTAAACGGCCACCTCTACCTCCTAATACATTTACATTTTGGCTTTCCAGAACGCCCTGAATTTGTCCTGAAACTCCCTGCCACTAAGTTTGTGAAACAGGGTGAGCCAGTTCGCCTCGAGTGCAAAGTCCAAGGCACGGCTCCTCTGACAATGACCTGGTACAAAAGCGACAATAAGGTCACGGACGGTGGCAACTACAGGACATCATTCGTTGACTCTGTAGCAGTCCTGGAACTGCTGAGCACCAGCTTTGACCATGATGGAGTTTTCACCTGTGAAGCTCAAAATGATGCTGGCAGTGTCAGCTGCAGCACTACTCTTACCGTTAAAGGTAGTTCACTCTTTTTCTCCACTCTCTCTCTCTGATGCGTTGGCCACCCAGCTTTGGGCGCCATCGTACCATTGAGACCTTTTAGAGTGAGCGACAACATTGGTACATTTCAATACGGTTAGTCTGTCCTTTGTGCCTCTAAACGGTTTTTCGATTTCCTTGTAGACCCTCCATCTTTCACCAAAGTGCCCCAGCCGGTCGAAGGGCTGAAGGGCAAGGATGTGAGTCTGTACTGTGAGATGAACGGTACGGCTCCATTCCAGGTAACCTGGTTCAAAGACAGGAAGCCTCTGATGGAGAGCAGGAAGTATAAGATGGTGGCCGAGGGCAGCTCGGCTACGCTGCATATCATTGGACTCGAACCCTCGGACGCCGCCGAGTACGAGTGCAAAGTCTCTAACAGTGTAGGAAGTGATACCTGCCAAGCGTCAGTTAAACTGAGAGGTCAGTAGAAATCTGATAGTGTGGTAGATGTAGATTTTCCGGGTTTGTCAGTTTGTCACCTTGCTGACTTTGCCTCTATGCATTGTTTTCTCCCTCTCTTCAGAACCTCCATCATTCGTGAAGAAACTGTCGAACATGACAGTGATAATGGGGGAGGAGGTGACCCTTGTCGCCACAGTAAAAGGCTCAGAGCCCATTACTGTGTCCTGGGTTCAGGACACGGATCACATTCTCAGGGACAGTGACAACAGGAAAATCACCTTTGCTAACAACCAGCTCACTCTTACAGTTTTTCAGGCTGATCTCACCACGGCAGGGAAATACACCTGCCAACTCAAAAACGATGCTGGCAATGTGGAATGTTTTGCTATCTTGACTGTTATAGGTTTGTGACCAAATCTAATTGTGTCTCTCTTCTCTTGCAGTTCTTTGAGTGTGTGTGTGTGTTTTCGTCTCGCAGGTTTTTATAAGAACTCTCTCTGCCCTGTTCTCTTCATTTTCAGAACCCGCTAAGATAGTGGATAAGCCTGACGCGTTGAGTGTGACTGCAGGTGATATTGCCGCCCTAGAGGTCAAAGTGGGCGGATCACCCGAGCTCATACCTAAGTGGTTCAAGGACGGGGTTGAACTGGCCACTGGCATGAAATACAAAATATCCTTCTCTAAGATGATCTCCAGCCTCAAGGTCCTCTCTACAGAGAGGGTGGACACTGGAGAGTACACATTTGAGGTTAAAAACGAGATTGGCAGGGAGCTGAGTAAGATAAACCTCGTTGTCCTAGGTTGGTGTCCAACTCCTATACTACATGCAGTGTGATCTGACAGTATAACAATGTTCATGTTTGTGTCTGTGTGTTGCCTGATGCCCTCGTTTATAACTGATTTCCCTCCCACACAGATAAACACATACCTCCGACATTCTCAAGACAGTTGAAGGATTGTAATACTGTTGTCGGAATTGCCGGAGAAATGGAATGCAAAGTGTCTGGCACGGCTCCATTCACTATCTCATGGTTCCACGATGGGGCGGAGGTACAGAGTGGGCCAAATTATGAGATTGCATTCAGTGACAACAGCTGCACACTGAAGGTGCCCACTCTTAAGTTGTCAGACTCTGGACTGTATAAATGCAGGGCCGTCAACCAGGCTGGATCCAGTGAAACCAGTGGCTCTTTCATTGTGAAAGGTCAGTAAGCAATAGATCATCATGTTGTTGCTTTGGGTCCTTGTGATGTTAGTGTAATCGTCGGTTGTGTTGTTTCTGTCGTTGTTGTTGTTGTTGTTGTTGTTGTTGTTGTTGTTGCTGCTGTTCTTGTTGCGAGGCAGTAAGTTAAGTTGTTAATTAAGTTGTCATTAATTGGTTCATTGTCAGTTACTCTTCTTCTGATAGCCCTTACTTTGTCTTTGCAAACAGAGCCCGCGTCTTTCGTGGTGCAGCCACAGCCTATGGAAGCTATGGCAGGCGGTAGTGTGACATTTTCAGCCCTGGTGAAAGGCAGTGCCCCTCTCAAAGTGAAATGGTTCAAAGGAACCAAGGAGATTGTGCCTGGAATCTCCTCTGACATTGCCTGTGACATTGCCTTGAAGGATAACAAAGCCACTCTGGAGCTTTTCAATGTGGATAAGTCCCACGCTGGCGAATTCGCGTGCCAGGTCATTAACGATGCTGGCAAGGAAAGCTGTCAAGTTAACCTGTCTGTCAAAGGTCAGTCTAATATCTAACAACTTCCCCAAATAATATTTGTTCAAATGATGTACGTTCTTATATTAACTATCGTATTAACTAAACTAATGTCTTTGATTGTCACTCAGAGCCAGCATGCTTCACTAAGAAGCTGAAGGATGTCTCGGTTGAGAAGGGCAAACCACTGACTCTAGAGTGCACGTACACCGGAAGCCCAAAGATCACAGTGAACTGGTGCAAAGACGACCAGCAGCTCTTTGCCTCTTATAAGTACAACATCACCACCACCGAAAGCGCCTGTATGCTGGAGTGTCTGAGCACGGACGACAAAGAGGCTGCCGGGAAGTACTCTTGTGAGGTGTCCAATGACGCTGGGAAGGACAGATGCCAGGCCACGGTGTCCATTCTAGGTTGGTTTGCTCGTTTTTGTCTGATAACAATGGATTGTTTCTGTGTGTGTTATTCTGTATTTTCGTGTTTTGTCTGAACGGTGTGTGATCTGCCGCTGTAGAACCACCCTATTTCATTGAGGGCTTGGAAGCCATGGAGGTGACTGCAGGAGATGCAGTTGCCCTAAAATGCCAAGTGGGCGGCACGCCTGAGATCAAGGTGTCTTGGTTCAAAGAGGACGGTAAAGTGAGGTCCAGCCCCAACTGTAAGACAGAGTTCTCTAAGGGCGTTGCCATTTTGAAGCTCAGTAAAGCCGCCAAGGCTGACGTCGGAGAGTACACCTGCAAGGCAGAGAACCATATCGGATCCGCCTCCTCCACCTGCAAGCTCAGTGTCCAAGGTGAAGCACCGCCAGGCTCACATGCGCTCGCTTACATCTAGACAATTATCTGGCAATACAATATACCAGCTTCTTAACATTAGTGTTAATACTCTTTTTGTATCCAAAATTACATATTTAAGGACTTTAGAATGTATTCTTTTATTTTTATTTATTTTTTAAAATTGTTTTTTTTTTTTTTACTTTTTTTTTTTTTAAATCACATCCTCCTCCTTATTCCAGAGGCTAAAACGCCCCCGACCTTCCCTAAGAAAATCACCAGTCTGCAGCAGACTGAGGGCCAGCTGGTCCGTTTTGAGTGTCGCGTTGCGGGCTCCTCGCCTATCGAGGTTTCTTGGACGAAGGACGGCGTGCCTTTGAGCCAGGGCGCCGAGTTCTCCATGTCGTACGACGACAACACGGCAGCGCTGGAGATCAGCCGTGGCCAGATGAAACACTCTGGGGAGTACAGCTGTGTCGCCACTAACAGTGTGGGCACTGTCTCCTGCAGGGCCAAGCTCACTCTGCAAGGTCTGTTTATGCCTAAAAAAAATTGATTATTTTATATTTCAAGGATCCCCAGTTTAATATGCATTAGGCCACAGACCGCCATTTGATAACTTTTTTAATTCATTCTCTGGGACCCCAATCTACACTGTAAAATGTAACTCTGAGAGTGTACAAATGGAACCAAGGGTGCACATTTGGTTCCATTTGTACACTCGTAAGGGGATGCATTTGGAGCCCTCGTGGTCCCCGGACCAGATCTTGACAAACGGTCTTAAAAGAACCACGCTACCGTTTATTCTTCCTCAAAGCATACAGCACACACTTATTTTAAATTAAAAAAACTTGTGTCTTTCCCTCTGAGCAACAGAGGGAAATGCACTGTTTACCTAATAATATTAGCATTATATACTTCTCTAATGGTGAATTTCAGACGCCACCTTTCTGTTTCTTACCTAAAGTTCTGTTCTGTATTCTTTTTACTTTTCCTCCCCGACTCTTTTTAAAAAAACGGACCCTGCAGAACCACGGTACGCACCGGTCTTTGACAGGAAGTTGTCGCCAAAGGAAGTGACGGTGGGCGACAGCATCGAGCTGGACAGCCACATGACGGGCTCCGCCCCCATTAAAGTCACGTGGTCCAAGGACCACAAAGACATCCGCTCCGGCGGCAATTATAAGATGACGTGCGTGGATAACGCCGCCCACCTCACCATTGTGAAGGCAGACAAAGGCGACACGGGGACATACTTCTGCCACGCCTCTAACGACATGGGCAAGGACTCTTGTTCGTCTGAAGTGACTGTCAAAGGTATCAAGTGTGTGACCTCTGTGAGGTCATTCAAAATGTCTTTCTGGCCCTGTCCTGTGAATGTGGTGTCTGAATGGTGAATGGCGGTGGTGTTGTTGTTGTGGGCCTGCTTCTTTTGATGATTGCTAGAATTCTGTCTCAAAACAGTAACATGCTGCATATGCACGGTATTGAAATTTCGGTCCGATATCCGATTATTACCGATACCAATATTGCAGTACAAGTTTCCAGCAGGGTTTACCTTGCACCTGTTATACAGTAATGCAGACTTTAGAAAAAAATAGTGCATTCTTATTACCTGATTCATTAGGCCTACCAGTGTTAATTTTGACAGCAAATTATGATGAATTTTCTTTTGAATAACACACCATTTAGTTTTAGTCCTATTTTAGTCATCTGAAATTGTTTAGTCTTAGTCGACTAAATATCAAAATCTTAGTCTTTTAGTCTTAGTCTTGGTCAACAAAATAACTCTGAGACCTACTGATGCACATAATTAGTTCAAAACAACTTAAATGTAGTATTTTTTACTGAACATTTTCTCCAACTTGTTGACTTCCTGGGAAGCTTCCCCAGAAAACACTGACTGAATTGAATCTTCAGCCTTCAATCAACACAAAAGTCTAAATATTAACCAAAACCAATAACATCTTTTCGGATATCAGTTCGATACCATTCTTTAGGCAGATATTGCCGATACACCGATATGATGAGCGACTAACCAAACCGTGCATGCCCTTAACATGCTGTCCTTTCCACTTTTCCAGAGCGTAAGAACCCTCCTTCATTCACCAAAAAGCCCTCGGAGCACATCGAGGACACGGAGGGCAAACTGGTTAAGATTGAGGGCCGTGTGGCCGGCTCCCAGCCCATTAATGTCAAATGGTACAAGGGCAGCACAGAGATCCACAGCTCGGATAAATATGACATCAGCTTCAAGAGCAACGTGGCTGTGCTGTGCATCAAGGGCAGCCAGGTGGCCGACAGTGGCAGCTACACCTGTCTGGCCACCAACGAAGCAGGAAAGGTCTCGTGTGACATTTCCGTGGGAGTCACAGGTAGGTGGACTGCACTGTAAACCACTTAACAAGACCTGGAACGCATCTGTGTCTCTTTAGATTTCTTTGGCTATTCAAAAATCTTGAAAAAAAAAATAGGATAAAAAAAAAATAGGATTTTCGCCTCAGGTCTTAAAGGGTTAAACCCTACTGTACATACTTCTTCAGTTGAACCGGGGTCCCCCTGCATGGGGTCCCCTCCTTTTTTTCCCCGCCTTTACACTAAATCTCTTTGCCGAAAATAGCCGGTCTACAAGGTTACATCTAGTTCACAAGGTGTCACGTTTTGTGGATCTGAAACTTGTAGATCTGCTGTTTTAGCTGAATCTTCATCTTTTATGACATGGCCAGATTAGGGACACTAGGGTTCATGTGGTTAATATATGCATTAATTACTGGCAATACTGGACTTCAAATGTGCTCATTCTCTTTAGAATAAAGCCATGATTCTTGATTCTTAATTCTTGGTTCTTGATTCTCTTGATTCTTGATTCTTGTTTTCATTAAGTGCTGAAATGCAGCACACGTTAGTAGAAATCTCCTTAGACATTGTCTTTTGCAGTGATAATATTATTTGTGCTGAGCTAAATAATTTCTATAATGTAAAAGTAACACACGCCAAGGGTTGTAGTGAGGTGTTGATCACTCTAGCTCCTTATGCTAACGCATTTCTAAACAATTTCACCACCTATATTCATAATGCAAACGTGATTTTGCAGTGAGGTTTAACTCTCCTTAAAGGTGTAGTAAGTGATTATTGTTTTGTTTTGTTAATATAGGTGTTAAATAGCTCTATATTCTGATAGTAATCAGGGGTTTCCCCATCTCTCCAGCTCTTTAGTAAACAGTAAATGCATTTTCAGGTCGGGATACCAATTATATTCAATCAGGGCAGAGAACGCATTCAGGATACAGGATAAACAAGTGAAATTGGAATTGATGATCACAAAAAAACTGGAACTGGAACACTATAAAAGTGAAGCTGATAAATAGTACTCAACTCTCTCCTGATTGGATGAAATTGACGAGACGTGGAGACCCCTGTTACTGAACAAACACTCTTTATACAGTAGCAATGACTACTATCACAATATAGAGCTTTAACTTTTTACACCACCTTTAAAGTGATATTTCACTTTTTTTTTAAATTGGTCAAATTAACGTTGATTCAGGCTTTTGTGAGCACCCCAGACAGTTTTAAAGTTGCTTGATTCAGTATTTAGATATTTGATATGATTTTTTATCAGACACGCCCCCTTCCTATACAAACCCATTGTAACTTCAAACTCCATTTTAACATGTTAGATTCATCTCATACTGCCCTCCTAATACGTGTGGGGGCCGTGTTTTTTCAATTACTTTATACATTTATTAAATCTTTTATTGTACAATCTCTTATTGTGTTTATTTTTTTTCATTTTCCAAAACATTTTTGTTTTTAAAGTTACAATGGGTTTGTATAGGAACTGGGGTGTGTCTGATAAAACGAATATCAAATATCTAAATACTGAATCAAGCAACTTAAAGACTGTGTCCGGGGTGCTCACAAAAGCTTGAGTAGACGATACAAATGACCCAAAACATTTTTGAAAGTGAAACATCCCTTTAACCACATCATTTGTCCCGTCCTCCTTACAGAGGTGAAGAAGCCTCCAGTGTTTGACGTCCCTCTCAAACCGGTGACGGTGGACGAGGGGGACAAGTTGAGCCTGAGGTGCCACGTGGTTGGCACCGCTCCTCTGAAGGTCCTGTGGATGAAGGACAGGAAGGAGCTGAGCTCTGCCGGAAACACCAGAATCACCTTCGCCGCGGGCACAGCGTGTCTGGAGCTCACCCAGGCGTCCAAGCACGATGCCGGGGACTACCTGTGCAAGGCCTCCAACGAGGCCGGCAGCGAGTTCTGCAAGGCTAAAGTCAGCCTGAAAGGTACTGTAGACGAGACAGTGGTGGAAGAAGTACTCCGATATTTGACGTTTGAGTAAAAGTAGCAATACCACAATATAAAAATACTCTGTTACAAGTAAAAAAGTTGTTCAAAATGTTACTTGAGTAAAAGTACAAAAGTATTGGCATCAAAACATACTTAAAGTACCAAAAGTTTAAGTACTAATGTTTGAAAATAGCAGATCTACAAGCTCACAACGCGTCGCGATGCGACGCGTTGTGAGCTTGTAGATCGGCTATTTTCAAATGGCCTTTGTATAAAATAGGGCTAAAGTTTTTAATGTATGTTTTATAATATAGTCATTTATATCTGCAAAGTAAACTAGTAACATAAGTTTTCAAATAATGGTAGTGAATTAAAAGTACAATATTTGCCTCTGAGATGTAGTGGATTAGAAGTACAAGTATTGCAAATTGGAAATACTCTAGTTAGTCAAAAGTAACTAGAAATTGTACTACACGTACTTAGTTACTTTCCGCCACTGACAGTAGAAGTCATTGTGTACGGTATACATAGCAACCACTGTCTACAATATGCATAGAAGTGTATTGCACGGGCGAACCAATAGCCGAGTGGTTAGGACGCATACCACATGAGCTCTAATGCCTGACACTGTGAGTCCCCGGTTTGATCCCTGGCTGATCATCATGTCACTCCCCTACTCTCTCTCTCTCTCAATGTTTACTGTCTCTCTAGAGTAGACTCAACCTCTCAAATAAAGGGCTATTTTCACTATTATATCTAGAGTGTGTGTGTGTGTGTGTGTGTGTGTGTGTGTGTGTGTGTGTGTGTGTGTGTGTGTGTGTGTGTGTGTGTGCGTGTGCGTTTGTTTGCTATAATGACTTTTTCAAAATAGGGACGCCAGGTGTCCCAAAATGCACATACAAGTGGGTAAGTTCTAATATTGTGCATGTTGTGTTGCAGAGAAAGCAGGCGTGGCTCCGGCACCCAAGGAGGCTCCTGCCGCGGCTCCAGTCAAGAAAACAGACAGTCTGTTCTTTATTGAGGAGCCTAAAACTACCACTGTCACCGAGAGTGAGTTATTCTGTCTGCTGTTACATGGGGGGTCATGTTAGTTAGGATGAAAGGGCCTTAGGACAGCAAATGCAACATTTTATTATAAAAATAAATTACAGGAAATCAGTTGATGGTGATGAAGATTTAGATGAGTTGTAGATATGCTGCAACCATGGATTCAAGTTAAAATAATAAAAATGAAATAATAATAATAATCTCACGAGCGACTGAAAGGTTTTTGTTAGGCCAAGTCACAATCTGTGATTTGTGAAACAGCTTGACCACTCCGTTACCAAAACAATTAGCACGATATATTATACAGTAAATGATGCTTTGGTATTTATTGTTCTAAACATAATTATGTTCTTGCTGTTCTACATACAGCCAACCAGTTGAAATAAATCACAGATTGTGACATTAACCTGAAATATCCTAGATCATTTTAGTTTACGGAATATATTTTCTATTGCTATAACAAAAAAAACTAAAATATCTATATATTGATGTGTCGATACCATTATAATGACCGATTGATGGTGCATCCCTGCTTACAATCCTTGTGGTGTTTCACAGAGGGCACGGCCACCTTCATCGCTAAAGTAGGAGGCGAGCCCATCCCCAGTGTGAAGTGGATGAAGGGTAAATGGAGACAGATCACCCACGGCGGTCGCATCTCCATGGAGCAGAAGGGCCAGGAGGCCAAGCTGGAGATCAGGGAAGTGACCAAGTCCGACTCTGGACAGTACAGATGCGTGGCCTCCAACAAACACGGAGAGATTGAATGCAGCACGGACATGCACGTGGAGGAGAAGAAAGACGCCGGCTCGCAGGAGGGAGACCTCAGAGCCAAGCTGAAGAAGTGAGAACGTTATGCTGGTTGAATCAGTGTGTGTTTGTGTTTTTGGCCACTAGAGGGGGACAGAGGGCTTTGTAGAGACTCCTCCTCAGCCAACGTCTGAGTCAGTGTTGCCATGTCTGTTTATTATCAGCGACTTTGGGCTTGTTTTTCTGTAAAGTTGCTTGTAAATATTGGTAGTTACAGGTTGCGTTTTTCTGGGCTTGTTTTTAAAGTGTAGTTATTTGGGCTTGCTTCCATTATTGTTTAAACAGTTCTCAAACATTTGCATGTCAAGGATACTCAAATGAATGTATTTCTCCACAGACCCCCCATCTGATTTTATTTTCTCAAATATATTCCAAATATTTAACATTTTCTTTTCAAGATCTTTTCGAAAATGTGTGTAGATCGGCTATTTTAAAGAACTTTGAGCTGATGTCCTGTGTCTTCTTATCTTCTGTCCTCAGGACTCCATCCAAGCAGAAGAGTCCACAGGAGGAGAAGGACATTGACATTGTGGAGTTGTTGAGGAACGTGGACCCCAAAGAGTATGAGAAATATGCCCGCATGTACGGCATCACGGACTACAGAGGCCTGCTGCAGGCCATCGAGTTTCTGAAGAAGGAGAAAGCTGAAGAAAGTGGAAGACCGGTAAACACCGTCAATTTACAATTTATGCATTTCTCTGGTGTTAATTGAACTCTAGTTGATACAAGGTAAATAATCCTACAAATTGAAAGATACCAGGTAAACAATGAACTTAGCGCATCTGCCTATTACAACATGCTATCTAAATAACAGTCTGTACATTTGAAACTATAGGTTGCCAAGGAAACAATGAACCTAGCATCTGTCAAAATAACATACTTTCTGAATAACGTTCTGTACATTTGGAACTATAGGATATCAGGTTATCAATGATTTTGAATTATCAAAATAACACTCCGATAGCAAACATCTACAGACATCTAAAACATTAACCACATGCTCTCAAGACAAAGGCGTTGTAGTTAGGACTAGTTAGGCAATAGAAATTGCACAGGGCAGACAAATAACTTAAATAAAGAAATGTATTGGTGATGACTGGTACCAATAATCAAAATAGATTATGTACCATGGCCAGAACCAGCCATATATTTAAGAATTGTATACTTTCAAAATGGTTTAAAAAATTGCGGAAATAGCTTTATTTTTGAGAATGTTGGACAATATATTAACATTTCTCAACAGATTCATTAATAATTTGTACAGATGAATGGAAGTGGTTCTTCCAATTATGCAAAAACAATAGTGATTATATCAAATAATTGTGAGTCATGCGATTACGTAATGATTGTGACAGGGCTAGTTGTGTTCTAGTTGTTGTGTTGTGTAGATGTGCTGAGGTTCGGTGTTGTTGCAGTTGTTTTGTTGTGTAGTGTTTCAGTATTGTTGCTGTCTATGTGTTGTGTAGGAAGTGGAGCGTGCAGACAGGGAGTCTGATGAGGACATGGCCAGACTTGTGGCTGACCTGCAGAAGAGGATGGAACGCACCGAGGTCAGTTCACCGAGACACTTTTTGCCAACCTTTTTGCCAAACATAGCAGATCTACAAGCTCACAACGCTTGCAGCGCGAAGTGCTGTGAGCTTGTAAAAACATATGCTATCACAGAAAGATTTGTAGTAACTCTGAGGACCCTCCAGGGGTCCCGGACCCCTGTTGAAGACCCATGCTGTATATTATCCCCCACTTATTCATCGTCGTTTATGTCAGTCTAATTTAATTTGCTGTATTTGCACAATGGGAGAACATTAAGATTGAAGCCATGCTTTACTGTATGTATTGTATATATCCGCTGCTCCTAATAGTTAGGATGGTTAAATGCAGAAGGACAATTACAGGTATGTGCAAATGTACTGTAGCAAATGCCCCAAGAACAATTCAACTAAATGTACTGTAGAAAATACCCTGACAACAAACAAATCTAAGCACATTTAAAGCATGACACAAATATATATTTGCATCTCTCACCCGTAAACTTCATGTCTCAGACTTATTTATTCAAACCAAATAATAATAATAATTATTTGTCTGGTTCCCTTTGCAGCCTGTTACGGTGGTGAAAGACATCTCAGACCAGTCTACCTTGACCAACAAGGAGGCTGTGTTTGAGTGCGAGGTGAAGATCAACTACCCGGAGATCACCCTGTCCTGGTACAAGGGCACCCAGAAGCTGGACACCGGCGACAAGTACGCCATCAGCATCGTCGACGACCGTCACCTGCTGAAGATCAGAGACTGCCAGGCCAAGGACCAGGGCAACTACCGGGTGGTGTGCGGACCACACATCTCCAGTGCCAAGCTCACTGTGATGGGTCAGTATCTATGGAAACTCTACATTGTCATGGCTCAGTACCTATAGGACTCTACAGGCCCGGCTTAAAGGGATAGTTCACCCCAAAATGACTTTTTGTCTATCTATTAGTCACTTGAATTCATGGATATTTTTTTAGTTTTTGTCGCATTCCTAACCCAATAATTTGATGACCAGCGGACCGGTAGGCAGCGGTTCCGGTAGGAGACACAAAGGAGACTCTTTGAGTCTCCTACCGGAACCGCTGCCGGTCATCAAATTATTGGCACCAAATGCCTGGTCTCACAAAAAAGAAGACTGGCCAAAAAAACAGAAGAAGCCTAGACTATTGCAAGTAACGGCCGAAATAATGTCCAGGGGCTGCTGAAATATTGCAAAATCTGTGCCAAAATGTGTCGGGAGCAGGACTAATAATAATAATAATAATAATAATTTATATTATATTGTATTTAATCTGCTCTACCACCTTCCCCATGGCAGATGAAATAGTGCATTAATGTCCTGGTGAATTTTGCCTAGTATATAGAATCAATGCCTATAATAATCTTTGCCTTTAAATCTACAGTAGCATTCGGTCAAGTGGTCGCCACTACTAACAGAAATGTCTCGTTGGCGTTTTGCTTGTGTCTTTTTCAGAAGTGGAGGTCGAGCGCCACCTGCAGGACACACAGGGTAAGGAGGGCCAGCCGTGCACACTGTCTTGTCAGTTGTCCGTCCCTAACGTTCAGACTCAGTGGTTCAAAAACGGCAAGCAGTTAGAGATGAAGGGCAGGTTCACGTCGGAGGTCAAGCACAAGGTTCACAAGCTGGTGATTAGGGACGTGAAGCCTGAGGATCAAGGCACGTACACCTGCTGCTACAAGAACCTCAAGTCCTCCGCGGACCTCTGGGTCGAAGGTTTGTATGTCTTCTTAGACGTGTTCCAAACCCTTCTTACTAACCTCTTGACAAAACTACCAGCATCCAAAAGTGTCACACTAATGGAGAAGACTTTGGTTTGGCGTTCTTGTTCTTGTACGCCTCCTCCGTCTTTTCGTTGTGGAGTGGTCTTCCATTTGCCGTAACTCTCTTTAAATGCCTCTCCGCTTACTGGGTGCTCTAGCAGAGTTTCAAACCACCTTCATCATCATCATCATAATCATCATCATCATCATCATCATGCCATCAACCCGTTTGTCCATCTTGACATTAACCCCCGCCAACTGAAAACCCAAACCATTCATAATTCATAATCATCATCAACACATTGCATTCTAACCCCATCGCTTGTTGACATCAAGGTTATTATACTTACATAAAAATAAATAGTTTAGACTTTTTGTTTCGTTTTTTTAAAGTGAGTTTACTATTTTAGTTTTATTTTACTGTTAAGGCTTAGTTTTTAGGTTTTTTTTAAATTAGTTTTAGTGTTGAGTTTAAGAAATATATATATGGGGTATTTGTCAGGGACGAGATTCAAAAACACCATATTTAAAGAAATGTATTCGCAGTTAAAAGTGGCACTGCAAAAAAAAGAAAAACAAAGAAGGAATATTTTATATCCTCCCAAAATACTAGATTTTAAACTGACAAAGATGAAAACTAAATGATTCTAGTTGTTATAGTTAATTTTGTAAACACAATATAGTTTTGTGTCGCCTTTTTTCAGTTAAAGCGGCACTATCTTTTGTATGAATAAAAAGTAATTTGTCCAATCTGTATGGTAGAGTATGTTAATGCAATATAACATATATAATTGGGGTGGTTGTATTTTGTCTCCCTGCTCTTCTATTGAGACATTCAGATAATGTCAAAACGAGTTCAAATAAAGGGTAGAAGAGGAAAGTTACATAGTGCAGCTTTGACTAAAATAGTTTTTTAGTTATTTAATTAGTTTTAGTTGCCTATAATAACCTTGGTTTTCATGGGATGTTTTACCAAAATAAAAAAATAAAAACATTCAAGAATTATTTTCCATACATCCTCCACCTTGGGGAGAGCCGACCAACACATTTACCATTGAAAACCATTGTTTATCTGTTTTCTTAGCTGAACAAATTCATTTCACCAAACGCATCCACAACATCGAGGTGAACGAGCGCCAGTCGGCCACCTTCGAGTGCGAGGTGTCCTTTGACAATGCGATCGTGTCGTGGTACAAGGACACGTGGGAGCTGAAGGAGAGTCCCAAGTACAACTTCACCAGCGAGGGGAGGAGGCATTTCATGATCATCAGAAACGTGTCCACCGATGACGAAGGTGTGTAAAGGGCGTGCTAACGTCCAACACCCCAGGCAGTGTGTTGTTTTGGACTCTTTCTCCTCTGTGAACATTTTCTCCCCTGTGTTAAAACACATCTTCTTCGTTACTAATCTCTTCTAGGCGTGTACTCAGTCATTGTGAGGCTGGAGCCCAGAGGAGAGGCTAAGAGCACTGCTGAGCTTTATTTGTCGGGCAAAGGTACCGTGTGTGTGTGTGTGTGTGTGTGTGTGTCTGCGTGTGTGTGTGTGTGCGTATGCGTGTGTGTCTGCGTGCGTGTGTGCGTGTGCGTCTGCGTGTGCGTCTGCGTGTGTGTGTGTGTGTGTGTGCGTGTGTGTGTGTGTGCGTGTGTGCGTGTGTGTGTGTGTGTGTGTGTGTGTGTGTGTGTGTGAGTTTTCAAGGTTTCTTTATCGCTACATCTGGTGTAGGTACATACAGTACGAGTACATAAGTGTGCTGTGTGCATATATTTTTCTTCTCCCCTGTCTGTCTGGGGGGAAGCAGCTATTTATTTATTTGTGTGTGCGTGTGTGCGTGTGTGCGTGTGTGCCATATCATAAGTGTAATGTGTTCCATGTTTCCTTTTCACAGAAATTGAACTAGCAAGGCTCCCCATGAGTAAGTTTGTCTTTTGTTTTCTGCCTTTTTTAATCCACAAACAATTTGACACTAACATATGTATAAAACATTTGCATTAACGCAATCTTCAAAAACAAACAAACAAAAAACTACAGCTTTATGTTTTAGGTGCAGTATACGCTTAACAATGAATAGTTAAAATGATAATTAACACTAATCAATTTTTAATACTTTTAATTATACAGGTACAACATGCTGTCTTTATTATTTATTCTGCCTCAATAGCAAAAGGAAAGTGATGTGTTTTGGTTTAGTAGACTATATTAAATAAACCTTGTTCAATACTTTGTAGCTGTTCCAGACTCTTCAGTAAAGAGGCCTGAAATGGCTGCATCAGTTGCTATTCAAGGTAAGACAAGGGAGTCAGTATTTATAACCCCTCAGCCCTATATTCTGATAGTATTCATTGCTATACAGTGTTTATGTGTTCAGTAACAGGGGTCTCCATGTCTCTCTTCAGCTCTTTAGTAAACAGAAGATACATTTTCAGGTCAGGATACCAGTTTAATCCAATCAGGAGAGAGAACTCATACAGGATACAAGATGATCCAGTGTAATTGGAAGTGATGAAACAAAGAAACCGGATAAATGGGTTCTCTCTCCTGATTGGATGAAATCGGTGTCCCCACCTGAACATGTGTTAAAGAGCTGGAGAGATGGGGATACCCCCTGTTGCTGAACAAACACTCTATAGCGATGGATACTATCACAACATAAAGCTTTAACCTTTTAACAAAAACAAAAAAAAGACGTTGTTTTAACCAGAACAACACATATCACTTAACACTTTAAATATCAACCTTCTATATCAAACTTGTGTTTATGTAACATTGTCTGGCCTTTGTCTTTTAAAGAATCAACTGAGTTCTATCAATATGAAGAACAAAGGGAACAGACACAGAGAGGTACATATATGACTAACACCACTTATTTATCAATCTACTGTACCTTATCCTCCTAGAGCTTAACCCATTCATCTGTGTCATTTTAGATTTCTTTGGCTATTCAAAAATAGCAGATCTACAAGCTCATAGCTATGAGCTTGTAGATCTGCCATTTTTTTTGAAAGATCATGACAATTTGGGAAAATCGTTGAATATATATATACATTTTTAACTCACATCTTTGCTTCTGGGGGACCCTGGCACAAAATATTTTGAGATGGGGGGGGGGGTATGTAATGATATATATCATTTTGTGGGTCCTTGACATGAAAAAAACACTGATATTATATACATTTGTTGAATCCCCAGAAGCAAAGATTTTAGTTAAAAATGTTCGCTTAAAAAAACGACGTATTCAAAGATTTGCACAAATTTTCAGCAAAAAAAACCAAAACATAGCAGATATACAAGTTCATAGCGCTATGAACTTGTATATCTGCTATTTTTGAATGGCAGATCTACAAGCTCATAGCGCTATGAGCTTGTATATCTGCTATTTTTGAAAAGCCCAAATATAAAATAATGGTTATAGCTAAAAAATGTAAAATGACACAGTATATGCGTTTCCGGATTGAATGGGTTAAATTCAATATTTAGCTCTAGTCTAGAACTATAAACCAATGACCACTGAGCAAAGCAACCACAGATCTCAACCTAAATGCTGTCCATTGCAGAATCCGCAGTGCTTTCCTATGAGTATGAAGATGAGGTGGAGCAGAGAGGTAGAATAATGTGTTTAACAACCCCATCCTCATTCTCTCCATCGTCCTCCACCCTCTAAACTAAACAGACGTGGGCAAAAACAATACTGTAGTACATGCTGTTAGCAAGTTATGTCATGATGAAACCATGATGTCACAATCAGCCATGACGTGATGAAATGTGATAACTACAGCTGGTAATGCTGTAGTATAGTATTATTAAACGGTGGAAAGAAAGAAATAATGAGAAATTATTAAACCTTTAACCATTTAAAGGACCACTTCACCCATTTTCAACCTATCTTCATATAATAGGTCCTCGCTAATGCTCATGATAAAATGGTACAATCTTTTTCTACTCAGTCTGTGTCTCAGAGGAGGACTGTGGACAGTTCAGAAACCCGTCTACCAGTGACATCATCGTTAGGCAGGATATGTTTTTATTTTCATTAACGCGAGAACAATGGCTTCTATTATTGCATTGCAACTTTCCAGGAATAGAAAGCCTGCAGTTTCTATTAGCTTGGATTCCCCATCGATGATGTCACTGGTAGATGGGTTTCTGAACTGTCCACAGCCCACACTGAGACACAGACTGAGTAGAAAAAATGGTACCATTTTATCATGAGCATTAGTGAGGACCTATTATATGAAGAAAGGTTGAAAATGGGTGACGTCGTCCTTTAAACCCTAGCGCCCCTATTCCGGGCACGTCATAATAGCTTTTGGTGAATATAGCAGATCTACAAGCTACACGGCTATTTTCGCCAAATAAATTTGATGTAGCGGTGGGAAAAGGAGGCGGCGGGGGCTTAGTATAGACCCCTGGGGGATTCCTCTCAATAGGGTATATAGGGTTTAAGTGCTCAAGGAACATTTTGATACTTTTGCCCAAATCTGCCTCTAATATTCCTCATAACATAATGGATCATGGTTTGTTTGTAATCATCGTCATTGTGGGTGTTACATCACAGTGGTGTGACGTGTTTAACTGTGCATGTGGTCCACAGAGTGACTTTGTTGTGTTTGTGTGTCCTTTATGTCCACTTTAACATCTTCTGTCTGTCTTATCATTGTGTCCAACAACAGTCACTGACTCAATCATACTCATGCTGTTTATGTCTTGTGTCGTCTTGTCACTCGTGAGTCGTGTTAATGTCCCTCGGCTGACGGGGAGGATGATTTAACCAGTGGTTCTCAAAACATTTCCATGTTAAGGAACCCCCAAATTGATATGTATTTGGTCACGGACCCCCATCTGAAAAGCTTTTGTGCCAGGGACCCCAATAAGAGAAGATTAGCCAACCTCTGTCAATATTTCGTCAACAATTTCTGAAAATAGCCAATCTACAAGCTCATGACGCGTCGCGATGCGGCGAGTGGTGAGCTTGTAGATCGTCCACCATTTAAATAAATCTACTCAAATTGGGCTTACAGTAAGTGGCTAAACTGTTACTCGTTTTAATGGGGACCCCCCCCCCCCCAAGGACCCCTGGGTGCCCCCTGGACCCCATTTTGAGAACCAGTGGATTAAAGATGTTTCCATCATTGTGCACCAACTCATGTTGTGTCATCTTGATCATTCAGTAGAGTACCAAAGCTGGACAGAAGAGACGGTAACACAGGTGTCCACAGCTAAAGGTATCTGATCATTCATAGGGATGTCTTTAGAGTACTTCTAACTCCTCAGTGTGTTTAAGTGTGTGTGTGTCTCTACCTGTGTTGAGCCATTCTTGTAGATATAATCTTGATAGAACCCTGGCTCTCTCTTTATGTGTGTGTGTGTCACGTCCACGTTCATCCAGTCTGTCTGTTGTGTGTTCGCAGCTTCAGAAGCAGTTTGTTGTTGACCCAACAGTACTGCTTCTTCTTCTAACACCTACAGTATGTGTCAGAATCAGCAGAATCACACGTTAACAGGTGTAAAGAAGTGGGTGAAATTATTTATCGGTGCAAGGAAGCATCCATCATTTTGTAGCTTTCAGAAAAAGGGAGAAAGGATAGACGTAGTGGAAAGAGCAAGGAGAAAAAGCACAGGAGGAGAAACAGGAGACAAAGATATGCATATACAGCATACCGTAAGTGAAGTAAATAGTAACAGGTGTGTACAAGAGGTTAGACATGAGGTGCAGCAATATTGTGAGGATAGCAGCAGGTTCAGTACATAAGGTGCAGCACTAGAACAGTAGCATACTGTATATTATGTCCAAACGTGTTTCTTTTCAGGATTCGAATTCAAAATTAGAAAAAGTAGCAGATTGGCAAGCTCAAAACGCCAGCAACGATATGACACACAGGCCTTTGTGCAAAGATAGTCTCAGTTGACATAATCGACATACAGCTGGCATCCTCGTAATGCCTATGTGTGCAGTTCACTGATGATTCTTCATGGTCCTGTAATGTTGAGATGATGCTGAATGTGTTTGTTTCTTCTTGTCCCGTCCAGTTCCCAGGGTTCCAGTGGAGGAGGCGGTAGAAACCAAGAAAATAGGAATGAGAGAGGAAGTGCCAACCAAAGGTACTGCAATGCATTCCGGTACTGTCCTGCCTGCCGCTCTGTTCCTGGCAAATTCATTTGTACTTTTGTCCGTGTGTCTGCTACTAAACTCTTCAACCATGTAGTCCTGTCTACATGGTTGTAAATGCAGCCTTGCGTTTGCTCTTTGAATCTGTTGCCTCTTCATGTTTAACTGTAGATATATGCAGTAGCTACTATGGTCACTGTTTGCATTTATCCATTACGTCTTTGTCAGTAGTGCTTCTTCTCTATTCATGCAAATGCATGATGATTCTCTTAACTGGTGCTTGGCTAATGCAGTGCAAGGCTAACAGAGTAAGTTTCCCATACATTAAATATTGTCTTGTATGCAGTAGCTACTATGGTCTACTGTTTGCATTTATCCATTACGTCTTTGTCAGTATAGTGCTTCTTCTCTATTCATGCAAATGCATGATGCTCCTCTTAACTGGTGCTTGGCTAATGCAGTGCAAGGCTAACAGAGTAAGTTTCTTGTACATTAAATATTGTCTTGTATGCAGTAGCTACTATGGTCACTGTTTGCATTTATCCATTACGTCTTTGTCAGTAGTGCTTCTTCTCTATTCATGCAAATGCATGATGCGTCTCTTAACTGGTGCTTGGCTAATGCAGTGCAAGGCTAACAGAGTAAGTTTCTTTTAAGTCCCGGAAGCTCAGAAGAGCCCGGAGAAGAAGCCTGCAGAGGCTGTAAAGAAGCCTGCAGAGGCCTTGAAGAAGCCTGCAGAGGCCTTGAAGAAGCCTGCAGAGGCTGTGAAGGAGCCAGCACCATCTAAAGGTATCAAACTGTGTTTGCGTTGGACACTTTTAATAAACATTGTGTTTATTAAAATATGTGTTTTCAGTATCATTAACACCATTCATTCATACATCTCCATAACAATGAAAACTAATATACATTTAAATGTACTTGAGTATAGCCTTGATTTAACTTGTAAGTTAAACTAACCCTCTCTACCATCTCATGTTAGTGTGTTAAAGTCTTCTGACTTCTGTTTACTCTGAAAAACAGTTCATTTAACTTTACTAAACTTTTCAAGTTCCTGAAGCCAAAAAGCCAGTAGAAGAGATTGTCTCTGCAGTTTCGATTCCAGAGAGGGAACCTTCTGCTCCTAAAGGTAGCGTCCAGCAACACATCTCTCATTCCTGTCCTGTGTAACCTCTTTGCTAACATTACCCTCTTATTCATTCATTTTCATTCATTTTCATCATTCTGTCTGTCTTGTTGACCCTGTTTTCCTTTGGTGTTCCTACCATCCCATTGTTTTCATTGTGCTTATGATGATTGTCTTTGAACAGACGAGGTTAAGAAGCCTGCTGTTCCCTCTCTTCCTGCTGGGAAACCACAAGAGGTGCCAAAGAAAGGTACTTGTACTGATACTTTAATTGATAGCTTTTCACTTTTAGCTCCAGGTCTTAATTAATGTTCCCAATAACAGCTTATTCTTGCAGACATGCTATATGCTGTTGTGTATCTTCTCACTTCTTAATGATGATTGTGTGTTACGTCTTAATTAAGTCACTCTGGACTTTAATCTTAATTTATGTTCACTCCATTATGTTCATGTTTTGTACCATCTATTGTACGTTTGGCTTTTGTTTTCTCGGCCACTAGTTTGTCTCTACATGTCTTTGATTTTCATATTCTTGGTCGTTTGAAAGCTTCTTCAAAATCTTTAGATACTTTTGTATGTTACATTGCATATTAGCTTTTAGCTAATGTTGCTGTTAATGTTACTGTGTTACCTAAAGATGAAAGCAAGCCTCAGGTGCCAGCAGAGGCTAAAGTGGCCCCTGCAGCTAAGCCTGAACCTGAGTCCAAACCTAAACCTGCTGCCAAGCTTGAACCAGAACCCAAGCCTGCTCCAAAGGGTGTACCAGAACAGAAACCTGCTTCCAAGGTCGAACCAGAGCCCAAGACTGCTCAAAAGGTTGCACCAGAACCCAAAGCTGCTCCCAAGGTTGAACCAGAACCCAAGACTGCGCAAAAGGTTGCACCTGTACCCAAAGCTGCTCCCAAGGTTGAACCAGAACCCAAGACTGCTCAAAAGGTTGCACCTGAACCCAAAGCTGCTGCCAAGGTCGAACCAGAACCCAAGGCTGCTCCAAAGGCTGCACCAGACGCCAAGCTTAAACCTAAAGAGGAACCTGAACTCAAGCCAAAAGCATTAACAAAGGAAGAAGTTGAGCCAGAAGTCAAGCCAGTGCCAGTAAAGAAGCCAGTGACCCCACCATCTAAAGGTATTTCCCATCTTCCTGTGCCTGCTGTGGCCTTTATTTAAGTAGCAGCTTTTATGTCTGTCTGTCTGTCTGTCTGTCTGTCTGTCTGTCTGTCTGGATGTGAGTGCCGTGCTCTTTATTTAAGTCTCTGCTTTTCTGTCTTTTATCTGGATGTGCGTGCAGTGCTCTTTATTTAAGTCGCTGCTTTTCTGTCCATCTGACTGTTTAACTGGATGTGCGTGCTGTGTTCTCGTTGCTTTTTTGTCTGTATGACTGTCTATACCGTATGTCTTCCTGTGTCTTTTGTGTTTGTATAGCTTCTATCATGGAAGCGAATCTCTTTTATATGTGTGTGCTTGTACGTTTTTATTTCTTCTGCACGTAATGGTATCTAAATCGATGTGCATGTCACTTTAAGACCCTGAAGAAACCCAGAGGCATGAGGCTCCAAAGGCAGAGCCACCAAAGACCAAGCCTGAACCAGCAGTTGCTAAGTCAGAACCAGAGGTCCGTAAACCAAAGCCTGCTGGGTCAAAACCTGAACCCAGCATTTCGGAACCAGAGGCTTTTAAGCTGAAACCAGTTCCTAAGCCAGAGGCAGTACCCAAAACGATGGAGCCTGAAGTAAGAAAACCAGAGCAAGCTGTGTCAAGACCTGAAACCACAAAGGCCAAACCAGAAGCTCGACCGTCTCCCGCTCCAAAGGAGGTCACCCCAAAAACAGAACCTTCACCAGCACCCGCTCCTAAGGAGGTCACCCCAAAGACAGGTACCTGCTGGGGTCTGTCGTCACAGACAGCTTAGACTTCTGCATTGCCCTCATTGTACTCATCCAGACTGATTCTTATCACCATACTCATGATGCCACTAAGCTACTAACTGTTTGCGCTAGCAAACTCTATTTAACTGTAGGAAATCTTATGACTTAATATTGTCCCATTGTCCCACTTATAACTTGTGTTGTCCCAGACATGTTTGTGTCAGTATGATACAGAATGTTTGTGTTTGTCTAATTTGCCTTATTGTTCCTTTTTGCCTGGTGTCATTTCAAAGTAGACAAATTCAGAGGAGAGTTTTTAGAATGTATCATCTGCACAAAATAGTTATCCATACGTAGCTCCACAATAATCCACTTTCAAAGCCTAGTCTTTCTGCACAGCAGTTTGGCCTGTTTTGTGTGTTGTGCATACAATGTGTATTTTCTTATATGGGCTGATCAAGGTCCATATAAGCATTTTGGTTGTCTAATTTGTATCTTGTTACATAGTTAGATACATTCAATTATCTGATAACTTGCATGTTTCTTTATAGTGCCAGAAACACCAAAGCAAGTCGTTCCTCCTCCCCCTCCAACTACAGTCCCACAAAAAGTGGACAGAGCAGAAGTAGAACCTCAAAAGAAACCAGTTGCAACTAAAGGTATCAAACCATTGAAGCCTAGCAGGCTGTCAATGAGGTGTGGGTGGTGAAGCGCCCCCCCCCCTCCCCATGCTCTTCCCACTACTCTTACACTCACATCTTGTGTGACTTGTAGTATTCTTCTGTCTTCTGTCTAATGTCTAACCTCTGGCTTACAGAGATATGGGGTTGTTAGTCAGTAGTCATGTCTTAGTTTGTCAGTTGCTTGCTGTATTATATGTTTGTTTGTCTTTATGAGTTTGTTTTGTCTCAGGAATCATTTTTCCCTCTTTGCACTCGCTAGAGTGTAGCTGTTGTCCAACTGTTTTATTCTAGTTTCTGTTCAACTTCTAACAAAGCTAAATGGTTCTCTCTCAAGTTGTTGAGGAACAGACACCAGAACCTCCAAAACCAGCCAAGAAACCAGAGGCTTCTAAGAAAGGTAGATGTATTTCTGTAATGGAATTACTTCAGATAAATTGTTCACCACTGTCTCACTTTATGTGTCTTTGTGCGACAGCACATTTTGCCTTCTTTATAGTTATGTCTTGTGTGTGTTTGTGTGTTATACCCTCTTAAAGTGGCCATGCCTGAATCAAAATATACTCCTGAAGAGGTGCACCTGAAGAAGGTACCTCAGAAGTCTTCCGATAAAATACCTGTACAAGAATCTGAGCAAGAAATTGAGACGGAACCCAAGCAGGTACCTCAGAGGAAAGTGGAGAAGATCCCATATAAAAGGCCTGAACACGATCTTGAGAAGATGGCCTCCAGGGAACCTGATGTGCCCCTCCAGGAAGCAGTTGAAATTATTCCTGAGCACGTTCCAGAGAAGGTCCAGGAACCTCAGAGGTTACTGGAGAAAACACCTGAAAGAGTTCCAGAAAAAGTAGAATCGAAAAAGGTACCTGAGAAGGTTACAGAAAAAAATCTAGAAAAGAAAGTACCTGAAAAGGTACCACAGAAAAAATCAACAGACAAAAAGGTACCTGAAATGGTTCCCCAGAAGGTTCCAGAAAATATCGAAAAAATACCTGAGAAGACGCCTGTGCAGGTTAAGGGGAGGGTTCCTGAAAAACTACAAGAGAAGGAAGTACCCGAAAAACTTCCTAAAAAAGTACCAGAGACAAAGGCACCTGAAATGGTTCCCCAGAAGATTCCAGAAAAGGTAGAAAAAATACCTGAGAAGATACCTGTGCAGGTTAAGGAGAGGGTTCCGGCAAAAATACAAGAGAAGAAAGTACCTGAAAAAGTACCAGAGACAAAGGCACCTGAAATAATTCCAGAAAGGTTAGAGGAGTTGCCGGTGCAAGTTAAGAAGATAGAGCCTGAGAAGGTACCCGAGACACAACCTGAGAAGGCATTTGAGTCTGACAAGATAACCGAGAAAAAGCCTGCAGAAAAAGTTGCAGAAAAAACAGTTCCTACAAAGATCCCTGATAAGACACCTGAGAGAAAACTTCAGAAGAAACCTGAAGCTAAGACTAAGCGGGAAATAGAGGAAGCTCTTCCTAGAGGTATACTTAACTTAAACCTCAGCTCTTAGCTCACTTATTTCTTACTGCTTATATCTTCTTGTTTGTGTGTTTGTGTGTGTTGTATGGGCGACAGTCCATCTGCAGCAGTAATTTATGTGTCATGAAAATGCTACACTTTCAGAATAAGAAATCAGGTCATAAAAGCTGAACTTATGCAATTACAATCACAGTAGTGTATTTTAGTGTCTACTGAGTATGTTCATGTTTTCTGTTTGGTCTATTCTGTACATTTGTGAGCTGTGTCTGAATTCTCTTCTACACTCTCTCTTGTCTTTAAAAAAATCTTTCATTTAAGAACCAGAGGTTAAGAAGATTCTCAAGAAGATTCCTTCTGCTGATACAGGGGTTGAGTCACTGACAAAGACATCTCCACTTGAGAGAGGTACAAGAATGTTTCTGACCATTTGTTTACTCCCTCTTAAACATGAAGATAATACACCACAGGTGGATTATCTACTCTTACATATGTGTCCTTGCTCTTAACTCCTATGCTTGTTTCTGTGTTATGTTTGTTATCTCTTGGCACCGCCGAATGGTGCCTTCTCTTCAACACATCTTAAACCTTAAAGCCGTTACCAGTTTTGTGAAGATTGAGCAAAGGACAGGAGCTCAGAAGATACAGGAGCATTATCATGTGACAGAGAAAACGTATTCCATAGAGGAGGCCTTAGAACATGAAGATGTGGTGGAGTATACAGAGGTGTCGTATGAGGAAGAAGAGGAACATGTGGGCAAGGAGATTCCATCCCTGTCACAAGTAGACATTTTAAGTTCTAAAGAAAAACCTGGCCAGAGAGATAAGAAATCTGAGCCCAGAGGAGAGATATCTGTTACTGATGTTTCAAAGAAAGATGTCAGAGTGACCAAACGTAAAATTGCTCCAAAAACAAAGGACACTGCTATAACAGAAATAGAATCTGAGAAGCCAGTTATTACAAAGCATGACAAATCTACCAAACTGAAAACTCCACTTAGGGAAGAATCTTTTTTCGGGAAGATTGACTCTCCAACAGAGGACATTATAGATGAGAGGAAAGATAATTTGTCCGTAGGACATTCATCAACAGATGTTCCTAAACCAGATGAAGAAGCCACTATACCAGGCACAATGAGTTCAAAAAGCAAAAAGCAGGCATCTGTTACCGCAAAACGTGTTCCTGACAGACCAGTAACCGAATCCGTTGTAGAGACTAATAAAGAACCAGAGCATCCTCAGAGGACAGATGCAGTCATCACAGAGAGTAAGGAAGTCACAATGAAAACATTAAAGAGTAGTGAGGATATTCCCGATAAAATAGGCGACAAGCCTCCAAGTACAGCCCCTATACAACAAAAAGTTTCAAAGCAGCAAGAACGGAAATCATCAGAGGTCATTACTGTAGCGAAAGTAGAATCACGTGAAGAGAGGACAGAAATACCTGAAGCCAAGGAGGACATCCAATCAAAGAGACAAGGAACAGACAGACCTACCAAAGTTATTCCTTCAAAACAGAAACAGACAGCGGCAGAACCGATAAGTAAAGATCAAATAGAAGGAAAGGAAACAGAGATACCTAAGAGAGGACAGATATTCGCTGCAACCGAGGAAACTACTTATTCATTTGAGGAAATACAGCCACCTAAAGATATTCCTTCAAAGAAAATGATAGAAAAAGACAAATCAGCCCGTGTCACTTCAATAAAAGAGAAAAGGAAGCAAATTCAGCAGGAAGAAGTTAGAAGCAAAGTGCCTGGAGCACCTTTACCAGAGACAATGTATGAAGAAGCGGTCTTAGAACATGAGGTGCTTGAATCAGATACTCCAGAAAAGTATAGAACTGAAGAAATTAGCGTTGAAGAAGTTATTCCAAAGACAGTAACCGTTAAAGACAAACCTACCACAGTTTCTCCTGCAAAACATAAAGTGGTGGACAAGAAACCCGTCAGACAAGGGCAGCCTGAAGTGAAAGACACCACAACTCCTGTCTCAGAAAAAGATGAGACTAGTGTGCCTGAAATAATTTCAATAAAGAAAGTTAAACCTAGTGAAAAGAAAGGAGACACAAAGTTTAAATCTGACGAGATCATTGGCACAGTTCAGGAGACAGAGGAGCTGAAGGTTAGTGAGAAAGACAAACCTTCAGCAGTGGTGATTTCCAAATCAAAACCCGAAGGTGTTGCTAAGAAAAAGATAAAACCAAAGACAACTTTAAGAAAAGAATCAGTAACAGATATCGACCTCAGTCCAAAAATTAGTGGTCAAGATATCGAATATGAAACTTCAGAAATATACCCAGAATATGAAGAAACTACAACTGAGGAAATGGAATCAGAT
Source organism: Gymnoscopelus braueri (assembly GCF_963280865.1). Lineage (NCBI taxonomy): Eukaryota > Metazoa > Chordata > Actinopteri > Myctophiformes > Myctophidae > Gymnoscopelus > Gymnoscopelus braueri. The sequence continues at coordinate 8,433,523 of NC_137618.1, read as the reverse complement.
GCTGAAGCATGTCTTTTCGAAGCTTCTCAGTCTGCCCTTGAAGAAAATATATCAACACAAAGAGCTGATAGGATAAAGGAGAAAGAAGTTTTTGAGGATGCAGTCGATACAAAACCACTTCCTTCCAAACCAGAGGAGAAGAAAAGGATTTACCCTAAACCATCTTCCAGAGGTATAGAGAGAAAATGTTGTATCCAGCCATTATCATTTCCCATCTCCATCTACATCTTGAGCATTTCTCCTCTCCATTTTTGGGTTTGGGTCCAAACATTTGGAACAGAAGAACCATCGTTCATCATCATTTCACGCATAAAATGTCTTGTCAAATTCACAGTTCACTCATCGATTCAGCCTTGCTTTTTCAGACTATGTTTGTTCCGTCATTGTTTCTGTGTTTAAATGTTTAACTGTTTGTCCATTTGTGTAAAATTAATCTCTTTATATCGCACAAATCCACTGTCTTGAGCTTAAAAAAGTGATTATTCTTTAAAGAACCACAAGCCAAGAAGATTCCCAAGAAAACTCCTGCTGCTTCAGCTTCTGAAACAGAGGCTGAGAATCTTAGAGAAGAAACAAAGCCTGAGAGAGGTAAAACATTGACTAATAATGTCCACCTGACAGTCACCTTCATCCATGATGATAATACACCACAGGCGGAGCATCTGCTCCAGTTTTAGCTTTGTGTTGTTGTTTTTTTAACCCCAATGTTTGTCTTTTGTTTTGTCCTAATCTCTTGGCACCGCTGCATGGTGCTTTCTCTTCAAACCTCTTAAAAACGCCTTTAATCTTCAAGCTGTTACCAGTGTCGTCAAGATCAAGCAAAGGACAGGAGCTCAAAAAACACAGGAGATGTATTATGTGACAGAGAAAGCTTCTCACATAGAGGAGGTCTTTGAACATGAAGATATGGTGGAGTATGCAGAGGTGTCGTATGAGGATGAAGACCAACATGTGGGCAAGAATATTATATCACTGTCACAAGTAGACATTTTAAGTTTAACTGAAAAACCCGGCAAGAGCGAAGAAGTGCCTGATAGTATTAGTGAGATATCTGTTACTGATGTTTTAAAGAAGAAAGGCTCTAGGGAAGTGAAATGTGAAGCTATACCCAAAACAAAGGCAAACATTGAGAATTTAGAGTCCAATAAACAAAAAACTACAGAGCATAAAACTACACAACATAAACCTCAATTTGCCAGGAAGATTGACTCTCCAACAGAGGATATTATAGATGAGAGTGAAGATAATGTCTCTATAAGGCGTTCGTCAGACATAACAGAGGTTCCTAAACCAGGTATTGGAAGCAGGGAAGCTGAGAGTAAATTAATGTTCCACAAAACAAAACTCCAGTCTACTTCTATCATTGAAACAAAGAAAAAATATTCAATGACTCCAGTATCAGAGGTCACCATAAGAGAATCAGTTGGTGCTGAGATCAGAGAGAGTTTAACTGTAACGGCTTCAGATGCAGTTGTGACAACACCCAAATCTAAGGAATTATCAACAGAACAATATACTCCAGAGAAGAAGAAAAAGCTAGATAAGGGTGAAGATATTACTATTGAGCCCACCCAACCAAAATTAGTCTCAATAAAAGACAAAACAGACAATGTTACAAAAACCAAACAGGAACAAATTGAAAGAAAGATCTCAGTGACACCTAAAACAGAACTAATGTATACAGACTCTGTAGTAGAGCAGGATGCTCCGGAAAAATATGGCAGAACTGAGGAAATTGTCAGGGACAGAGCAACAGTGAAAGGGGAATTAAAACCGGAAGACATTTCTCCTAAAGACAGAAGACAGAAGTTAACTAAAACTAAAGAGGTCAAAATTGAGGATGATGATGAACAGTCAAAGTTAATCACAGTTGAAGACAAATCTACCAAAGTTACTCCCATCAAAGACAAGGAACTGAGCTGGGAACAACTTGAAAGAAAGGCTTTAGTTACAACTGAAGCAGAGGAAACATCTATTGCATCTTTGATAGAAAAATATGCTTCAGAAAAATATGAAAGAAGCAAAGATGCTATCAGAGATACTGCAACAAAAGAGAACATTTGCTCAGAAGGCATTTCACTAAAGAAAGAAATATCTCCAAGACAGAGACAACAGAAGTTAACAAAAACTGAAGAGATTACATCTGAAGAAGTCAACGTACAGGCAGTTAAAGATAAACTCACTAAAGAAATTAAAACAACACAAGAGGCAAATGAAATAAAAGCTTTAGAGGCAGTTGTGACAGCACCAAAAGCTAAAGAATTATCTTTAGAACAATGTACTCCAGAGAGAAAGCAGAAGCTAGACAAAGGTGAAGATATTACTATTGAACCCACCCAACCAAAATTAGTCTCAATAAAAGACAAAACAGACAATGTTTCTCCCATTAAGGTTACAAAAACCAAACAGGAACAAATTGAAAGAAAGATCTCAGTGACACCTGAAACAGAACTAATGTATACAGACTCTTTAGTAAAGGAGGATGCTCCGGAAAAATATGACCGAACAGAAATGGTCAGAGACAGAGCAACAGGGAAAGATAAAATAAAGTTAGAAGACTTGTCTCCTCAAGACAGAAGACAGAAGTTAACAAAAGCTAAAGAGGTCAGTGTTGAGAATGAACAGTCAAAGGTAGTTAAAGTTGAAGACAAATATGTTAAAGTTACTGCGGATATAATCCAGTCAAAGGTAGTTTCACTTAGACATGAATATGGCAGTGTTACACCTATTGAAGGGACAGAAAGGAGAGAGGAGCATATTAAAAGCAAGGTTACTGAGGTACCTATGCTGGACGCTGCACATGAAAAACCATGGATTGTACAAGAAGGAGATTTCATATTAGATACCCAACAAAAATATGCTACTGCTGAAAATCAGTTGCCTATTGCTTCAACGACAAAGGTCTGTGAGTCAGAAGAGGCTTCTTTACAGAATAAAGTATCCCTAAAAGAAAGAAAACAGAGGTTAGCTGAAAGTAAAGAAATAAATGTTGAAGATGACAAGTCAAAGGTAGCAGCAATTAAAGACAAAACTGAAAGAATGACCGAGGTAACACATAAAGAATCTTTGATTGCAGACGATAGAGCAGAATCTCCTAAAACCGAGGAAATAAAGCCAGAGGACCTTTCTGCAGACAAGGTTGAGACCTTAAAAGCTAAGAAAGTATCTAAAGTTAAAGGCATTCCAGCTGAGGCTATCCAATCTAAAGTGGTCAAAGTTAGACACGAATTTGGCAGTGTTACTCCTATTGAAGTAATTTATACAAGGCAAGAAGATGCTGAAAGAAAGGTCTCTGGATCATCTGCATTGGAGCTTGCATATGAAGAATCACAGCTAGTGAGATATGGAGATGATGTATTGGATATTCGACAAAGCTTTGCCACACCAGATAATCGTGTCAAAGGCCTTGTATCAAGGCAAGAGGAAATTTATAAATCAGAGGATGTATCTCCAATGGAAAGAGATTCTGTGAAAGAAAGAGAGCAGACATTATTTAAAACTGAAGAGATAGAGGTGGAAGAAATCAAATCAAAAGTATTGACACTTAAAGATAAAACTGACAAAGTTACTCCCATTCAAGATATTAAAACAAAACAGGAACAAGTCATTAGAAAAGCTTCAGTAGCACCTGTGATTGAGGTAACCTCAAAAGAATCATTAATTGGACACAGTGCTGAAGAGAGAGCAGTAAAGTTTGCTACAGTTAATGCTAAAGTGGAGAAAACCGAGTCACAAACTGTCCTGTTTAAAGATGACACTACCAAGGTTATTCCCTCCCTGGTGACAGCGGTCACTTGTGAAAAGTCTCTTGTGGAGCAAGCTGAGGATGTAGTATCAGACACCCCAGAGTTTTCTAGACAGAGGCTAACCACTGCAGAGGATGTTAAGGTCGGAGGCAATTCAAAGGCATCTACAACCCTAGAACAGAGAGGACAGAACGCAGATAAGACAGAACGGATGACAACTGAAGCTATCCAGGCTAATGTAGTTACACTTAAAGACCAATTTGTCAAAGCTATTTCTATTGATGAGACTAAACCAAAGCTGGAACAAATTAAAATTAAGTCCACAGGGACCACTTTACCAGAGACTAAATCGAAAGTAGGTTTCGAACAGGAACAGGAATCTCCTAAAACCGAGGAAATAAAGCCAGAGGACCTTTCTGCAGACAAGGTTGGGACCTTAAAAGCTAAGAAAGTATCTAAAGTTAAAGGCATTCCAGCTGAGGCTATCCAATCTAAATTGGTAAAAGTTAGACACGAATTTGGCAGTGTTACTCCTATTGAAATAATTTATACAAGGCAAGAAGATGCTGAAAGAAAGGTCTCTGGATCATCTGCATTGGAGCTTGCATATGAAGAATCACAGCTAGTGAGATATGGAGATGATGTATTGGATATTCGACAAAGCTTTGCCACACCAGATAATCGTGTCAAAGGCCTTGTATCAAGGCAAGAGGAAATTTATAAATCAGAGGATGTATCTGCAATGGAAAGGGATTCTGTGAAAGAAAGAGAGCAGACATTATTTAAAACTGAAGAGATAGAGGTGGAAGAAATCAAATCAAAGGTATTGACACTTAAAGATAAAACTGACAAAGTTACTCCCATTCAAGATATTAAAACAAAACGGGAACAAGTCATTAGAAAAGCTTCAGTAGCACCTGTGATTGAGGTAACCTCAAAAGAATCATTAATTGGACACAGTGCTGAAGAGAGAGCAGTAAAGTTTGCTACAGTTGATGCTAAAGTGGAGAGAACCCAGTCACAAACTGTCCTGTTTAAAGATGACACTACCAAGGTTATTCCCTCCCTGGTGACAGCGGTCACTTGTGAAAAGTCTCTGGTGGAGCAAGCTGTGGATGTAGTATCAGACACCCCAGAGTTTTCTAGACAGAGGCTAACCACTGCAGAGGATGTTAAGGTCGGAGGCAATTCAAAGGCATCTACAACCCTAGAACAGAGAGGACAGAACGCAGATAAGACAGAACGGATGACAACTGAAGCTATCCAGTCTAATGTAGTTACACTTAAAGACCAATTTGCCAAAGCTATTTCTATTGATGAGACTAAACCAAAGCTGGAACGAATTAAAATTAAGTCCACAGGGACCACTTTACCAGAGACTAAATCGAAAGTAGGTTTCGAACAGGATGATGTTACAGAAAAACATATTGTCCAGTTGAAGGTACAAGACAAAACTGCCAGAGATAGTCCTACTGAAGGAGTGAAACCAGGACAAGAACACATTAAAATAAAGGCCTCAGCAGCACCAATAATAGAGGTAACCTCTAAAGAATCAATGTTACCGGAACATCTTGTAGAGAGGAGAAGACAACAAATAGCTACAGCTGAGGACATAACACTTAGAGGAGAAAACATGCTGACAGTTACAGACAAATCAGCTAAATGTGAAGACATTGAAATACAAGCTTCACTGATACCTGTGACAAAGTTGTCACCAGAGAAGCCTCCTGTATGTGAAGACAGGGTCATAGAGAGCATAACCACAACAGAAGGAATTAAGGGATGGGAGGACATTTCAAAAACACCTATTACTCAAAAGCAAAGAGAAGAGACAACAACTGAAGCGATGCAGTCTAAATTAGTTACACATAAAGACCAGTTTGCTAAAGTTATTTCAGTAGAAGAGACTAAACCAAAGCCGGAACAAATTAAAAGACGTCAGCTAAAAACTGAAGAAATTAAAGTTCAAGACCAGTTGGAATTAATCACAGTTAAAGACAAACATGATAGAGTTTCTCCAACGGAGATGAAAACAAGGCAAGAACAGCTTGAAAGAAAGGCTTATGTTACTCCTCTGATGGAGGTAACATCTGAAGAGTCTCTGATAGCAAAAGATGCTTTACTGAGAGAACAGAAGGCTGAGGAGATTACACCCAAAGGCAAATTGACTAAATTAATCCCTACAGAAGATCAGGAATCCCATTCAGTGAAGTTAACTGAAGCAGCCAAAGTGATTTCAAAGGGCAGTGTTATTGATGAGAAACCAGGGAAAGACCTCACAACAAGAGATACCTCAGTAACAGATATCAGAAGCAAGCCAAAAGTTTTGGAGAAAAAGATTGAATCAGGCACTTCAGAAATATATCCAGAACAGAGCAGAAAATCGGGATCAGAAACTGAAGAATCTCATCTAGAAACTGCTGCTGACGAACACTCCAGACATGTACGTCCTCAGAGAATTGATGCCAAGCATAAAAAAGAGAAAGAAACTCTTATATTCAAGGATATTGTAGAAGGAAAGGTACTTCCCTTGGAACCAGAGGATTGGAAGATGGTCTCCCTCAAAGCATCTTCCAGAGGTACACAGGTGAAAATGTTATGTGTCACCAAGCACGTGTCATCAGAGCACAAAACATTGTTCACCTTGTCTTCCTCCGTGTCATCTCAGGAACCGATCTATTTCACTCCTCCTCCTCATCATTTCGTCATTTCAAGAGTTATCGTATCATATCACCCATTTTGTTCGGGGCACAAACTTGTCTTCTTGCTCGCTGTGAAGCGCATTCATAGTGAAGTCATGCTGTCGAATGAGACAGTCTCTTCCTTTCATGTTTTTGTTGGTCGATGTCTGAGCCATCTCACCTGAGTATGGGTTCGTATTATTTGTTGGAGTCTTATTGTTTGTGTTTCGGTGTCAATACGTCCATCTTGTTCCATTGCCTTGGACAAATCTAATCTAATCTAATCTAATTATCCGTAAATGTTGTCAAGTTGTAAAAGAGGTGGCTTCAAAAAAGACAACAGAAGAAAGGGTATAGCAGGAAGACACCCTTACTCCACCTCCAAATGTGTGTGTTGACTGCATGTATGTTCTATGTCATGTGTGTTTTCTTGTGTGTATGTCAGTGTTCACCCCATCTGTTGTAATGTGATTCTGACTGAGGTGTGGTTTTGTTATAGTTCCAGTGCAGGAGCTGGAGTCTCCCCCACAAGCTAGAGAGGCACTGCTAAAGACTGCCAGTCCCCCATCAGGTAGCAGCATCTTTTAATGGGTTTCACCTTTTCTAATGTGGTGTCTTTTAAAAAGGCATTCGGAACTGAATGTCGATCTTAAGTAAATTAAAATCTTTAACACTGTTCTGAAGCTACTCAAGATGCCATTCAAGCTCCTGAAGATATCAAACCATCAGTGACCAGAGTTCAAGGCCAGAAAGATACTGAGAGAAGAGACGCCAAGACAGGTACAAACCTGGTGTTTACAGCCAAACAACTAACCTCTTTGTGATCTGAATATCTTAAAAACATGTCCAACAACTACACATTAGAGATTACAGTAGTTGCACTAGCAGAGATTCAATGTAGTGTATTTGTTTGTGGCACACATTCTATGTTGTACGTGAAGCGAGCACATCACAGGCTTCGGTAAAGTTTGTTAAAGAAACCAAAATGCTGAAGTCATTGATGAAACTAAGAAAGTGGAAAATTACTTCATAACAACAGATGTATATAACCAATGACAAAAGCTACGCTTCCCTGACGTCTTGGTGTTTTAGAATTAAAATCTGTTCTTCAGTTCCCAACTTGGGGATTTACTCTTTATGTGGCATACACTTCACTTCAGTCTGGTCTTTTTATACTTGAAGTGACCAGGCCTGTGTCGAAGGCTGAAGAGCCTAGCAAGAAGGCTGAAGACAGAGACCAAGATATAATGATAGAGGAACTAGCTCCAGTGACAGGTAGAGGAACTCAAGTGGAGGAAATAATTGTTTTGGACATTTTCAGGTTCTTGTCATGTTCTTGTCATGTTGTCATGTTGTCGAGCTTCTGTTTATTGTCACTGTGAATGTTGGCAAGTCATCACGTCAGTTGTATGTCTTCTTTGTCTAGTGTGGTGTTTTCTTTACATGTCTTGCTACAGTATCTTAGCCGGGTGACTTCCCAGCTAAGATATAGATTCATGTTGTCTGTCCTGAATGAAAGCAGTCAGAGCATGCAATTGTTCTCCTGATACTGACTTGATATAACAGTTGAATAACAGTTCACCACTTATTTTCTGATTGGTTGTGATTTGAAGCAGCTGCAGTTTAAGGTCAAATCCAATGCCAATCTGCACTCTGCAGGGTCATCATTATACAGAATGTGAATCACATTCATACTCTGTTGATACCCTCAACTCTTAAGATGGCAAAGTCTTAGTTTCTGTAAGATCTTTCCATTTTGTATCACTGAATTTTTTCCTCCGCTGATTAAATGTCTAATGAATTATTCTGTGGACTATACCTCTGTACTAGATGAAACCAAGGGACCAGTGCAAACACCTGGGGGCGTGAAGAAAGGTAAGAATATTATTATTATTATTATTATTATTACATTGCTGGCTCTTCATATATTCAACACATTATACAAGGAGAGTAAACATATAAGAAACTATAGATGGCCACTTGTGATTAGCATGCTAAGCATACAATACATACACACACACTTATTTGTTTACAGAGATGTATGTGTCTATCTGGTGTCTGTTTGTACTGTATGTATATGTTCTGTTCTGTTCTGTTTGTTTTATACTGCATGATTAAAAACACCCGCTAGGGTTAGACCCTTTCTTTATTTTTACGCCGTGGCTCTATGGGAGTCAAGGCGTCAAGAGGGTCAGTCTGTGCGTCTGTCTGTCTGTCTGTCTGTCTGTCTGTCTGTCTGTCTGTCTGTCTGTCTGTCTGTCTGTCTGTCTGTCTGTCTCTTTTATATCAATATTGTATGTAAATTGTAGGTGCATCCAATGTTATTGAACCTGAATTGTTATACATGTTGTCTTCATGTTATGAGTAACATGAACACCTTTGCTGCCTTAGAAATGCTTCTGCCCAAAAAAGGTAAACTTCAGACGGAAGTGGATGGGACATTTGTGATTCCGACTTTGAAGAAGACACCAAGGGTCGTTAAAGAACTGGAAGAGGAAGAGGAAGCCATCAAACTGAAAAAGATTCCATCGGTTCCATTTGCAGAGATCGAAGAAGAAGGCAAACCTAGGAAAGTCACCGCGACCACAGTGTTTGATGTTGAAGAGATGGTGCGTGAGGAAGCCATTGAGTTGTCAATAGGCACCAGGATATCTGTGGAGGAGAGGGCATCCAGGGAGAAAACCCCTCTGGAGAGAAAGCCACAGATTAAAACTGCTAAAGAAGTGGAACCAAAAGACTCACCCAAAGATGCATGGAGCCCCCGGAAGGTCACCCCTAAAGATGCCAAACCAGATGATAAGATTTCTCTGAAGAAAACTCCCAGGACTCCAAAAGAGGAGGAACCGTCCCCACCAACTGAAGCCTTTAAAAAGGTGAAGAAACTGCCTTCAGATGAAGCGGAACAAGAACCAGTTAAACTGAAGCCATTTGACAGACCTGTAAAACCAACAGAGGAGTTGGAGAAAGACAAGAAAGAGAGACCAGACAGAGACACTGTGCCCTTCCAGAAGGGGGAGAGGTCTCCCAGGGAAGAGGAGCCTAAGGAACCTCATAAGACACCTGATCAAGTTCCTGAAGAAAAAATGGAACCAGCAGCCAAGGTGCTGAAACCAGGAGATAAAAAGAAAACTCCAGTGAAAGAACCAGAAGAAGACAAGGCACCAACCAAAGTAAGAAGAATCCCAACACAGGAGCATGAGATGGATGGTGTCAAACTGAAGCCCTTCGCCACACCATCCAAAGAGGCAGAAAAGCCTGAGAAGAAGAAAACACCAGAGGAGAAAGACGGGAAGCCCATAGATGATAGACGACTCAGTCGAAGTCCCAGAGATGAAGTGCCAAGAGAACAAGAACCTGTAGCCCGTCCGAAGAAGAGTGAAACACCTGAAGCTCCTGAGAAGAAGCCTGAGAAGGTGAAAGAGGCTGAGCCTACTCCGGTGCAGAAGTTGGAGTCTCCTAAACTAGCTCCTATTAAGAAATTTGAGAAGAGTCCTGAGGAGACCAAGCCACTTCAGCTGAAGAAGGGGGTCACTCCAAAGGATAAGAAAGAGAAGGAGGAAGTACCGTTGAAACCTTTTGAACAAAAGGTCCAACTGAAAAAGACTCCGTCTCCCAAGACTGAGAAGCCTAAACCTAAAGAACTGGAGTCTGTTCCAATGGAGAGGAAGCGAACTCCCAAAGCAGTTTCTCCTAAAGACTCCATTAAATCAGTTTCTCCTAAAGATTCCATCGAAGCAGTGACTCTGAAAAAGACCCCTAGGAAAGGGTCTCCAGACGAGGAGAAGGCTGCAGAGCCACAGAAGAAGCCCATGGTGAAGGAGGTGTCTCCTGGAGCCGTGCAAATGCGGAAAGTCCCCACCCAGCAGGAGGAGGAGGTGGAAGAGGAGGAGCTCGAGGTAGAGCAGGAAGAGGATGAGGCCTGGGGATGGGAGATGGTTCCTTCTGAGGACTGGGAAGGTGAACTAGAGGATGCCACGGAGTGCCCAGGGGTGGGCAGGAGAGGTGAGACAAGATGGCTGCCTCAACTCACTGGGGTGACGGCTGAGAGCTCCCCCTGCCTTAATCCCCTCAATAACCTCAACTCATCTCCATCCATAATGCCTCCCATCTAAATAAATGTTGACCGCCAGCATTTGTTCACGTGCGATCTTTATGTGTTTGTTTGTCAACGTCAAATATAATTTCATATTTCATCAACCCATCTTTGTCAAACTCATCATCATAATCGTCATCATCATCATCATCATCATCATGTGTCTTATCATCTTCGTCATGTCATATCCATCCAAGTCTTTTTGTCATTTCAACATTATCTGTATTTGTCATTTGTCGTTTGTTTCCATCGTATTCCTGTGCACGTGTTGTGTTCTGTGTTTTCTGTATTGTCATGTACCTCTGTCCTCCATTCATACTCATCATCATTATCATCATTATTACCATCACACTCATTATGTGGCATTATAATCCTCCTTTGGAGTGGACGTTACATGTTCCCCTGGTTGTAAGAGATCAACATTAGTCTATCCATGCAGTATTATACCTGTTACTCATTGAATGTGTTTCTGAACAGAGGGATCACCAGCTGAAGCACCTGGAGCTGCGAGAGGTAGAGGAGGATTAAAAGGTAAGACTCACTTCAAATTCTCTGTGTACAGTATTATCAATGCTTGCACATTAGCACGCCTAAATCTAACACAGCCATTATTCATTTGATCAGCTGCAGCTCTGTTGCTTACATCACAATGTACTATAAGGTCAGACTTATGCAGGCTGCCATGTTTCTACTCTTCTGTAGTTTTTTAGCCTCATTCCAGAAAACAATATCCAAAATCAGCCTAGGGTTTCATGACCCCTTAAGTGGTTAAACATTGAAAAACACTTGCAAAAATAGCCATTCTGCAAGCTCTGCAAACTTTTCGCTATTTTTAAAACATATTTGAAAGTATAAAATGATGAATTGCATGGCCTGTATGCTGATTATTGGTGATGTATTAGTTATTACTGTTCAATGTTCAATGCCAAAATACACAATTAAATCGTTTTGGTACGACAATTAAATAAACAATTAAGCAATTAATCACCAAAATAAATGAATGGATTGTGACATCCCCTAACCTTGCACTTGTGTCTCAGGCAAACCGACGCCATCCCCTGGTGAAGGTAGAGGCAGGGGGGTGAAGCCCGGTGGAAAAGGCCCGACGCCACCAGAGGATCCTTTCGGAGGCTTCAAACTGAAGGCCGTCCCTCTGAAGTTCATCAAGAAGATTGTAGACGTTGTGCTGTCCGAGTCTGAGTCTCTCGGCTCTGTTGCCATGTTCGAGTGTGAGGTTTCTCCGTCCACGACCATAACTACATGGCAGAAGGATGGCAGCAACCTCCGTGAGGACCCCAAACACAAGATGAGCTCAGATGGTAAAGACCGCAAGCTGGCCGTCGTTGACGTCCAGCTGGCTGACCAAGGCGAATACACGTGTATCGCCAAGAATGCCGGCAAGGAAATTTCATGCACAGCAAAGTTGATCGTTCAAGGTATTTAAACTCTTATTTGTCTTGGGGGAAAAAGTATGCATCGGTGGTGTTTAGGTTGGTTTTTATAATATGTCAGTCCTTAACGTTTGTTAACCACTTGAACCCTAGCGACCCGCTATTCTGGGCATTTCTTAACAAGCGAACATTCTGCAAAAATAGCAGATCTGTAAATTCTTATCACGTTGCGATGTGTTGTGAGCTTGTAGACATGTGGTGTAGGGGGAAAAAATGAGGAGACCACGTACGTATATAAACCCTTTGTGATATTATAGGGTAACCACTTAAACCCCAGCATCTGTATTCTGGGGGAAACTTTCGCAGAACATAGCAGATCTACAAGCTTACAACGTGTTGACGCATTGTAAGCTTGTAAATCGGCTATTTTCAGCAAAGATATTGAACGTAGAGTGGAAACAGAAAAGACACAAGTATAGAGCCCAGAGAGACTCCGCTCAACAACGTACTGTATGAGGTTTAAGTGGTAAACTTTCTTTCTCTACTTCAGATCTACTTATTGTACTATTAATATGTCACTGTCGGGTGGAAATGTCCAAAACTGTTACTTTTCAAGAAATGTAGTTATTATTTAATCAAAAGTTCTTGTTAATAATATATAAAATATGTATAAATATATAAAATATATTCATATTTGTCATTGGTTCAATATTTATAAAACCCACACACAGACTTAAGCACTTTCACTTTCAAAATGTTTCAGTTATGGTGAAAATAGACAATCTACAAGCTCACAACGCATCGCATCGTGTTTTGAGCTTATAGATCTCCTATTTTCGCTAGAATTGCACTCCCATCCGGCCAAGTGGGGCGGTAAAAAAAAAGAAAACATAAAAAGTTGAAATATGGATTTATAGCAAGGTTTCTGCCCGACAGAAATAATATCAGTTTGTTCACCGCGTAATTGAACATTTCCGCAAAACAGAGCTGCCCGTGGTATGGGTCAAGGAGCTGCCGGAGGAGACCTCGGCCATCAAGGGTCAGACCCTCTACCTGACCTGTGAGCTGAACAAAGAGAGAGACGTGATCTGGAAGAGGGACGGCCACTTCATGGTCAAGAGGGAAGGCAAATGCCAGATCAACGTGATCGGCATGCAGCACACCGTGACCATCTCCAACTCCACGGAGAAGGACGCGGGCCACGTCACGTGTGAGGTGGACGGACAGGAAACCGTCATGACTAAGACCCAAGTCAAAGTGATTGGTAAGGAGTAAGCAGCATGGTAGACCGGTGGTGGCCACTAGGGGGCACAATTGGAAAGGACAGGAAACCTAAATTAATAAATGCAATATGTCACCCATTCTTGAGAATTGGGACAAATCATGTCCTACCAAAACATTTCTAATTATTATTTATTAACACACTAATTTAAAAATAAGTTTGGTTCTTTATTTATACAATGTTTTGGTCTGGTTTCCTTTTTTTTTTACATCTAAACTTGCACTCTGCCAGAAAACACCCTTGCCTAAGACAACTTCAAACATTTTTTTTGTTTTTGTTAAAAGCATAAAAAAACCTAACCATGTGTAGTGATAACATAGGTGTAAGAATATACTATTAATAGTATATTCTGTCAAAGTTTTTGCCCTTTAAAAACTCCAAGATCGTTGTCAACTCCGTCCAAGATCGTTGTCAACTCCATCAGATTTCTACAAAAACATAATTTAATCAGGCATAAAAAGGTTTTAGCTTTAAAACCATAAACCCATAACAGGAAGACAAAATAGCTAGGGATTTTTTTTTTGGGAGCACATAAACAAGTGTCCAACCATTAAAGGCCTGACATGCAAAGCTGACTGAGTAACATGCATAACCTCCTGCAGAAATCATCCACGACTGGCTGTCCAAGCCCCTGAAGGACCAGCACGTGAAGCCCAAGTCCACGGCCGTGTTCAAGTGTGAACTGGTCAAGGACACCGAGGGCATCAAGTGGCTGAAGGGAGAGACTGAGATCACTCCCTCCGATAAGGTGGCGATAAAGAAGGACGGCAAAGAGTTGAGTCTGACCATCAAGAACTGTCAACCGGAAGACGTGGCCGACTACACCGTGGAGATTGAGGGACGCCCCTACCCCGCCAAACTGACTCTTGGAGGTTTATCCATATAACTATTTTCTTTTTTATCTGTATTTCTGTCTGTCTGTCTGTCTGTCTGTCTGTCTGTCTGTCTGTCTGTCTGTCTGTCTGTCTGTCTGTCTGTCTCAAGTACTGTACTTGAGTACAATTTTGAGGTATTTGTACTTTACTTGAGTATTTCCAATTTCCAATACTTTTACTTCTACTCCCCTACATCTCAGAGGCAAATATTGTACTTTTTATTCCACTACAATTATTTGAAACTTTAGTTACAAGTTACTTTGCAGATATAAATTATTGCATTATAAAACATATATTTACCACTTTAGTCCTATTTTATGCCTAGGCTATTTGAAAATTGCCGATCTACAAGATGACAGACGCGTTGTGAGCTTGTAGATCTGCTATTTTCAAACATGTCAGTACTTTTACTTTTGGTGCTTTAAGTACATTTTTATACCAATACTTTTGTACTTTTACTCAAGTACATTTTTAACTTTTTACTTGTACTTTTTTAGCAGAGTACTTCTACATTGCAGTATTGATACTTTTACTAAAATATCCGAGTACTTTTTCCACCACTGGTCAGTCAGTCAGTCTGTCTGTCTGTCTGTCTGTGTGCCTGTCCACCTGTCTGTCTGTGTGATGTAATGTAATGTAATGTTTGGCTACTAACTAAACGTATTTTCCAGAGCGTGAGGCAGAGGTGTTGAAGCCTCTGGCCAGCATGGAGGTGACAGAGAAGGATGATGTTACGTTTGAGACGGAGATCTCAGAGGACGATATTCCAGGGGAATGGAAGCTCAAAGGAGAGGTTCTGACCCGATCTCCGGTGAGACTATTATCAGACTTTATGTGGAACGACATAGGGCCCAAAGGCGATGTAATCAACCATAAAGGCTACAAATTATGTACTATTTCAATTTACAACCTTTGCCATCTTAGTTATATTGAAATAATATTGTGCTCTGGTAATCCACTATAAATCCACCCCTCCAGTGTGGGTAATCCCGATTTTTGGGATCAAACTGATGTTCCAATCCAATGTTTTTGTTTTGAACTACCTGTTTTGAAGATTTGATCCAGATTAAAGCTATGATCCACTTGGATACAGATTAAAAGTTTTGAAGTCGTGGGCCCAGGATTTTACTGTTTAACATCAAGGCTGAATAGTGGCGGGGTAGTATTTATATTGTGATATATAGTAATAGTAATATTTATATTTATATTGTGATTAGGCTGTTTTCAAATCTTGCATTTGAGAATGGCCAGGTGTGCTGCCATGCTCATTTGAGCACTGCTGGATAGCGTAATTCAACCGATCAGATTGCTCGGTCGGCGCTACCTGTCGTGTCATAGTGACTGAATCTTTTGCATGTGATCCTCAACAGACATGTGAGATCCAGATGGAGGGCACGAAACGTAGACTGACCCTGAAGGCCGTTCTGATGGACCAGGCGGGAGAAGTGACGTACCAGGCTCTGAACGCCCAGACCAACGCCATGCTCACCGTCAAAGGTAAACCGAGTGAAAGAGTCCTGTTACGGCGCTGCGAGCGACCGTCCACCGTGTCCTTCGCGGGGTTAGTTGAAATAAAGACATAAGGTCCGTGGGCGGATGTTTTTCAATAAAGTTTTTTTGCATGAGTGCGGACCTTATTGCTTTGTTTGAAATAGGTGCTTTATCTGCGTGGGTGTTTCATTCCATTAAGTATTCTATTTAAAATGAAGCTTCGAGACTAGTCACAGCACCAGAAGACAGAAGAAAAGGTTCTCTCCCAGACCCTCGACATTGATGTCCTGGGTTCCTACTGTCTGTCTACTGTGTTTATGTTTCATACTGTATGTCTATTATGTTTTTGTTTCATACTGTCTGTCTACTGTATGTTTATATGTGTCATACTGTCTGTCTATTGTATGTGATATGTTTCATACTGTTTGTCTGCATTATTTTTATGTTTCATACTGTCTGTCTATCGTATGTAATATGTTTCATACTGTCTGTCTTTTGTATGTAATATGTTTCATACTGTCTTTCTACTGTATGTTTATATGTTTGATGTTGACCTGGAGCTGAGTAACATGGACTAATGTGTTGCAGTGCCAACATGGCGTTGTGCACTTGCTGTGGTCAGTTCATTAGGTTGAATGATTCCTGTACGCAATGAGTCACTCTGCCAAGCAGTCCACCAGTTGTGTTTTTGTTTTGTTGTTGTATTGTTGTTGTGTTGTATTTTGCTGTGTTGGTGTTGCGTTCTACCGCTGTCGTGTTGAACACTATCCTAACCCTCATTCACGCCTCCCAGAACTCGAGCTGGAATTCGTTGTCCCTCTGAAGGACGTGAGTGTCCCTGAAAAGAAACAGGCTAAGTTCGAATGCCACATCAATAAGGACAAAATGCCGAAGGTCATGTGGTACAGAGGTGATGACATCATCACCCCAGATCAAAAGTCTGACGTCATCGATGATGGACAGAAACACATGCTCATCATAAACTGCTGTGAGTTTGATGATGAGGACCAGTATACTATCGAGGTTTTGGGCCAAACCTGCACAGCTAGACTCACAGTGGAGGGTAAGTGTTAGAAGACACTGTGCTACCAGTTCTAACCAGTGGTGGAAGAAGTACACAGATGATGTAAAAGTGATAACATTTTTCAAACTTTGCAAAATTATTTAAAGCAAAATATGATAAATAATTATTAAGTATAGAATAGAAATAGAAATACTCAAGTAAAATAAAGGTAACTAAAAATTATGAGTAAATGTACTTGCCACCACTGATTCTGACTTGGCCATTGTTTAATTGAGCTGGTCGCCTCCCTTTCTAAAAGCTGACTCCTATGAATATGCCCTACTAATATTCTATAGGTATGAGGCTCAAATTTATATCACCCATCAAGGACCAGACTGTGAAGGAAGGCAAAACGGCTCGCTTTGAGCTAGAGCTGTCGCATGACAATGTGCCGGTCACATGGTACAGAAACGACGCTAAAGTCCATCCCAGCAGAACGGTGCTCACTCGCGTTGACGGAAAGAAACACACCTTAGAAATGAGAGAGGTGACTCTCGATGACACCTGCCAGGTTAAGGCAGAGGCCAAAGGCATTCCGTCCATGGCCAACCTGACGGTCATAGGTAACCATGACTATATCTACTTGTGTGCCCATCTCTCCATCACCTCCAGCCACACAACCGCCTCACGTATCCATTGGTCCTCCACTGAACACAGCCCATCGTTTGTTTGTTTGTTTGTTTGTGTTCGTCCTCCTGGTATCCGTGTTTGTCGTGGTGGTAATTTACTTTCGCTATCATTTGTATGTTGTGTCTTGTCTCACCCGTCCATCCATGTTGTGTACAATATATGTACATGTGATACAGTTGTGAAGTTCACAGTTCCCTGACGATTCCCTGAGATTGAACTGATTTCATCCCCCATCCTGCCTCCATCCTTCCCTAATTATCCTAAGTATTGATATTGTTGAGACGATACAGTAAATTGCACTACATATTCGGAATGACGTGGTATCCTTCCCCCATTCCAGAGGGCGATGCGTACTTCACAGTTAAGCTGCAGGATTACACTGCGGTGGAGAAAGACGAGGTGGTTCTAGACTGTGAGCTCAGCAGGGAGGTGGAAGTGGTGTGGTACCACGACGATGCCGAGGTTAAAGCCTCTAAGATGCTGTCCATCAAAGCCGAAGGCAAACGTAGGATCCTCACCATCAAGAAGGTTGAGGACGAAGACAAGGGACAATATGTATGTGACTGTGGAACGGACAAGACGACCGCGACGCTAAACATAGAAGGTAATGCAAGATTCATCTGTTTCATGGAGATAATCTCGCCTGGCTGCCGCCGAGTGCTTTAAGAGATTTACCGCTCCCCAGTAAAAACCTCCTCCTCACCAACCTCCTCATCCTCTCACCACTTCCTAATCGCTTCCCAGTCAAACCCTTACATTCTTCATAGTGGTTTTCTGTTCACGTCTTCATCACAACTTTTCCCAACATGGTAGAAATGCTACAAGAGCTCTCCAACGTCACCATGGAGGTTTCCCAAAAAACAGTGAAGCTGTGAGGGAGCCTGTGGTGTGAGTCTGACCCGGGACCGGTGTTTAACCGGGGTTAGATCTACAGTAGCTGGAGATCTTGTAGTGTCCTTCTACCCTGTCCGGGGACCATCCTGTTGTCTGTCTGTTTGTCTGTTTGTCATATAAAACCCAAAGAGGTTCTATATAACACCTAAAGACGTTATATGCTAACTTTTCAGTTTTTGTGTGTGATTTATCTGGGTTCTTACCCAGTTGTGTGTTTGTCCTGTGTGTCTATATGTATCAATGTATGTGTGGGCGTTTCTTTTTTTTTCTTTTTTTTTTCGTTTTGTGGATCCGTTTTACGTGTGTCGGTAATTTGAATGTGTCCCCTCTCCTAAACGTCAGCTCGTGACATCAAGGTGGTTCGGCCAATGTATGGCGTTGAGGTGTTTGACGGCGAGACGGCTCGCTTTGAAGTGGAGATCTCTGAGGACGATATCCACGGGCAGTGGAAACTGAATGGAGAAGTCCTCAGTCCCTCAGCTGTATGTTCTACATCAAATACACTGATAATAACCGTGATATCTTTTTAGCTTCAGTTCACTTTCAATTCAAACTAAAAATCAGAAATATTACTGAAACACTGAACATGAGAACCCTTAAGGAATGTGTTGTACTCCCAGTGGTGGAAGAAATAG
This sequence comes from Gymnoscopelus braueri, assembly GCF_963280865.1. NCBI lineage: Eukaryota > Metazoa > Chordata > Actinopteri > Myctophiformes > Myctophidae > Gymnoscopelus > Gymnoscopelus braueri. The sequence continues at coordinate 8,414,742 of NC_137618.1, read as the reverse complement.
ATTTTTAAGTAGCAATACCACAATATAGAAATACCCCATTACAATTAAAAGTCCTGTATTCAAAAATGTAGGTATTGGAATGAAAATATAGTTACAGTGCCAAAGTAAAAGTACTCATTGTGAATGGCCAATTAAAAAATAAAATAAAAGTGTTGAACTTTTTCAAAAATAGCTGATCTACAAGCTCATATGTCACAATGCCATGCATGGTCAGCATGTAGATTGGCTATATTTCAATACCTGACATATTAAAATAGGGCTTAAGTGGTTAGGGTATGTTTTGTAATAATAATCTAACTAGAGTAAAAAGTAGCATATTTGCCACTGAGATGTAGTGGAGGAGAAGTATAAAGTATTGATAAATTAAATGAAAGTACCTCAAAATTGATAATGTGCAATCGGTACAGTAATTGACTTAATATACTTAGTTACTTTCCAGCACTGTGTACACTACACATTCATTGTCCTTAATTCAGCGTCTGGTCTGATTTGATTTGATTGAAAGTGGATTGAACACAGTCCCGCTGTAGTCACGCTGTGATTCCTCATGTTTGAAACCTGCTCAATTTTGCTGGCTGCCGTCTGCAGGATGTTGACATTGTGGAGGACGGACCAAAGCACACTCTGATCTTTTACAACTGTAAAGTCCCTCTGACGGGAGAGTTGACATTCACGGCTGCCAACGCCAATTGTTCTGCTAACCTCAAAGTGAAGGGTGAGAGTTCACTTCATGAGTGTCTTACAAGCAGAAAACTGTGCTCTTTTTATGTACAGTATTTATCATCTTATTGAGTGTTGGAAGCCTTGTCTTTTTTATTTTGCTTTCTGCTTTACAAAAACACAACAGTGATGAACGTAGGGTAATCACTGTTGCATTTTGAAAAGTACGAATGCGCTCTTCTTTTAGCCTGGCAGGCTTCCTTGGAGTACGTCAGTGGCCCTCAGCGTGCAGTGTGTTGCTAACTGTATCTCTCTGAATTAACAGAACCTCCCGTTCAGTTTGTTACGCCGCTCAACGACGTGTATGTATACGAAAAGGATGAAGCGCGATTTGAGTGTGAAGTCTCCAGAGAAGCCAAAAGCTTCCGCTGGCTGAAGGGAACTCAGGAACTGGCAAGCGATGAGAAGCATGAGCTTCTAGTGGAGGGTAAAAAACACTCTCTGCTGATCCAATCAGCTAGATATGAAGATGAAGGAAAATACATATTTGAGGCTGAAGACAACAGAACAGCTGGCAAACTGATCATTCAAGGTGAGCAAAGAAGACCTTCTTGCTTCAATGCTCTTGGTGAAACAAATATGGAAAGGTACCTTCAAAACGGTGTCAATCACTTGTACCACATTATTATTATTTATATATTTTAATTTGTCATGGTCAGGAATCCGCCTGGAGTTCCTCAGGCCGATTAAAGACGTCACTGTGAAGGAGCGCGAGACGGCTGAGTTCAGCGTCGAACTTTCACATAAGGTGCCGGTAGTCTGGTACAAGAATGACACACGCCTGCATCCCACTAAGGTTGTCCACATGTCAGACCAAGGAAAGGTCCACACGCTGGCCTTCAAGGAGGTGACCATGGATGACACCTCCATGATCAAAGTGGAAGCCATGGGGAAGGCCTCAGAGGCAATGCTCACTGTCATTGGTTAGTCACACGATCTTATAACTTCCCGTTGAAGGAATTCTTTGATTAACCACTTAAATCCTATACGCTTAGTTAACCGGAGTCCCACAGGGCTCTGTACTAGGCACCCTCCTGTTTTCGCTCTACACTAAATAGCATAGCTGCCGGGTGGAAACCTTGTCCATGTCCAAAACTGTTACTTTTCAGGAAATGGATAAAACAAACTGCTTGTTTTCACACACAAGCTTCTGTTCATATTTTTCATTGTAAAACCCAAGAGAACAGACACAGTTAAGCACTTTCATGTACACTTTCAAACACATTGGAGCTTGTAGATCGACTATTTGCTCTACTTTCACGCGACACCCTTGCACGACGAAGTAAAATATGGATATACAAGGTTTCTGTCTGACAGGAACGATATCTTCACCGAGAATAATAATAACTAAAAGCTGAGATTGGCTACTTTTATCGAATGTTCTCCCCCAGAATAGGGACGCCAGGGTTCATGTGGTTAATCTGCATGCCACAACCGTCAGTGTGGATGCTCAAAGCAATGGCATCACACTGTGATTGTTGTGTTGTAATTCCAGAGGGTGATCTTTACTTCACCACCAAGCTTCAGAACTACTCGGCAGTGGAGACGGATGAGGTGTTTCTGGTGTGTGAGCTGAGCAAGGGCTCAGGCGACGTCAAGTGGTACAAAGACGGTAACGAGATATTTCCCTCCAAGAATATTCTAATCCAGTGCGAGGGGAAGAAACGCATTCTGACCATCAAGAAGGCGGCGAAGGGCAGCGTCGGCTCGTACAGCTGCGACTGTGGCTCCGACAAAACCACGGCCACCCTGGACATCGAAGGTAAAGCCTCCAGACGAATCAGAGGAACCGATCCGCCCTCTGATCCACCCGTCATCCATCCATACCTCCCTCTCTCTGTCACTCCTTTTCCTGTCCTCACCGATGACACAGATGTTGATTTTCTGTCACCGCTTGTTATTCATTTCATGGCTGACTGTGATTGTAGATAAAGTTACTTGGTAGCACTTTATAAGCCAACTCTATTAGCATGGTGTGAATTGCAACTTGGTTATAAACACTTGTAAGGACATCTATAAGTAGATTTTCAAACATGTTAAAATCATTTGTAGTCATTATAACTCCTTTTAAGTGTTTATAGCCAGTTATAGCACTTTGTAAACAGTTAAGAGATGATTATAAAAATGTATAAGGACAAATGGCATTTATTCTAAAACATTACAAACAAACACATTTTTCAATGTGCACATAGACAGTGTGTGCATAATTAATTACCTTACATGTGTATATAATGTTGTAAAACTATTTAGTCTTTGTCAAATATGTCATGTTCGTGTGCTTTACAGTCGATAAAGCACTTGCAAACAAATGTTTAATTATCATTCATCGTGTGTAAATGATAATAAGCATTTATAAACTTTTTTTAATTCATTGACTTGACCTTATAATCCAGACATTTGTTAGGTTTTTAAAGTCACACAGTGTAACATTAATTTTAGTAGTCTTTTTTTTAAGACATCTCTGGCAGCTCTGTGTCATTACAGCCCTTGTTTTTCAAAAAACGATTTTTTTAAATGTGGAATGGTTATTTGAAAAATATACCAGTGAAAGATTATTATCAAAAATATTATTATTACATTCTTTAATTGAAAAAAGTTAGACGGTAGGACTTTAATTTTGTTGGGTTAAAAGGCTCATAGTGTTGGCTTATATTATAAAGTGTTACCATGTGCTGCTTTCACGCATTCTGTGAGCCGCTCTGAATAAGAGTTGGCAGCTAGACGCCTGAATGTTACCCAGCTCTATATATGTTACACCTCTATATGTTCTAGCTCTATGAATGTATGCCACAGCTATGTTCATGTTATCTTACATTTAGTTCTTCTAATTTTTGTTCTATATTTATTCTTCTCAGTTCTTCCGGTTACCATAAAAAAAAAATCTTGTTCTAACTCCCACTTCCTCTGTTGCATAATGTGTCCTTTGCAGAGCGTGAGATTAGGTTTGTGCGTGCGCTGTACAGCGTAGAGGTAACAGAGACACAGACAGCCACGTTTGAGACAGAGATCGATGAGGTAGAGATCCACGCCAACTGGAAACTGAATGGAGAAGTTCTCCTCCCCTCTGCTGTAAGAACAACATCTCACCCCAGCAACTCCAAACAAAGCCCCCCCCCCTCCCCCCCCTCAAATCACATTTACCCAACTAGTTTCTGCTCATGTTATTTTTACATTTAGAAGCTGTGGGCTGGAAACCTTTCAGTATTTATAAAACCCACAGTCTTAACCACTTTCACTGTCAAATCTTTTTCAAATATAGCAAAAATAGCCGATCTTTAAGCTCAAAGCGCATCGCGCCGTGTTGTGGGCTTGTAGATCTGCTGTTTTCGCCTAGACTTGAAACTAGATTGGAGACAGAGGGGACAATATTTGATAAACGCCCTGATGTCCCTGTGTGATCCTGTATGATCCCGTCTGACCCTGTATGATCCCGTGTCCAGGATGTGGAGATCATGGAGGAAGGAAGCAGACACATGTTGATTCTGTATAACTGTCGCTTGGACATGACTGGAGCCATCAACTTCCAGGCAGCTAACGCCAAATCTAACGCCCAACTCAGGGTTAAAGGTAACTGAAGGATCTTAATTGTGTAGACTCGCCTCTTCAGACTCCATCTCATCCCCTAGCGCTAACCTCTTCAGACTCCATTTAATCCCCCAACCCTTACCTCTTTAGACACTATCTCATCCCCTAGCACTAGCCTCCTCCGACTCCATCTCACCCCCTAGCACTCGCCTCCTCGTACTCCATCTCACCCCCTAGCACTCTCCTCCTCCGACTTCATCTCACCCCCTAGCACTAGCCTCTTCAGACTCCATCTCACCCCCTAGCACTTCACTCTCCCTGTATCCCTTCCTGTCACCTTCTGCCTCCATCGATGCAAGCGATTGACCAAGATATGGCGACCATGCAGACATATCTCGGTCGCTCGTTCTCAAGATGTTGTTACTTAGGTTTGTTTTTCTTGACCACAATGTTAAGAATGCAATTTACAAATCTTTAAACAGATGCTAGGTTGAGGTTCTTTGTTTACCTGGTACCCTGGTTTCAATGTACAGATTGTTATTTTGATAGTGTATTGTTTAGAGTCTAGACTGATGCTATGTTCTTGGTTTACCTGTGATCCTAGTTCTGCTCTCCCTGTATTCTATGTACAATGTCAGCATGTGATTACCTTGCTTACCTTGCTTGTAAGTCGCTCTGAATAAGAGCGTCTGCTTAATGCCTAAATTGTAATTGTAACACTAACACACACACACACACACACACACACACACACACACACACACACACACACACACACACACACACACACACACACACACACACACACACACACACACACACACACACACACACACACAGTCTGAATGACATGTGACTGACTAACGTGTGATAATACCATGATAATAAGATGTGACTGACATGTGCTTAGCTAGATAAAGTATGTGTGTTAGGGATAGATCTGACATGGTGCATTTTTAAAAGGTTTACTTTACACAAAAGTGTGATTGGGTGGGAATTTTACAGTGCCGGCTCAGATGTAGAAAAAGTTTGTTTGTCAATGGAGTTAAAACTACTCAATTCATTTATATATTTGCTATTTAGAATGTGGGTCTAATGTCACTGTATTTGTATATTGCAAACATTTGACTAGTAATCCATATTCACCATGGTTATAATAATTTAGACATTTTAATTTGTTTTTATTTCATTCTGAGTTTCTGTTTTTCATTTTCTGTTTTTTTTAGTTTTTAATAGTTTTTAACGTGGGTTTGCTAGTTTATTAATTTTTGTGTGTGAAAATGCTTAGTTTCAGTTTAGTTTTCTTGAGTTAAAATGGTAGTTTTTGTTTTATATGAATGCCCTTAGTACAACTGGAGAGGGTCTCGGGATAGGATAGCGAGGTTTCACTTAGTTTATGTAAACACAATACAATACAGTTTTAGTTAGTTATCTTTTTTTCACCTTTTTATTTTTATTTCAGTAACTAAAATGTGTTTTTTTCAACTCCAGTTTGAGTTTAGTTAACTATAATAAACCCTTCTGATCACATCAGATGATGTGACTCTACAGATGTTCTTCTGTGGATTCAGGCAGCGGTTCAGTATACTGTAGAGAGTGACATATGTCACACACCTCTAGAGCCCCCCCTTGATCTTTGGCTGCCCCAAAAGGGGGTCTTGGACCCCAGGTTGGGAACCAGTGCCCTGGAGGAGTGACAACTCCCACACCTCCTCTCAGTAGAGCTGTCACACAGAATGACAGGTGTGCTAATGCTGTCACACCACACTAGTGGGTCCCATGAAGATCAGTGCCAGGGTGTAACTAGCAGATGTTCAGGGCTTTCTAATCAGCAGTGGTCGAAGAACTACTTCGATTTTCTTTTTTTTTTACTTGAGTAAAAGTAGCAATACCACAAAGTGCTGTATTAATTTGTTTTACTTGAGTAAAAGTACAAAAGTATTGGCATCAAAATATGCCTACAGTACCAAAGTAAAAGATAAAAAAAATATCTGGTCTACAAGCTCAAGTTATGAGATTGTAGATCAGCTGTTTTCGAATAGCCAAAGTATAAAATGTCTCTATTAGTTAATGTATGTTTTGCATTAATAAACTAAGGGCCCGCCTTACCCCTTATCCCTGAACTTTTTTGCCCTTTTTTACTAAAACATTTTAAAATAGTTCAACTAGCCGATCTACAGCTAGTTGTACTATTTTAAAATGTTTTTTAAAAATAGTAAAATATGGCTAATAAGTTTAGGGATAAGGGGCAAGGTAGGGCCTTAAATCTACAAAGTAACTAACTAAAGTTTTTAAATAATTGTAGCGGAGTAAAACGGTACTGAGATGTAGTGAAGTATTCCACCACTGCTAATCAGCTATGTGAGGCAGCTTGTTGTAAATACTTGAGGGATCTTGTTAATCCGCACTCACATTCCGGATAGTTATCAGTCAGTCAGCCCTTATGCCTGCGCCAACACACATAACGACCTGATGTATGTTGGTTATACGGTCTTATAACTTGCAGTTATAAAACAGGAAGTGATGTAAGCAAGGTGTGTTTTTCGTTTGGTAACTTCTGAACGTTACCAAACGTCATTCTGCTTTTCCTGGTGAATTCCAGCGTAGGTGATTGACAGGGACAGATTGGGGGGGGCCCCCCGTCGGTTTGGCACGGGTGGGCTCTCGGCCAATCGGGCCCCTGGGTTATTTTAGAATCGACATGCCTTATCCAGAACCGTCAGTGATTGGCAGGGGGGAGGGCCTGACCCCCTCCCTGGCCGTGCTGCGCTGACCATTTACATTGAGGTGTCGGGCCGTATGCTAATGAGCTAGGGTCCTTAGTGCCAAGTGTCCCTGTCCCAGAGGCTCTCTCTCAGTTGTGCTGAGGGCTTTCAGTGGCCTGCCTCCAGACTCAACTCCAAACCAACCAAACCATGAGGATTATTAGTCTCTAAAAAGGATTAACTTTTCTCTGCTCTTTTTGAGAGCCGCTTTTTTTTGGGGGGACTAACCATGTCTTCTCCCGATTCTGAAGCCCGGGTGATCGGCATACAGAGGCCCCTGTGCGATGTGACCGTGACCGCCGGGGAGACAGCCACCTTCGACTGTGAGCTGTCGTTCGAAGACATCCCTGTCGAGTGGTTCCTTGGGGGTACCAAGCTGGAGCCAAGTGACAGAGTGAGTGCCGCAAACTTACACAATCCAACACTGCAGCAACAGACACACACACACACACACACACACACACACACACACACACACACACACACACACACACTGCACTTTGACAACAATCTTACATGGCATGTTATTCTCAACCTGTTTAATTTCAAGGACCCCCAGTGTGATAAGATTGTAATCTTTGAGACCCAGATCTGCACTGTAAAATGTAGATTTAACTCAATGTTATTTTAACTCTGAGACTATACAAATGGAACCAAATGGACCCGTAAGGGTCCACTTGGTTCCATTTTTACACTCCCAGAGTTACATATACCTGTAACTCCCAAGGACCCCTAAGGGGTCCCCGGACCTCACGTTGAGAACCACTGCTTTATGATATCAATAAACACTTCCTGTAATGTACACCTGAGCCTTGATCAATATCAACATGAGGCCTTTATTTTAAAAGAGCATTCCAAATATTCCTCATAACTTCATAAACCCAGTCCCTGTCTGCTGTGGGATTAATGCAAGCTGAGATAATGCAAACTGAGATTATGCAAACTGAGATTATGCATGCATGACTACATTGTCTTAAATAATAATCATGTTAAGTTTATTGTTGAATCAGTGTGCGTTGCTCCATGCTCTGTCTTCATATAAGGTACTGTGAGGTTTGGGATTCCAGCTGAGCATTTGATCTGGGTTTTGAGATAACGCAGGAGGGCTTTTCTGCCCCGCAAGCGTTCCCCCGGTTATTTTTAACTGCTCCCCAGAGCAGGGCAGGTGGCAACAACAGCTCTTTGACGCTCTTAACGTTTAAACATCAGAATGTGCTGCGTTAAAATTGGGAGTAATTGTGGTGTTGAAAAGGCCATCATGCCAGCATGCTTATATATCCCACATCATAATGAAGGATTATTTCGATGATGGGCTGTAATGTGATAGCTATAGGCTCCCTGAAGGCCGCAGTGAGCTTTTCTGGGCCTGAGCAGTTGTGCAAGACATTATTTTGTTGCATGTTACACGTGTCAACACATAGGCTGACCCACTGTTCCACCACAATTCATTTGAATTATGTATTTTCTAACTGGTTAGTAGCTGCCATTTTCACCAGTGTATATGTGCTGGTCTTTCGAGGTTAACCACTATATACTTGTTCGGAAGCGGAATAGCAAAAATAGCCAATATGCAAGCTCTCTTGTAAGTGATGCACTGGGATGTTTTATAATCATTTGTACAGCTGTATAGTCACCTTATAAACATATACAAAGCGACGTTGTGATAGATTGGAGCCTGAAATGAAGCGTGTGCTGTATGCACAAAACAAATACATGTATGTAGACATGTATTTTACATAGACTGTAATCATGGTTTCTAACAGCTACAGTTGACATCAGCAGAATCAGAAACCCTGTCCCAAGTTTCAGTTTAAACTGTTCTAAAAGTACCCTCCAGAGTGTAAAACCTGGGGTCATTTTTAACACATGTACAGTAGAAAGAGTTGATGTACGTATGTATATATTGTGTCCTATATATACTATCCTAAGTACTTGTTTCAATTAGAAGAGCAGTCTTACTAAACCTCTGGTTTTAATATGGGCTCCTTAGTGGCCGTGAAAGTGATCTTAGGCTTAAGAAAGTGTCTGTCTCTGTTATTGTTGCTGTTCAAACAGACTCCCTGCTGGGAGTTTCAATAAAACGCTTGCAGAAGCTTAGGTTAAATAACTGTACTTCTGCTGAAGTACTTGGATTACGTGGAGTTAAAACAGGGTCACTGCTGTGCTGCTGGTGAAATACGGCCTGCTCTTTGAGCAGAGACAGAGCGTCTGGTAAAGTGGTGTGCAGTGGTGGAAAAAGTACTCAAATGTTTTACTTAAGTAAAAGTATCAATACTGCAATGTAGAAGTACTCTGGTAAAGCTCCTTCTAGGAGCTGTGTGGAGTCAGATAGCACACAGCATGGTTTAAATGTAGCCCTAGCTAAACCAGCTGCCTGTGTTCATTTACAGCACACTGACCCCCGAGGGCCAGGCCTGTCAGGACCCCATGCAGCAGCTGATTTATCAATGTTTCTGATTTTCACAGGTGGTCGTCAGGATGGATGGAAAGAAACACAGTCTAACACTCAGGGATGTGAAACTGGAAGAGGCCGGGGAGCTGAAACTGGTGGCAAAGGACTTCCAGACAGAAGCTCAACTCATAGTGGGAGGTACGTCATCTTTTGATGGATTGAATTCTTTATTGAATACTCTTGAGAGTGTTCAAATGGAACCAAATGGTAAGGGTCCATTTGTTTTCCCATGTGTACACTCTCAGAGTTACAGAGCTGTAAGGTGGCCATTTGGAACCCTTTCAACGATCCCTTTGAGATCCACTGCTCATTTAACATTTAAATCTCTTCTCACAGAGGGGAAGTGGTTTTAGACCAAAAGTGTCAAGAATCACACCCAAATACAGTGAACAGAATGGAGTGAATAGAAAGGAGTATTATCGTTGGTGTAGGGTGTCCACAACTAGTCCAGTCAAGTTTGACCCAGGGAACATTGCAATAGTAATCATTCAAGGTTTTATGTGATCCCTAGTGTCATCCAAATAACATACTATTATGTTTAATTAGTGGATCACAGGTCAATTCAGAGGTTGATATTTGGGGCCTTAATGTCTCACCATCACCCAAAGAAGTGTTTATCTCTGCTTCTGAAAAAAAATGTAGGGTGTTTTTTCACATACAACCATCAGATAAGACCAGGTCTCAACATTAGGGGTACACTTACCTGAAAACAACCTTCTTCTTTTTTTACCAAAACAAAGTCAAGCAAGTTTGGTTATTAAACAATTTACTATCAATTTACTTTTACACAAAAGCTACAAATGTGCTTAGTAATAGATTTTTCTTATCAGCATTCAGCACACAGAATGAAATATTAAATGAGACCAAGCTTGAAATATGCATTGAGGACTCCATAATCATCAATCCATGTCCTCATCCCAATTTTCTGCTGACATAATTCATGCACACCTCCTACTAGTGAACTAGTGAGGCTAGGGAGCAATCAACAGCATTATGCAGCATTTTCTGGAGGTGTATGCTCAATGACTTGACATGCCTTGCCATGCAAGTCATGTCAAGTCATCTAAGGCTTCTGCTGGTTCCTCTGGTAAGTCTTTCACATGGTCCGTTGATTCTCCAATCTGACCAGGCCCGGATCCAGGTCTCTCAGGGCCATGGGGGGCTACACCAAAACAAAGGGCCCCCCTCAACATTAATCGCACACTATCGGGTGTGTTCGCGCGTCCGGCGAATCCACGCAAACGTTTATTCGGTGCACCACAGGCACGATCAGTGCACCACAGCTGACACTGCCTTTGTTTTTAGTTTTTTAGTTTAGTTTAGTTAACTTCAGTCTCTGCTATAACTACAGTGTCCCTGTCCCACTACAAATGACATTTACTATGAAGGAAGTTACTTCATGGTTATTAGTCTTAGGCTACAAGCACACAACAGTCTAGTCGCACAACAGCACAGAGAGCAACCCACCATATCACACAGTATTATATTTTATTGTTCATATATGTTTATATTTATATATACATGTTGAATTACTGCCTGTTTAGGTCTGTTTCGTTCTTTACATCTCTATGTAAAGAATATGTGCTATGCTTATGTCTTTCGATATCTATGTGCATTTTAATTTTGTCCTTTTTTCAAAAATATATACAGTATATATATTTTGTTTATATGTCTGCCAAATTGTCCTTTTTTGTTGTTGTTTGTTTTGATTTTGGTTTATTTGCTGACAAAAGCTTATTCTGTAAGATTTCACTGATAAAATAAACATCATGTCAACATTTTTACATCAACATCATCCATTAAGACAACTACATACAGACAGTTTTAATTGACGATTTTAGATCCGCTATTTTAGATCAAATTGAGTTAAAGTGGTTAAACTGTTCCTCATTTCGCTGCACGGGGACCACCCCCGGATCCCCCTCAAGGACCCCCTGGGCCTCAGTGGGGGTCCCCCCTGGACCCCCACTGAGGTAGCTCATCTGTTAAACACACTGAAGCCGTGACTAACCGTGTATATACCCGTACGTTCACGGCCATTCAGAACCGCCGGTGGAGTTCACCAAACCTCTGGAGGACCAGACGGCCGAGGAGGAGGCCACGGCCACTCTGGAGTGCGAGGTGTCCAGGGAGAACGCCGTGGTCCAGTGGCTGAAGGACGGACAGGAGGTCCGCATTAAGGCCAAGAAGTACGACATAGTGGCCGACGGCCGCAAGAGAACCTTGCTCATCCACAACTGCACCGTGGAGGACGCCCGGACCTACACCTGCGACGCAAAGGACTTTAAGACCTCGTGCTTCCTGGATGTCATACGTACGTACCTATACTTTACTAGAGCAAAAAAACATAAACTGTACGAAAGTTACACAGTTTACAGGCACCTTTCATGTACTGTACAATTCAGCTCAAGGTGTTTTACGTTAAAGGACTACTTTCACTCCCATTTTCTTGCTCATTATAAGAAATTTAGCTTTACTCTGCGTCTCATTGGTGGACTGTGGACAGTTCAGAAACGTACTCCCAGTGACATCATCGATGGGGGATTCCCAATCCCTCATCGATGATAGAAACTACAGCCTTTCTCTCTCTGGAAGGTTAGCATGCTGAAATAGAAGTCATTGTTCTTGCATTAAGAAGAAAAAAAGAAAGAAAAAACGTTTCAAATCTTGTTTGAAATGATCAAACCTGCCTATCGATGATGTCATTGGTATGCAGGTGTGTGAACTGTCCACAGCCCTCCTCTGAGACACAGACTGAATAGACATACATGGTGCTATCTTGTAATGAGCATTAGTGAGGGCCAATTTACATGAAGATATGCATGGTTGAAAATGGGTGAAGTGCTCCTTTAAGACAGAAAACAGGACAATAATTCATAATGAAGTATCAGTAGTATCTATATCACACCAGAGCCTGAAAAAGATGATGACATGTCACTTTTTGAAAATCGCCTGCAGTACGTTCTAATTTTTTACAAAAGTTTGTAAATTAGGTGCACTTGTTTTTTTATTAGCCTTGGTTGAGTGGGTAGAGAGGAGGCCATTTGGGAAACAGGAGGTCCCTGGTTTGGGTCCCGGCCCTAGTCTATGTGTCGAAGTGTCCTTGAGCAAGACACTTAACCCCCAACAGCTCATCGGGGGTGCTGTGTTAACCCATTAAGACCTGAGGCGATTCTTAAAAATGTTTTCTAAATCCTAACAGTTTTTTGAAAAAAAATCGTGTTTTCAAGATTTTTCTAAAATAGCAGATCTACAAGCTCATAGCGCGGCACTCGGTGCCGCGCTACGAGCTTGTATATCTGCTATTTTTGAATAGCCAAAGAAATCCAGGTCTTAATGGGTTAATAACATCCACTTTTCCTAGTAGTTAGGATGGGAAAATGTAGAGATAGAATTTCATATATATACAAATGTACTGGGACCAGTGGTGTAAAGTAACTAAGTACATGTACTCAAGTACTGTACTTAAGTACAATTTTGAGGTAGTTTTACTTTACCGGAGTATTTCCAATTGTCAGTACTTTTACTTCTACTCCACTACATCTCAGAGGCAAATATTGTACTTTTACTCCCACTGCAATTATTTGAAAACTTTAGTTACTAGTTACTTTGTAGATTTTGATTATTATTACAAAACATACTTTAACCACTTCAGCCCTATATACATCTCTGCCATTTGAAAATAGCTGATCAGCAAGCTCACGATGCTTGTAGATCTGCTATTTTCAAAAGATTTCAAAGACATTTGAAATCTTGTGAAATGGGGCATTCTGCATAATGAGTACTTTTACTTTTGTACTTTAAGTATATTTTGATACCAATACTTTTGTACTTTTCCTCAAGTAAATCTTGAATTCCGGACCTTTACCTGTAACAGAGTATTTATTGATACTTTTACTTACGTAAATAATGTGAGTACTTTTTCCACCACTGACTAGGACAAAATATAATCCAAAAGAATGAGGACCAACATTAATATTATATCATTATTTATTTTTTAAAATGCCATTGGCCTCCAAGAAATCAAACGTTGTGTTGAAAGTGTGAAGTTGACTTGTGACTTTGGGGTTGAGGCCTCCTGTGGTGTCCTGCTGTCACCTGCTGCTGATGTCATCTAACACTCTGATCCCCATGCATGTGATTGACAGCTCCACATGTAGACTTCGGAAAACCTCTCCATGACGTGGAGGTCAGAGAGAAGGAATCTGCCAGGTTTGAGTGTGAACTGTCCAGAGAGAATGTCAAGGTAAGGTCGTCGACACAGCCACATTATTTGTGACTTCTTAATTATATGAATGAATGTTACTTCATGCTGCACTTCACAGCACAAATTACAATTTAGGCATTTAGCAGATGCAGAGCAACTTACATATGGACAAAAACACAGCAAATGACATGAACCCTTGTCGACAAACAGCAGGGTAAATAGTCAAGTAAATAGAGTGCAAAGAAAAACAATTAAGTGCCACAAAGAAGCTAGGATACCAGGCAAACATCAAACCTAGCATCTGCCTAAACAGTATTCTATCTAAATAACATTCTTAGAGCATCTGTGGTTAAGCAAACACAAATCTAAATAACAACATGTGAACAAGTAACCAGCATTGATAGTGTCACTAACATCTGTCAAAACAGGTGACAGGAAGGTACATTCACGTCCTAACTAAAAATCATTTAGCTTTTCTACTTGACACCACTGACACTGGGTAATGTTAGCCATTACATAGTAATTGATTGCTGATAACATTACTGATATAACTGAACATATCAGTTATACCTTGACCGTTTATTTTTCAGTGTGAGAAAAATAAACAGATTAATATTCATTCATTCATTCATATTCATGTTATTTATTGACTTGTAATCTTTTAACAGATTAATATTCATTCATTAATTCATTAATTCATTCATATTCATGTTATTGACTTGCAAAGCCTTTAACTTTGACTCGTTGTGTCCGTAGGTGCGCTGGTTTAAGGATGGAAGTGAAATCAGAAAAGGAAAGAAATATGAAATGATCGCAGATGGCTTTAAACACGTGCTCATCGTGCACAAGTCCGTGTTCGACGACGAGGCCGAGTACGAATGCGACGCCAAGACAAACAAATCCTCCGGCATGCTCACTGTCGTCGAGGAGGAGACCAGGTTCTCCAAGAACGTAGCCAACACTGAGGGAACCGAGACAGACAGCATCAAGCTGATCTGCGAGGTGTCCAATCCCGCGACAGAGGTCACCTGGTTCAAAGGAGACCAGGAGCTGCCGGAGGGAGGAAGATACGAGATGATTAGCGACGGCAAGAGGAGAATCCTCATTATTAAGGACTTGAAGATGGACGACGCTGGAGAATACCACTGCAGACTGCCGTCCCAGGCACAAACCACCGGAACGCTGAAAATTAATGGTACGCACAAGAACACGTGCACACACACACACACACACACACACACACACACACACACACACACACACACACACACACACACACACACACACACACACACACACACACACACACACATGCACACGAGCACGCACATGTACTGTACGCATGTTCTCACGCTCTCAGATGTAGAAAGAGTTTCTTTGTTTGTCAGTGCAGTTGAAAAACATTACAAATGTTGTTTATAGGGTCAAATGTCATCATTAACATTATAAAGTCATCATTATTTGAATACTGCAAACATTTAAGTAGATAATCTGTATTCCTGATCACAGCAGATGATGTGAATCCACAGATGTTCTTCCTGTGTATTCAGGCCCCATTTCAGTCTAATGAGTGACAATTCACACACCTCTCTAGAGCAGCCCCCCTCCCCCCTTTGATCCCCCGCCCCCCTCCCCCCTTTGATCCCACCCCCCCAGAAGGGGGGCCTGGTTGGGAACCAGTGCCCTAGAAGAGTGGCAACTCCTACACCTCTCAGTTGAACTTAGTCACACAGAATGACAGCTGATTGACTCTGTTACCACAGTGTCAATGAAGATGAAAGCCATGCTACTGTATGAAATCACCTACAAGTCATTGATCAGTAGATGAATGACAATTCAACAGTAGACCAAATCACAGCTCTTACAACGACAACAATGGGCTTGTGTGAAGCACTTCAGTTGTTATGCAGTTTTAAAACAAATCATTGTATTAATTTGTTCAAACAAGATGTCCAGTAGACCGTCACCCCACTAGGACATGGACACAAAGCAGCTTCCATATTTAACACTGCAGTGTGATGTGTGTGTCTTCATTCACAAACTGCACAACTTACTCTCCCCAGCTAAAGATTGCACAGGGGGGCTATTATTAGGCTATTATGTTATGTTATGTGAGTTGTTTAATAATAGAACAGTGTGTGAAACTGACACACCTTTCTACTTTAGAATACAATTGTATGTTCTACTACTGAATTCAAACTGAACATGACATTTTATTTTAGAATGTTCACACACTTCCAAAAAGCTTCCAATCGAACGTTCACTCAAATCACAACTTGACCTCATATCATATTGTCACAAAAAATGTGATGTGTTGTGAGCTTGTAGATTTAGTAATAATCTAAATGGTGTGATGATGATGATGTGTTCTTCTTGTCCTGTCCTGCCTGTACAGAGCTCGCTGCTGAGTTCATCTCCAGGCCCCAGAGCCAGGAGGTGGTGGAGGGAAACACGGCCGAGTTTGTCTGCTCCGTGTCCAAGGACACCTACGAGGTGACCTGGCACAAGGACAACCAGGAGCTCCAGGAAGGAGACAAGTACCAGATAAAGAGCGAGGGAAAGAAACGCGCTCTGGTCATCCAGAGGTGCGAGTCGCAGGACAAGGGCAGCTACGTGGTCCTCATCGGCACCACCAGGGCCAGCGCTGACCTCACTGTATTTGGTATGTCTCAGTTTACAATTGAAGTCAAATCTCTATTTTCTTCTAAGAATGTTACTTGTCTTCTCTTCTTCTTCTTCTTCCGGTTACTTCCCGTCGGAGTCGCCCACAGTGGATCATCTGTTTCCATCTGCATCGTCCTCTGTCCTCACTCCAGCCACCTGCATGTCCTCCTCTCACTGAATCCATAAAACCTCCTCTTTGGCCTTCCTCTTCTCCTCCTCTTACCTGGCAGTTCCATCTTCAGCATCCTTTTCCCAATGTACCCCTCATCTCTCCTCTGCACATGTCCATACCATCTCAACCTCTTGTTTTATCTTTATTTTCTTCTATTTAGTCCCCACTCCTTGGCGTGTTTTTTGTCTCTGTATACGTATATATAAAGCATCTGTGTCATTTTAGATTTCTTTGGCTATAAAAAAATAGCAGATCTACAAGCTCATAGCGCAGCACCAAGTAACGCACTATGAGCTTGTAGATCTGCTATTTTTGAAAAATCTTGAAAATGTGTGCAAATCTTTGAATATATATATATATTTTTATAAGCGAACATTCGTAAAATATTTTGTTCCAGGGACCTCCAGAAGCAAAGATTTGAATTACAAATGTTCGCTTTAAAAATTTGCACAAATTTCAAATTTCAAAAATCTAAAATGACACAGATGCGTTCATGGATTGAATATATATATATATATATATGCACATACGTGAAATTCTTCCTCTGCATTTACCCATCCTATAACTACCCCAAACCTTCTAACCTCTGAGCTTGTAGATCTGTAACTTTTCCTACTTTCGAGTTTTGGACATAACATGTCCAAAACTTTTACTCATATTATGAAGTTTCCTTTCCACCCCCACCCCTCCTTTCTCTATAAATATACCTTATGATTCTACTGAGCTTTATTCCCATATGCTTTGTATTGTATTTTATTTTATTGCATTACATTACATTGTATTGTATTGTATTTCATTGTATTGTTATTGTATTATTGTTGTTGTTATTGTTATTGTGTTGTTCTGTTCTCTGCGTCTTCCTCTGTCACTCCAGCCACCTGCATGTTTCTCTCTCATTGAATCCACAAACCTCCTCTTTGGTCTTCCTCCTCTTCTTCTCCTCTTACCACCTTCAGCATCGTTTTCCTAATGCACCACTCATTTCTCCCCTGCACATACTCAAACCCATTTCCCAAACTCAATTCATCATACCGATGAATTGAGTACAATGGACCACAATGGAAACAAGCCCCCCCTGGGGCTTGTTTCCTTATTGTGTAATCCTTTTCGCATAACCTTTGTACGGTACCCGTACCTGTAAATAAACGTGTGTTTTTCCATTGGTGCAGAGCAACTGAGGGTGGTCACTGCCCTGAAGGACACAGAGGGCCCAGAGGGAAGTGAGATCGTGCTGAACTGCGAGGTGAACTCGGAGGCCAAGGCCAAGTGGATGAAGAACGAGGAGCCGCTGTTCGAGAGCGGGAAGTACGTCATGATCCAGAGGGACACCGTGTTCTCTCTGAGGATCAAAGAGTCCAACCAGGCCGACGGGGCGGTCTACACCGTCACCCTGGTCAATCACAGAGGAGAGCAGGCCAAGAGCTCCTGCAACCTCAGCGTCAAAGGTAAGGTGTCCGTGTGAACACTTTGCATCATCTGTGTCTGTGTTTTCACAGTGAATTTAGGATGTTATCAGTTGTGAGCAAAAAAAAATATTATTGTTATTTTATCACTCAGCTCTTAGATTTTTGCCAATTATTTGGGTGCCCACTTGCAATATCCTCACGGCCCACCAGTGGTCCCCGGCCCACAGCTTGGGAATCGCTGGTGTGTGAGAGAGAGGACTTTTGGTTTAAAGTAAAATATTTTTAAAAAATGTAGTCAATTAAATGAAGTCCCCTCACATCTGTATGCAAATTACATCCTGCATATAATTCTACATTCATTCAAGCTCTGAACTGGGGAGGGAGTCTGGGAGTCTAATGATCATTACAATGTCCTGATGTGTAAGTCAATATTTCAAAAGAAGAGAAGGGGGAAACATTTTTGTTTTTTTGCACAATCAAAATCTGTTGGAAATATTTTATTTTGATGTGGTGTAATGTTGATATGGCACACTGGCTATCAAGAAAATAAATACATAAGGGTTGCCAACCCCTGGTTTAAACATTCGTTCAAATTAACACATTCCATGCCAGAGTTTAATCTCATAATGTACTCACCAGTGCCAGCGTTTTATTGTTGTTTTTTAGTTTTTTTCATGTCGCCACAGACCTCGCTAAATAAGTTAAAAGTGCGCGTTCATTTGGTTCTAAACACACAGCGGATCCGTGAGAAACGGCCAGCGAAAACAGTTTCCAAATGCGAGCCGCCATCTTGAAGATATAGCCGATCAACGGTAAACAGTGATCAGCGAGGAGAAAAACAACAACCGAGAAAATCGAGTTTTAAACAGGATCCCAGACAGGAAGCGGATACGATCGAAAAAAACGGAACCCGAATAATTCCGTTTCCGACCGGAAACCGGAAACGGAAATGGATCAAAAAAATTCGGAAAGTGCACCTGGGGCAAAATCAATGGGAATCGGCGGTTCGCGTAGATCTACGCGACTGGCACGCTGCGGCTTTAAATAGGTTCGCGTAGATCTACGCGATTGGCATTCAATGTGTTAAGACACTGCACAATATTTGTTCTTGGGACCAACACTTGTGTGTGTGTGTGTGTGTGTGTGTGTGTGTTGCAGCAAAGGGCATGCGTATCGTGGTGCCCCTCGACGACATCGACACACAAGAGAAGAGGACTGTGGCCTTCACCTGCAAGGTGAACATCCTCAACGCCACGGTGACGTGGATGAAGGGCGGCCAGGAGGTCGTCGTCAGCAAGCGCGTCGTCTACCGGGTGGACAAGGACAAACACACGCTGACCATCAAGGACTGCACGCTGGCCGACGAGGGCGAGTACACGGCGGTGGCCGGAGCCGACAAGTCCACGGCCGAGCTGATCATCAGCGAGGCCCCCACAGACTTCACCGCACAGCTCACGGACCAGACCATCACAGAGTTCGAGGACGCAGAGTTTGTGGTCACGCTGACCAAGGAGAAGGCTGATGTCAAGTGGTACAGGAACGGACGTGAGATCAGAGAAGGACCCAGGTAGGTCTCACAATGGGACTAAATGACAGTTTATACAGTGATAAGACACAAGTGTGCGCCTACTATGACATGTCCAGAATAGGGATATGATATCTAGGGTTGATGTGGTTAATGTTTGATCAGTATTCAACTTATTCCTTGTAGTTGCTTAATTGGGCTTGCTTTCTAATGTTTTTTAAACCAGTGGCATTACACCTGCAGTAGCCTACTAGGGAGGAAGTGAACAGATATTTAATGAAGCAGCACACACAAAAACTCAATGGCGCCCCCTGTAAGAGGCAATGGCGGCACCCTGGAGAAGGCCAGGAATAAGGTGAATACGTAAAGAGAATGGGTGTATTTATTAATGATCTACTTGTCACTTCACCAGATATACGTTTGAACGAGAGGGGAAGAACGCACTCCTGCGCATTAAGGAGTGCAGACCAGATGATGAATGTGAATATGCCTGCGGAGTCGATGAGAAGAGATCCAGAGCTAGACTATTTATTGACGGTAAGAAAAGAATGTGGACTGATAAATGTAGGCTCAATGGATAATACACATAACACTAAGAAGTGCATCGGTTGTATTCTAAACGTTGTTTTTTATATGGTTCCCATCACGGCAGAGATCCCAGTGGAGATCATCAGACCTCCGCAGGACGCCTTTGAGCCTCCAGGCTCGGACATCACGTTCGAGGTTGAGCTCAACAAAGACAGAGTGGAAGTGAAGTGGCTGAGGAACAACATGACCGTGGTGCAGGGTGACAAGTACCAGATGATGAGCGAGGGCAAGATCCACCGCCTGCAGGTGTGTGAGATCAGGCCCCGCGACCAGGGCGAGTACAGGCTCGTCGTCAAGGACAAAGACGCCAAGGCCAAGCTGGAACTAGCAGGTAAGGTTCATCATCGCTGCATGTCCTCTCTCTCTGCTTCTAGAAACTCTTTCAGGAATTTGAGTACTTTTTCCACCACTGCACGGAGGCAGTAGTATTGTATTAGTGCTGTAACGTTGTCTCCCTGTGTGTTTGTGCTCCAGCTGTGCCCCAGATCAAGACAACAGACCAGACCTACGTCACCGACGCCGGGAGGCCCATCGTCATGGCGGTGCCCTACAGCGCCTATCCCCAGGCGGACGCCGACTGGCTGTTCGACGGGCAGAGCCTGTCCAAGGACAACGTCTACACCTCGGCGGACAAGACCGAGCTGAGACTGAAGGACCCCAAGAAGGCCGACGAGGGCCGCTACAAGGTCATCATCAAGAACAAACACGGAGAGGGAGAAGCTTTCCTCAACCTGCAAGTCATCGGTCAGTTCATCTTAAACCAGGGGTTCTCAAACCTTTTTTAAGTCCAGGACCCAATCTTGTGTGGGGCATTTGTGCGGTGACCCCACTCCATATTTATAGTTCAATTTCAAAGTTGAAACAAAGCATATTTTTAAATGAAGCATACATTGGATGCCTTGAATAGTAGTATTTATTTTGAAAATACATTTGCAATGCTATTGCTATTGTGTCCTAGCAATGTAGTTTAAAAGCTACGGAAAAGCGTCTTTACACAGCAAATACAGATATGCTTTTCAGAAACAAAACATCTGAACCAAACCAAGATAGTTGATTCTATTTCATTTGTCCAGTGAAAGTTCACTGACTACATATTGAATCACCACACGGTTTATGTTCCTACAGTTGCACACAGTCATACTTAACAATATTGTCGATGGCGACTTCGTGGCTGACTGTGCGTGTGTGTCTCTGTGTTGTCTCCAGATGTTCCCGGACCGGTCAAGAACCTGCAGGTGATCGACACGGCCGACGGCGAGGTCAGCCTTGCGTGGGAGGAGCCTGAGAGCGACGGCGGCAGCAAGGTGGAGGGCTACGTGGTGGAGAGGCGGGACGCGAAGAGGAAGACATGGACGCTGGCCACAGACAAGGCAGACAGTCCAGAGTACACGGTGACCGGTCTGCAGAAGGACTCTTTCTACTTCTTCAGAGTGTGCGCTCGCAACAGAGTGGGCAGCGGGCCCAACGTGGAGACTGACGAGGCCGTACAGGCCAAGAACAAGTTTGGTGGGTGGCCATTTTGTTTTATCTTGTTAATGCATTTGTTTGTTATCAGATGTTAATCAGATGTCTTATTTTGACATTAAACCTTTAAAGTCTGACCTGAAAACAGGTTGTTAGAGGCCTTTATGTGGTGGCTCTGTCCCCTACTACATCGGTCAGCATTTAAACTGTGTCCCTCGTGTCATGTTGACAGATCTACCCGAGGCTCCTCTCAACGTGACGGTGGGGAACGTCAGCAAGTTCGGCTGCACCGTTTCCTTCGAACCCCCGGAGTCTGACGGAGGCTCTCCCATCACGGGCTACATCATCGAGCTCAGGGACCGCACGGCGGTGCAGTGGTCCGCCGTCCAGCGCACCAAGGCGGACGAGCGCAGCGCCATCGTCAACGATGTCATTGAGAACAAGGAGTACATCTTCAGAGTCAAGGCCGAGAACAAGGCCGGCATCGGCAAGCCCAGCGCCGCCTCCAATCCTGTCAAGATCATGGATCCTATCGGTGAGTCACGCCATCATCACTGCATTGTACTGGGAGTAGAACTCTGGTAGATCGTGGCAGTTGGGTGGAAATCTTATACTATATGTCCAAAACTGTTTCTTTTCAGGAAATGGAAAAAAAAAGTAACCTGTGCTTGTAGTTGTAATTTAGTCACAAGCTCTTGTTTCGATATTTAGTTTACTTTTGCCCAACACTCTTGTACGACAAAGTAGGGAATTCATTTACGAAAAAACTTCAAAATATCAAAATATTCTACCCAACAGCGGGTCGAGTCTTTAGTGTGTATCCAGCCTATTTCTGTGTAAATACAAACTTTAATAGTCAATATTTGGTTGTTTATAGTATTTGACCATGTTGTGTTCCATGCAGAGCGTCCCAGTGCACCTCAGAGCGTGGTGTATGAGGACCAGAACAAGTCTTCAGTCCAGCTGACGTGGGAGACCCCTCTGAGGAACGGAGGAAGTATGATCACCGGTTACATCATCGAACGCAATGAGGAGGGAACCGACAAGTGGCTCCGATGCAACGCCAGACTCTGTCAGGACCTCGTCTACAGGGTAATGTATATTATTATACAAACATGATGTATTGAGACATATTGTATAGAAACATGGCATAATAAAATATAACGCATATATACGTAGACACACACAACATAGAACACGTAGAATCATACAGTGCCGTATAGAAACATATTGTAAAAACGGTGTAACTTTCAATATCTCTGATGGGGTCATTCATTCATTCATGTGTATATTAATATTGATGTGTGTGTGAATTGTAGGTGTGTGGGCTGAAGTATGGAGCCAAGTACAACTACAGAGTGATGGCAGAGAACGCAGCTGGCGTGTCAGACCCGTCCAACACCATCGGCCCCC
This sequence comes from Gymnoscopelus braueri, assembly GCF_963280865.1. Taxonomy (NCBI): domain Eukaryota; kingdom Metazoa; phylum Chordata; class Actinopteri; order Myctophiformes; family Myctophidae; genus Gymnoscopelus; species Gymnoscopelus braueri. The sequence continues at coordinate 8,391,841 of NC_137618.1, read as the reverse complement.
TGCTGGCTGACGACACACACGGTCAGAACACAACCGCGCTTTAATTGTTGCTTACAAAATGATATATATTCTAGTTAAATTATTTAGTTAGTTTTAATTAACCCATTAAGACCTGGAACTGTGTCATTTTTTGATTTTAGCTAAAAAGCATTATTTTACACTTTGGGCTATTCAAAAATAGCAGATATACAAGCTCATAGCGCGGCACCGAGTGCCGCGCTACGAGCTTGTAGATCTGCTATTTTTTTAAAATCGTGAAAATGTGTGCAAATCTTTGAATATATATGTTTTTTAAAGTGAAAATTTTTAACTCAAATTTTTGCTTCTGGGGGGTCCCTGGAACAAGATATTTTGATGGGGGTCCGCGGCCAAATACATATAATTTTGGGGGTCCTTGACATGAAAAAGATTGAGCACCATTGATATAGAAACATACGTTTTTCAGAATAATGTTGGGATTTAGGAGACATGTAGAATCGGCTTCAGGTCTCAATGGGTTAACTATAACAACCTTGGTCTCTTGTCTGTCCTTAGTCGGTCCAAGTCTGGACCTCAGCGCGTTCAAGAACGGTCTGGAGGTGATCGTGCCCCACCCTCTGACCATCCGCGTCCCCATCACCGGCTACCCCACGCCCAACGCCAAGTGGACCTTCGGCGACAAGGAGCTGGTGGCCGGCGAGCGCATCACCATGGTGACCAGGTCCACCTACACGGAGCTGATGGTGTCGCCCAGCGTGCGTCCCGACCAGGGACCCTACACGCTGACCCTGGAGAACGACGTCACCTCCGTGTCCGGAGAGATCGATGTCACCGTCATCGGTATGTCCATAACCTTCATATTTATATGACATTATTATTATTATCATCAAAACTTCATAGGCAAGGAAAGTTAAGCATATTTTAACAACAATGCAATTCAATATGCTTTACATAAAATATTAAAAAAAATAAACAAAAAGGACATTTGAATACAGAAAACAGAAGTTGAAAACCTGTTCAGGACATTAAAACAGTAAAACATTACATTGCAGAAGAAAGGTTTTTACTTTTAGCTGTGATTTTAAGAAATAATTCAATTAATCGAAACGGTAATCGATAGAATAATGGCTAAGAAGACACAGTAATGGATAGTTGCAGCCCTATTGTAGAGTTTAACCACTTAATCCGTATTGTGGGGAAAGCTTTCGGTGAAAATAGCCGATCTCACGTGTCACAAAGAGAAAGCTTTCCCCACAATAACAGAAAACAGAGAAGACACTAGTATAGAGCACCTATAGGGACTAATATGGTCAACCATATAGGGTTTAAGTGGTGAATCTAACCATTGCGTTGGACCTCCAGCTTGTCCCAGCGCTCCTAAGGACTTCAAGGTGCTGGAGGTGACCAGACAACATGTCCATCTGACCTGGGAGTCTCCCGAACACGACGGAGGAAGCCCTCTCACCGGCTACCAGGTGGAGAAACGAGATGTGTCCCGCAAGACCTGGGTCAAGGTACGGTACACTCCACACACACACACACAAGAATCAAAGCAGGAGTCAGTAAGCCTACATGTTGATGTGTGGACGGTATGATATTGAGCTGTGTGTGTTTGCTGTGTCTCTCAGGTGATCACAGGCATTGAAGATCAGGAGTTCACAGTGACAGACGTGGTGGAAGGCAAGGAGTATCTGTTCAGAGTCACAGCCTGTAACAAGTGTGGACCCGGAGAGCCAGCGTACATCGAGGACCCCGTCAACGTGTCCTCTCCTGCCAGTGAGTTTCCTTTCAGCAGTGGTGTAAAGTAACTAAGTACATTTACTCAAGTACTGTACTTAAGTACACTTTTGAGAAAATGTTACTTTACTGGAGTATTTCCCATTTTCAGTACTTTTACTTCTACTCCACTACATCTCTGAAGCAAATATTGTACTTTTACTCGACTACAATTATTTGAAAACTTTAGTTACTAGTTACTTTGCAGATATAAATTATTATATTATTAAACATACAGTAACCACTTTAACCCATTTTAAACCTAGGCTATTTAAAAATAGCCGATCTACAAGCTCACAACGCGTCGCATCGCGACGCGTTGTGAGCTTGTAGATCTGCTATTTTCAAATATTTAGTACTTTTACTTTTGGTACTTTAAGTACATTTTGATGCCAATACTTTTGTACTTTTACTCAAGTACATTTTTAATTCTGGACTTTTACTTGTAACAGAGTATTTCTATAATGCAGTATTGATACTTTTACTTAAGTAAAGAATTTGAGTACTTTTTCCACCACTGCCTTTCAGTACAGCTCAGTAAACAAGACATCGGTGCAGTGATATATATATTGATACATTCGCTCCTCCAATCAGAATCAAGGGCTGGATTTATCCGTTTTTAGATAATCCAATAAACGTAAACTCAATAAACTCTCTCTCACTACCAGCCGTACCGGATCCTCCCGAGAGCCTGAAGTGGAGAGACAAGTCTGCCAGTGGCATCTTCCTGACGTGGGACCCTCCCCGATACGACGGAGGAACCGGCATCAAGGGCTACAACGTGGAGCGCTGCCAGAGAGGCACCGACAAGTGGGAACCCTGTGGAGACATGGTGCCTGAACTCAAGTATGGAAAAACCACTCATCATCATCATCATTCATGAAGAGACTGTAACATCTTTGTTTTAGGTCAATGTTCAGAGCTTGTGTGTACAGCTTGTTAAGATGTTTTCCTGGTGTGGTTGTTGTGTGCAGGTGCCAGGTGACAGGGCTGATTGAGGGTCAGTGGTACGCGTACCGCGTTAGAGCTCTCAACAGACTGGGAGCCAGCTCGCCCTGCAAGGCTACGGACGAGATCCAAGCCGTTGATCCTAAAGGTAACGCACGCGCACACACACACACACACACACACACACACACACACACACACACACACACACACACATGCACTAAACCCCTCAGCTACATTAACCCATTAAGACCTGGAACTGTGTCATTTTTTTATTTGAGCTAAAAAGCATTATTTTACACTTTGGGCTATTCAAAAATAGCAGATCTACAAGCTCATAGCGCGGCACCGAGTGCCGCGCTACGAGCTTGTAGATCTGCTATTTTTGAAAAATCTTGAAAATGTGTGCAAATCTTTGAATATGTATATTTTTAAAGCGAACATTTTTAACTCAAATCTTTGCTTCTGGGGGTCCCTGGAAGAAAATATTTTGATGGGGGTCTGCGGCCAAATACATATAATTTTGGGGGTCCTTGACATGAAAAAGATTGAGCACCACTGACATAGAAACATACGTTTTTCAGAAAACTGTTGAGATTTAGGAGACATGTAGAATCGGCTTCAGGTCTCAATGGGTTAATCCAACAAGACATAGAAATATTCTGTAGTCCTGCATTACGAATGTTTGTGTCGTGTGTCGCCCCTGCAGAGGCGCCAGAGATCCAGCTGGACGCCAAGCTACTGGCCGGTCTGACGGCCAAGGCGGGCAGCAAGATAGAGCTCCCCGCAGAGGTGAAGGGCAAACCGGAGCCCAAGGTCAAGTGGACCAAGGCCGACCTGGTCCTGCAGCCCGACGACAGAGTGTCCATCGACACCAAGCCCGGCTCGTCCACCGTGGCCATCGCCAAGACCACCCGAGGGGACACCTGCACCTACATCATTGAAGCCACCAACAGCAGCGGCAGAGCCACCGCCACTGTCGACGTCAACATTCTAGGTGAGACAGCCGTGTTAGTAAAACTCCAGGTTACCTGATATAATTGGAGCCCCGACCAGTTTATGGGTCCCATATTTTGTGAAGCGCAAAAAAAAAAAGGGCAAGATTTTAAAAACTTTGATTCGATTAAAGTTTCTATTTAAAGGAGGAGTCAAAAAATGACTTATTTTCTATCAATTGCACACCCCATGAAGCCTTGAATTCATGGATTTATTTTTGTTTTTGTGGCATTCCTAAGCCAATAATTTGATTATAATAAATTTGTCCCCATTGATTCCGGTAGGAGACACAAATGCATTTGTGTCTCCTACCGGAATCAATGGGGCTAAATTTATTATAATCAAATAATAAAGGAAGGAATGCGACAAAAACAAAAAAATATCCATGAATTCAAGGCTCCATGGGGTGAGTAATCCATAGAAAAAAAATTATTTTGGGGGTGAACTACTCCTTTAAGAACATTTAACCAGAATTATTTTTATTTACTTTTTCAAAAATGTCTCCTAAAATAGGGACGCCAGGTTGAAAGTGTCAAAATCTAGCTGCATGTTTGCCGATACCGATGTCGTCGAAAAAGTCAGATAATGGCTGATATAGTATGATATAGTATGATATAGTATGATATAGTATGATATAGTATGTCGCAGCTTGTAGATTGGCAATTATTTTATAGACTTAGGGCTAAATTTGGCAATGTATGTTTTTGAAACAGGGACACACTCAAGTCAAGTAAAAGTAAACTCAAAATTGTTATTAGAGACGCTGAGAATGATCTGAATCCTAATCTCTGCGTTTGTTTAATCTCTTGTCCAGACAAGCCCGGTCCTCCCGCTGCCTTCGACATCTCCGACATCACCAACACCACGTGCTTCCTGGCCTGGAACCCGCCCAGAGACGACGGAGGCTCCAGGGTCACCAACTACATTGTGGAGCGCCGCGAAGCGTCCAGCTCCATCTGGCACAAGCTGTCGTCCACCGTCAAACAGACCACGTACACGGCCACGGGCCTGACGCGCTTCAAGGAGTACGTCTTCAGAGTCTTCGCCGAGAACCAGTTTGGCGTGGGACTCGAGTCTGAGAGCCCCACCATCGTGGCCAAATACCCCTTCGGTATGTTAAACCTTGGCCGGACCGCGTGTTTACATGCAAGAAAACATCAACGTCTGAAGTAGAAATATCACTGACATATAAATACATTTTTATTTAATTGAACTTGTACTTATAAATGAAACAGTATAAGTACAGTATAAATGAAAATGACATTTATCTTTTGCCTTTTAGGCATTGTAAACACAGGGCAGATCCATCTGACAAATAACTCAAACATACAGTACAAAGAAATGACTTGATAATGACTTCTAAAATCTAAATAAATAATATGGTGAACTGATGAATTAATACAGATGAATGGAAATGACGATTATGCAAAAACAACTGTGATTATATCAAATAATTGCATTCAGGTGATTATGTAATAATTGTGACAGGCCTATTATTTATAACACCGCAACTGTCAATTAACGTCAATTAACGTCCTGACTTCTCTCGCCCAGACACCCCTGGATCTCCCTACAACCTGCAGCATTCGGACGTGACCAAGGACTCCGTGAAGCTGGCCTGGTTCGAGCCCGAGGAGGATGGCGGCAGTCCCATCACCGGATACTGGGTGGAGAGATACGAGGCAGACCACGACCGGTGGATGAGATGCAACAAGCTGCCCATCAAAGACACAAACTACAGGTCAGTCTGTCTGCTGCTTCATTTAAGACTGTGTTCTTTTTATTTTTATTAATTAACTATAATAACCCTGTTGAGAGCCAGTATGAATTAGAAACAGAGGTGCTGCTGTATGTGTGTACAGTAGGATACCTGTAGCATGTACATGTACTGATGTAGCTGCTGTTGTGTTTTTGGTGTGCAGAGTCAAAGGTCTCCCTACCAAGAAGAAGTACAAGTTCAGAGTGCTGGCCGAGAACCTGGCAGGAACCGGAAACCCCAGCAAGGAGACAGAGCAGATCCTCATCAAAGATCCCATTGGTAAAACCACTGGGACAAACACAGGCTTCATATGTGATAGGAGGGAAATGTGCTAGATCAGAGGTTCTCAAACTTCAAAATGTCAAGGTCTCCCCTTAACTCTGACAGTATACAAATGGACCTGTTAGGGTCCATTTGGTTCCATTTGTATACTGTCAGAGTTACAGACTTGTAAGGGTCAATTTAGACCCCCCTAAAGAAACCCAGAGAGTCCCTGAAATCCACTTTGAGTTCACCTTTTAATAAATGACAGGAGCAAGTTAATCTAATAAATTGACTAGTTGCTAATCTATAATTTGTCGCACAACATTTTCCTTAAATATTTTCATAATTTTTTCTCGAATTACATTTGACACGATTCATCAGAAAAGCCTATTAAGCCCATTATTATTTGAACGTTATTGTCCAGAAATGTTTCTAACAATCTCTATTGTTATCAGATCCTCCATGGGCTCCCGGCAAACCCACTGTGTCGGACGTGGCCAAGACCTCCTGCTCCATCAGCTGGACCAAGCCGGAGCACGACGGCGGAATCAAGATCGACGGCTTCATCATTGAGATGCTGAAGAGCGGAACCACCGACTGGATCCGCGTGGCCGAGGACGTCAAAGACCTGGACTACTTCCTGAAGGGTCTGATGGAGAAGGCAGAGTATTCCTTCAGGGTGAAGGCCGTCAACGCGGCCGGAGAGAGCGAACCCTCCGAGCCCAGCGACCCCATCCTCTGCAAGGAGAGACTCAGTGAGTAACTATTACCTAATACAGGGATCTTCAACGTTTTCAGGCCAGGGACCCTCAAACTGATGGGGAGATGGAGCAGGGACCCCCTACCTCGTAGGGTGGGGGGGCTACGACATATATTGTATAATTATGTATAACATTTTGTGTTTCATAATGTATAAACATACCATGTTATTGTGCATTCAATACTAAGCTATTAGAAATAATAGACAGAATAATATATTCATGCTTTTATTTTAAACATACATGTACAAGGTACAGTGAGTAGGGTGGCCGTACTGCCATTTATAAACATACCTTATTAACTTATTAACTGAGAACCAATCTCAATACTATCAACGATCTGTCAATTACACAGTATACAAGCTATTCAAAATGGACATAATCATGATTTATTTTAAACATAAATGTGGAAAATGTTTTTGAAATGTTTAAAGACAAATAGATATTTTTGAAGAAAAGAAATAATATATATGTAAATATATATATATGTCAGTATGTTTAGTGTGACTCACTCAGGTCATTGAGTTGACGTTTAATGTCTCCCCTCTTCTCCTCGTCCTCCTCGTCCTCCTCCTCGTCCTCCTCCTCCTCTCCAGACCCCCCTAGCGCCCCCCGCTGGCTGAAGGTGCTGAGCATCAGCAGGAACAAAGCCGACCTGACCTGGACGGCGCCGGAGAGAGACGGAGGCTCCCGCATCCTCAACTACGTGGTGGAGAAGAGAGACGTGAGGCGCAAGGGCTGGCAGGCCGTGGACACCACCATCAAGGAGCTGACGTACTCGGTGACGCCCCTCAACGAGGGCTCCCTGTACGTGTTCAGAGTGGCCGCGGAGAACGCCGTGGGCGTCGGAGCCTTCTGCGAACTGGCCGACTCTGTGCTCGCCAAAGATACTTTCAGTAAGTCAACTCGCTCATAGCTCATTATAAGATGCCCCGCCATTTCTGTTGACTCATTGGTGGGCTGTGGAACAGTTCAGATACCTGCATAACAGTGACATCATCGATGGGGGATTCCAAGCTAATAGAAAACTACAGCCTTTCTCTTCCTGGAAAGTTAGCATGCTGAAATATAAGCCTATGTTTTTTGCATGAATACAAAAAAAAAGCAGGTTTCTGAACTGTCCACAGCCATCCTCTGAGACACAGTGTCATACTTACAGTATGTAATGTAAACGTACCTCAAACTTGTACTAAGTAATGCATGTTTTGTGGTGCAGCTACACCTGGAGCTCCCACCAACCTGGTGGTGGAAGGAGTCAGTAAGAGACACGTTGACCTGATGTGGGACGCCCCACAGGAGGACGGAGGAAGACCCGTACTCAAGTAAGAAACAGGAATAACACACTTTATCTGAACAATCAAACGTAGAGACAAATAAACCCTATAGATTCTTGATTCACCGAAAATGGTTTTATTTGGTTACACTGCCTAATACATTTGGCAATATTTGTTAACGAGGTCTAATAAATATGTAATTCTGTGTTTCGTCAGGTATCAAATAGAGAAGAAGGAGAAGTTGGGAACTCGCTGGGTGAAGTGTGGAAAGACTGCAGGTCCCGAATGTCGCTACAAAGTCACTGACGTCATTGAGGGAACCGAGGTGCAGTTCCAGGTCTGTGCTGAGAACGAGGCTGGCGTTGGACATGCCAGCGAACCCACAGAGATTTACACCATTGAAGACCGCACAGGTTTGTCTTTTGATCAGAATTTTGGATTCGTGGTTTGACTATTAATGGATTTCTGCTTTTATTATAAACCTGGAAGGGTTCCTACATTTGTATTAATATAAAAAGGATGACTGGGCAGTATATTGATATTATATTTATATTGTGACATGAGGCTAGATATCGTTATATCGTGATATGGCATGAGTGTTGTTTTTTCCAGTGTTTTAATCACTGAAGTCCTATATTATACTTTCCAAATAGCCGATCTTGTAGATCTGCTATTTTCTCTAAAATTTTGTGGGGGGGAAAATAGATTCTGTCCATATTGCCCAGCCCTACAAAAAACATGAATTTGAATAAATGCCAGCGCTACGTCATAATGAATATTAATAAATGCCTGTACTATGTGTCATAATGAATCTATTAAACCATTCCTTTACTATATGCAGTATGATGAATGTCTTTAATAATAAATATATGAATATAAATATTCTTACAGGCGTCCCATCTCCTCCCATTGAGCTGCGTGTGACCGCGGCGAGTCGTACCTTCCTGTCCATCGCCTGGAAGCCTCCAGAGAGGGACGGTGGCATGCGTATCACCGGCTACCACGTGGAGATGTGCGAGGCCGGAAGCGGCAAGTGGATGAGGATCAACGACCGCCCCGTGAAGGAGCTGAAGTACCGCGCGGGCACAGAGGAAGGCATCGTGGCCGAGAAGGAGTACATCTTCCGAGTGCGAGCCTTCAACGGCATGGGCGTGGGCGAACCGTCCGACGTCTCCGAGACTGTGGCGGCGAACGACTCTGAATGTAAGTAGCCCTCACTAACAGATCTCTGTCTGTCTCTCTGTCTGTTTCTGTCTGTCTGTCTCTATCTCTCTCTGTCTGTGTGGGCTCTGACACAGCTGGACTGTGCCACAAGTGTTTGGTGCCACTACAGAAAATTATTGTTCATCAGTGTGGACGCTCACCATAACTATCATTATAGTTATAGTCTATCGTCCTTTAACTCCTTTTTGTCTTGATGTGATGTTGAGGTGTTAATGTTATCCCCCATCGTGTTTGCAGGTATCCCCACACTGGAGTTCCAGGCTCTGGACCTGGTGGTGGTGGAGACAGAGAAGATGATCATCAACATTCCCTTCAAGGCTATTCCCACTCCTCGCATCAGCTGGCACAAAGACGGCAAGGAGCTGAAGGCCACCGAACGTGTCATTTTCAGCCAGGAGTTCACTGGGTGTCGTGTGGAGGCAGACAACAGTGTGCACCCGGACGCGGGACAATACAAAGTCACCGTGGAGAACAGCCTGGGACAGGCTAGCGCCACCGTCAACGTCAAAGTCATCGGTACGTCTCTCTCACACAAATGCACATTCTACTGCTATGTTTTATAGAGCCAGGTTTGGCCGAATCTTCAGAAATGAATCCTGTCTGAGTAGCTGCAGATCAGTGAGAGGTTCTTTGAATGTTTTTTTCATAAAGCCTGTATCTGCAAAAGCTTTAAAAAAAAAATCCAAAATAGCAGATCTAGATTTTTTAATTGTCTATTTTGTTTGGGTCAAAATATCAGTAATCGGTGGTGTAGGTCTCTCCGCGATTAGCATGGGCATCGTCGGACCCATGAACCTGACATGGTTGGGGCTCTGGTATGTTTTGTGTTGAAGCTGACCGCTGAAGCTCCTCTTATCTGTGCGTTTATCAGGGCTGCCTGGACCATGCAAGGAGATCATTGCTACTGACATCACCAAGGGCAGCTGTAAGGTGTCCTGGGACCCTCCAAACTACGATGGAGGAACGCCCGTCACACACTACGTCATGCAGGTAATGACATACCTCTCTACTGTTGTCCAAACATAGGCTATATGACCCATTTCGGTTCACAGTAGGGCATTCACAACTAATGATTTTTACTAGTCGACTCATTTGACCAAGTAGTAGTCGACTAGTCGACTAGTCGAAATTGACATTTTTTTTTTAAGGGGGGGGGGCATTATTTTAATGCCATCCTACTACTATATTACTATTATTATTATCCTCCTGCCCTTATTTTTATGGCGTTTTAAGGGAAGCGCTTCTGGCACAGCAGCACAGCACCACAGCAGCGTCTCCAAGGATCCCCATTGCCCAATAATAGGCTTTTATTGGGCATACTTTTGACCCCCTTTTGATAAAAAATAAAGTCAGGAGGATAATAATAATAATAGTAAGATGGGCCATTACTATGGCATTAAAACAAAGTTTTTTTGTTTTTTTTTATTCGACTAGTACCAACAGAGTCGACTAGTGGTTATACTAGTTGGTGAAAGCCCTAGTTCACAGACCCGTCTTTATGTGTCACGAGTACATACTCATTATTATTTTTGTTTGTGTGTGTGTGTGTGTGTGTGTGCAGCGTCGTGAGGCAGGCAGGAGGACGTATGTCAACCAGATGTCAGGAGAGATGAAGCTGACCTGGCCCGTTAAGGACCTGATCCCCATGGGAGAGTACTACTTCAGAGTCCAGGCTGTCAACAAGATCGGAGGGGGAGAGTTCACAGAGCTCCGCAACCCTGTTATCGCTGAGGACCAGAAACGTACGACATTACTCTTTCTACATGAATAGACACAACACTTTATTCTTTAATAGAATAAAATCATACTTCCACTTCCAAGTCCACTAACCGTTACAACTCATTGCACTTTTAATATATTGTGTGTTTTTTTCCAGATCCCCCAGACCCTCCGGTGGACGTTGAGACCTGCTTCCCCACGGCCAGCACAATGATGCTGACCTGGAAGCCCCCCATGTACGACGGAGGCTGCAAGATCATGGGCTACATCCTGGAGAAGATCGTGAAGGGAGACGAGAAGTGGTCCAGGTGCAACGACTTCCTGGTGCCCGTGACCTCCTACACCGTCAGAGGACTGGAGGAGGGAAAGAACTACCAGTTCAGAGTGACGGCCGAGAACGCGGCAGGCCTCAGTGAACCTTCTCGCGCCTCGCCTTTCGCCAAGGCCTTAGACGCCATCGGTAAGACACGATAGTACCGACACGTTTCAGCGTCGCCATTTAAGCCACTTCATTCACTGAATGAAACCTGGTGGGCCTTCATCTCACTGAATAATGACACACAACCAGTGGTGTAAAATAACTACTTAAGTACACGTTTGAGGATTTTTTACTTTACTGGAGTATTTCCCATTTCCAGTGCTTTTACTTCTACTTCACTACAATTATTTGAAAACTTTAGTTACTAGTTACTTTATAGATTTTTATTATTATCACAAAACATACATTAACCACTTCAGCCCTATATATATTTCTGCCATTTGAAAACAGCCGATCTACAAGCTCACAATGCGTCGCCATGCGACACATTGTGAGCATGTAGATCTGCTATTTTCAAAAGGTTTTATACATTTTGAACTTGTGAAATGGGACATTCTGCACAATGAGTACTTTTACTTTTGGTACTTTAAGTACATTTTGATACCAATACTTTTGTACTTTTACTCCTTATTATTTTTAATACCTTACTTTTACACTTACTTTTCTACACTGCAGTATTAATACTTTTACTTAAAGTTAAAAAAAAAATCCACCACTGCACACAACATACGCATATATCTACATCTCTAAGTACAAAGCATATATCCACAGCATTGACTAATCACAACGTTCTAGAAACACGGTTTCTACTAAAAACACCTGGTCTGCTGAAACCGTAAACATGGTGTTTGTTGTCTCTCTCCCCTTAGATCCACCCAAAGTGTTCCTGAGCGGCAGTCTGGCTCAAGGCCTCAACGTCAAGAGAGGATACGAGATCAGCCTGACCGCCAACATCTCCGGGGCGCCGTACCCGGAGATCATCTGGTACTGGAACGACACGCCCATCAGGCCCGAGCCCCTCAGGGTCCGCGGCGAGAAGGCCGTCAAGAAGGAGGTGAAAGTGGTGAAGAAGGAGGAGGAAGGAGAAAAGAAGGAGGGAGAGGACGCAGAAAAGAAGGAAGAAGGAGCAGAGAAGAAGGAGGAAGCAGCACCAGCAGAAGAGAAGAAGGAGGAAGCAGCAGCAGAGGTGAAGGAGGAAGCAGCAGCAGAGGTGAAGGAGGGAGAGGAAGGAGAGAAGAAAGAGGGAGAGGAAGGAGAGAAGAAGGAGGAGCCAGCAGCGGAGGCGGTGGTAGAGGAAGAGGAGGAGTCGGACTACCCCACGCTGAGCGAGCGCCTGACCATCGACAACAGCCACCGGGGCGAGTCCCACCTCGTGGTGAGGGACACGGTCCGTGGAGACCACGGCGTCTACTCCATCAAGGTGGTGAACAGCCACGGCAAATCCACGGCCGTCTGTGAAGTCAACGTGCTGGGTAAGATTCTGTTCTATTCTATTTCTATCGTAAATCAGCGATAGATAGATATAGATAGATCGGGCCGATTATCTGGCAGATAATCAGCATCGGCCGATTAGCTCCTCATGCATTGAAGGAGGCATAAGCTCAGTTCTATAACTTGTGTAAATTTACTTGTGAAAAGTTATTAACTTAAGAAATGCGTGTTATTTGTTATTATTATTAAACTGTTTTGGATGCAAAACATATCAGCATCGGTCATTGAAAAACCCTAATTGGTTGACCACTAAATGCAATGCATCACTGCGGTGACAATGGACACATTTAAATCAAAGCCGTGTTGAGACGTTGTGTGTTATGTGTGACTCCTCCTCCAGATGCTCCCGGTCCTCCGGTGAACTTCCGCTTCGAGGAGATCAGGAAGAACTCGGTGCTCTGCAAGTGGGACGCTCCTCTGGACGACGGAGGCAGCGACATCCTCAACTACACCCTGGAGAAGAAGGACAACACCAAGGCGGAGTTCGGCTGGAGCTCCGTCACCACCATCCTGGCCAGCTGCCGCTTCATGGTGCCCAAGCTCATTGAGAAGAAGGAGTACATCTTCAGAGCCGTGGCCGAGAACAAGTTCGGTCCCGGTCCGCCCTGCGTCTCCAAGCCCATGATCGCCAAGAATCCATTTGGTGCGTTTTCCACTAGGTTCCACTAAGTTTCCACCCCAGTAGGGTTTACCTAACACCTGTTATTCAGTAACTGTGATTCTGGGTGCAGATGCAGAGTGTGCAGTCGTATCACCTGATTAATTAGGCCTACTGATGCACATGTTAGATCAAACAACTTGAATGTAGTATTTTTTACTACCTTTTGAAAGCTTCCTCAGAAAACACTGACTGAATCTGTCAAAAACTGTCAATGATGAGTGTATATATTTGCATTGCATTTTCTCAGAGCTTCCTGGCATCCCTGACAAACCAGACGTGGTTGACATCACCGCCACCAGCATGGTGGTGACCTGGGAGCCTCCGGATGACAGCGGTAACGCCATCACGGGATACTGGGTGGAGAAACGAGAGATCAACAGCACCCACTGGTCTAGAGCCAACAGGTGAGACAGCCTCAACCGTTGAAGAGATGCCCATCATGGGGTTATTTGTTTTGGGGGACCTGATCCTAGATCTGTTTCCAATGAAGAGAGATGTAACAGTTGCGGTTGTGTTTGCAGGGATCCGGTCGCAGACACAGAGCTGTGTGTGGAGGGCCTGATGGAGGGCCTCACCTACATCTTCAGAGTAGCAGCAGAGAACCAGGCTGGACCAGGAAAGTTCAGCCTCCCGTCAGAACCCAAGACCGCCCAGGCTGCGATCTGTAAGTACAGTAAACATTACACACATCTCCTAAAACCCATCTACTAAAAAGGCACTGCACCATTTGTACTACACCATTTGTTATTGTTATGGATATGGTATTAAATATGAACATGTGTTTCTCCTCCTCAGTGCCTCCCGGTCCTCCCGCGGCCAGAATTCTGGAGACGACGGACCACTCCATCGACGTGGAGTGGGACATTCCTGCAGACAACGGCGGAGGAGAGATCATTGGATACCACGTTGAGAAGGTCTTTATATTCATGCCAGACACAAACAGATCGTTATATGTATCAATCAGTCATCATAGTGAGGGATTGTTCCTGTTGCTGTTTTCTTTAGAAATGTGATGCTTTATAACCGATAATAACCAACGTTCTGTGTTGTTGTTTGGTCTCACAGTGCATGGCCGGTCAGAAGGAATGGTCCAGAGCCACCGAGCGCCTGCAGAAGACCAGAGTCTTCACGGTGTTCGGAGTCAGAGACGGAGGGAAGTACATGGTCCGAGTGATGGGCGTCAACGCCGCAGGAGAGGGAACGCCCGGCCTGACTCAAGCCGTGTTCGTCAGGAACCCCGCAGAGATGCCAGTGATCGAGATGGACCTGAACATCAAGAACAACGGCCTCATCATCAGAGCCGGCGAGCACCTGTTGCTGCCGGTCACCGTGCGCGGCAAGCCCAAGCCCTGCGTGTCCTGGCTGATCGAGGACAAGAAGCCCGACGAGAAACGCGTGGAGATCCTGGATGAAGGAGAGCAGAGCATCGTGTCCATCAAGAATGCCGTCAGGGAGGACTGTGGAAAGTACTCCATCAGCGCCTGTAATCCCAGCGGAATCAAGTCTGCCTGGTGCAGAGTCGACGTAGTGGGTGAGTAGTAGGACGTCACATGAGTACTTTCTACTTTTGGTACTTTAAGTACATTTTGATACCAATACTTTTGTACTTTTACCCAAGTACATTTTGAATTCCGGACTTTTAGTATTCTACATTGCAGTGTTGATACTCTATTGATGCAGTATTGATACTTTTTCCACCACTGTACCAACGGGTATTGAACTGGAGTCTAGATAATTGACAGCTTGTGCCTCCTCCACCCCCCTCCTCTCTCTCCAGATGTCCCTGGACCATGCACAGACCTGAAGCCCGTCGTGGTGACCCGCAAGATGATCTTCCTGAACTGGGACGACCCAGACGACAACGGAGGAAGCGACATCACGGGCTTCGTGGTGGAGAGGAAAGACGCCAAGATGCACTCCTACAGGCAGCCCATCGAGACCGTAGGGTCCAAGTGTGAGATCGCTGGCATCGTGGAGGAAATGGAATACATGTTCCAGGTCACCGCCAAGAACAAGTACGGCCTGGGCGTGCCTGTGGAGCTGGGACCTATCAAGGCTGTGGACCCACAGAGTAAGTTGTGGACTGAATTGTTGTATATGCTATATATATGCTATACAGTGGTGTAAAGTAACTAAGTAAAGTTACTCAAGTAAAGTGTTGAGGTATTTTTACTTTACTGTAGTATTTGCAGTTTTCAGTACTTTTACTTCTACTCCACTACATCTCAGAGGAAAATATTGTACTTTTACTCCACTACGTCTATGTGAAAACTTTAGTTGCTAGATACTTGCTTTTGCAGATATAAATTATTACATTATAAAACATACATTAACCACTTTAGCCCTATTTTATATATATAGGCTATTTGAAAATAGCCGATCTATAGATCTGCTATTTTCAAACATTTTAGTACTTTTACTTTATAGCTAAAGTACATTTTGATGCCAATACTTTTGTACTTCAACTCAAATAACATTTTGAACAAAGGCCTTTTACTTGTAACAGAGTATTTTTATATTGCAGTATTGCTACTTTTACTTTTTCCTCCTCTGGTTAAGACATCTTCTGAACATCTTCCATCATCTTCCCTGTGCTCCTTCAGGTCCTCCCAGCTACCCAGAGAAGTTCCACTACATCGAGAGAACCAAGAGCTCCATCACGTTCTCGTGGAAACCCCCGCGTAACGACGGCGGCAGCCCCATCATCGGCTACACCATTGAGAAGAAGAGGGTGGACCAGGAGAAGTTCGAGGTCTGCAACGCCGAGCTGTGCCCCAACCTCACCATGACCGTGGAGGGTCTGGAGGAGGACTGGAAGTACGAGTTCAGGATCAAGTGTTCCAACCTGCTGGGAGAGAGCCAGCCGTCCATCGCCATGACCGTGGTCATTCAGGATGATGAAGGTATACCAGAGACAGATATTGTACTTTACTCCACTACAATTATTTGAAAACTTTAGTTACTTTGCAGATATTAAATATTACATTATAAAACATACTTCAACCACTTTAGCCCTATTTTATACCTTGGCCAATAGAATAGAAATAGCCGATCTACAAGCTCACAACGCGATGCGACGCGTTGTGGGCTTGTAGCTGCTATTTTCAAACATTTTAGTACTTTTACTTTTGGTACTTTAAGTACATTTTGATACCAATACTTTTGTACTTTTACTCAAGTAATATTTTGAACACAAGGCCTTTTACGTGTAACAGAGTGTTTTTATATTGTGGTATTTCTACTTTTACTCAATTAAAATATCTGAGTACTTCTTCCACCACTGCTAACTTTACCACATTCGATACTTTGCTCCAACACCACTGAGCTTCTCCTCCTCTTCCTTTCTGCCGCCCTGTAGTTTCTCCCGAGATCAAGATGCTGAAGGTGTTCAAGGGAGACTCCATCGTGGTGAAGAAGGGAGACCCCATTGAGCTCCCGGCGGCCATCACCGGCCTGCCCATCCCCACCGTGGAGTGGCTGAAGGACGACGTGCTGATCGATTTGACCACCCTGGTGGAGGACGGCCCCGTGAAGATCGAGACGGCGGACACCGGCCGGGTGAACTGCCAGACCACCCTCACCATCCCCTCGGCCAATAGGAGAGACAAGGCCATCTACTCCATCACCGCCTCCAACAACATGGGCTCCGCCTATCATCACATCACCGTCATGGTGCTGGGTGAGTGACCTGTCCGACTCCCTGATGATGTCACCACTGGACAGTGGTGGAAAGTAACTAAAGTACATTTACTTAAGTACTGTACTTAAAGTACGATTTTTGAAAACTTGAAATGGGACATTTCTGCATACTGAGTACTTTTACTTTTGGTACTTTAAGTACGTTTAGAATTCCGGAAATTGTACTTGCAACAGAGTATTTCTGTTTTGCAGTATTGCTACTTTTACTTAAGTAAAAAATGTGAGTACTTTTTCCACCACTGGGTCACCACTGGCGGGGGTTCATACAATCTGTCTACTTTTAGACCAAGGCCTGAGACCCTCTCCTCTCCTCTCCTCTCCTCTCCTCTCCTCTCCTCTCCTCTCCTCTCCTCTCCTCTCCTCTGCTCTCCTCTCCTCTCCTCTCCTCTCCTCTCCTCTCCTCTCCTCTCCTCTCCTCTCCTCTCCTCTCCTCTCCTTTCCTCTCCTCTCCTCTCCTCTCCTCTCCTCTCCTCTCCTCTCTCTCTCTCTCTCCTAACAGATCGCCCCACACCACCCAGGAACCTGGCCGTGGCCAACATCAGGGCCGAGTCCTGCTACCTGAACTGGGAGCCGCCATTGGACAACGGCGGCAGTGAGCTGACCAATTACATCGTGGAGAAGCTGTTGGTGGTGGAGGAGGGCCAGGAGCCCGAGTTGGAGGAGGGAGAGGAGCCAGTCGAGCCACCTCCTGGTCCCCAGTGGGAGGAGGTCACCAGCACTATCGTTGAGAAGAAATATGGGGTCAGTTTTTCTATTGCTTACTACAAATACTAGTAGTATTAGTACTATTACTACTGCTCAGTGGTCTTTACTAGAGTATGTCCATTCTTCAATACTTCATACTTCTACTCTGCTGCATCTCAGAGGCAAATATTGTACTTTTTAGTTACTTAGTTACTTTAGTTACAAAAACACACATTAACCAATTCGCTATTAAAAGCGCTATTTTATTCTTTGTCTATTTGAAAATACTAGCCAATCTACAAGCTGACAACGCGCCACGAAGTGACCTGTTGTGAGCTTGTAGATCGGCAATTTTCACAATATTTGACAATATTTGGAAACTTTTGAAAAAAAAAAGTGAAATGGGACATTCTGCATTTATATTCACCTGTTTCCTAGGCTTTCCACTTCCTGTGTGTTTTCCACTTCCTGTGTGTTTTCCACTTCCTGTCGATTTGATCCAATGAAATCCAATGAAACTGGTCAGATGACTAATGATATCCAATGAAATCCGACAGGAAGTGGAAAACACACAGCCTAGGAAACAGGTGAATACGCAGTACTTCTTCTTCCACCACTGACAGTCTTGTCATGCTCTCTCTCTCTCTCAAGGTGTGGAACCTGGAGACCAACAAGACCTACATGTTCAGGGTGCGGGCCGAGAACCGCTACGGCAAGTCGGACCCCGCCATGACCGAACAGGTGCCCATCAAGGACCCCTTTGGTCTGCCCGGACCCCCGGAGAAGCCCAAGATCACCGAGCACTCCAAGACCTCCATGACGCTGACCTGGGAGCCCCCCAGCGAGAGCGGAGGCTCCATGATCGTCGGCTACTGGCTGGAGAAGAGGGAGGTGGGCAGCGAGTACTGGGCCAAGGTCAACAAGGCCCCCGTCACCAAGAGAGGCATGAAGGGCTGGGAGTACCAGGTCAGCGTTTTATGAATTATGAATTATTATGAAAAAACCTTATGGGAGTAACATGTCACCTTCATTTCGTTGAGTGTGTGTGTGTGTGTGGGTGTGTGTGTGTGTGTAATATTGTTGTTAATATGTTTTGATATTGCTCTGTAGGTGACTCGTCTGTTTGAAGGAACAGAGTATGAGTTCAGAGTCGCTGCCAGTAACAATTCTGGAGTCGGAGCGTTCAGCTCACCTTCAGACTCTGCCTTCGCTGTCGACCCAATCAGTAAGTACACATTAATACTGCTGCTTCTAGTACTACTATATACTATATATAATACTAGTCCTACTATGATAAACACAGGGTCGGGGCCCATTTTTATGGGTTGTGAGTAAATGAAATAAATGAAAAGATAGCGTGATAGTGAAAACAGCACATCCACAAGATCTGAACAAGTAGATCGGCAATTTTCTTTTACTATTTTTGAACTACCGTAGGGCTTAGTTACTACATTATGTAACGTTTGACTTCGTTCTCTGTGGAATGAAGTCAAACAAAATGGGGGTCCCCAGTTCAAATATGATTATTTAGGGGGGTCACGGCATGAAAACGCTGAGAACCACTGATCTAAACAAATGTCTCTCTCTCTCTCTCTCTTCTCTCTCTCTCTCTCTCTCTCTCTCCCTCTCTCTCCCTCCCCAGCTCCCCCCAGCATGCCCGCCGCTCCCGTTGTGGCGGACAAGAACAAGTACAGCGTCTCGCTGGCCTGGAAGGCCCCCGAGTGGGACGGCGGCAGCCCCATCAAGGGCTACATCATCCAGATCCAGGACGAGGGCGGACAGGACTGGATCCCCGTCAACGACATGGAGAGCCTGTGCACAGAGACCACGTTCACCATACCGTCACTCAAAGAGCTCAAGATCTACCGCTTCAGGATCATCGCCGTCAACGACATCGGAGAGTCGGACCCCAGTCCCAAGACCGAGGATACCATGGTGGAGGACATTCACAGTAAGTCACTATACAGATATATAAGCTTGAAGATCTGCTATTTTTGCTATTTGTGAAACATATTTAAATATTTTTTTAATGTTATTAGCAGTGGTGTAAAGTACATTAACTCAAGTACTGTACGTATTTTTATTTTACTGGAGTTTTTCCGTTTTTCAATACTTTTACTTCTACTCCACTACATCTCAGAGGAAAATATTGTACTTTTACTCCACTGCAATTATTTGAAAACTTATTACAAAACTATAGGTTACTTACGTAACCCCGGTTTTATAAATTGCGAACGAACTGTTATGTGAACAGTGAGAGAGCAATGTAATAAAACCACTTCAGCCCTATCTACATCTAGACCATTTGAAAATAACCGATCTACAAGCCCCTCCTGTGATCTTTGGCAACCCCAAAGGGGGGGCCCGGCCGGACCCCAGCTTGGGGAAACACTGTGTCCTATATTTCTCTAACGCTGACTGCGTTCTGTCTCTCTCTCCAGCCGAACCAAAGCTCACCCTGGACATGATGGCCGATGACCTGCTGTTCGTCAGAGCTGGAGATCCATTCAAGATCCCTATCCTCGTGGAGGGCCGCCCCACTCCCAAGGTCACCTGGGACTTTTACGGCAAGGCCAAGACGGAGAGGAAGTGCAAACTCCACCAGCTTCCCATCGACTGCCAGGTCAGAAAACTGGGACAGAAAGACATAGACATAAACATGTTGTAGACGCAATGTTGGCCAATGCCAACGCTGCCCACATATTTTGCAGGGTAGCTTCTCATAACTCCACTGCAAGAAATAATGCCTGAGTAATTCCCCCCCCCCCTGCTTTATAACTATTAGGCCTACTGTACCAGTACTATCGTGTATTTATCTATGGAAAAAGGGGGTAAAGGAAAAACACCATAGAAAAAACACCTTGAAAAGCGGTCAGTAGTATAACCCTGTGTTGTGTTGCTCCTAGATTGAGACGACAGACACCATGTCGATAGTGAGCTTCCCGTGCAGTGTGAGGACACACTCTGGTCGCTACACCATCGCCGCCAAGAACAAGACAGGACAAAAGCACATCAACGTCTTTGTCACCGTCCTCGGTACGTAAATACACCCTCACACTCAATGTCAACCATTATTATCTTTGTTATTAAAACTACTTCCCATTTCAACATTTCAAATGTAGATTACAGGTGCATCTCCAAAAAATGTAATACTTTTTTTTTTTGCTGCACCTGTATAATACTGTATGTTGAGGTTGTGAGTCTGACTTTGTGCCTGTGTCTCCAGACGTCCCTGGAGCTCCTAAGGACCTGAGGGTGACCGACGTCACCAGAAGCACCATGAGGCTGATCTGGAAGCTCCCCGACACCGACGGAGGAGAACGCATTAAGACCTACTACATTGAGAAGAGATGTGTGACCGACAAGGCCTGGACCATAGTAAGATAACACCACCAACATTTTACTGCCTTGTATATTCCGGTGTGAATGCTGTCCCTCAAGACTGTCGACTCACACAATTTTCACAAAGTTGATGAATTAATCGCTGGTGTGTTGTTGTTGTCTAGGTGAACGTAGCGTGTGCCAGCCAGGCCTACGTGTGCCCTGGCCTGTTGGAGGGCCAGGAGTATCTGTTCAGAGTCAAGGCTGAGAACAGACTGGGCTTCGGAGAGCACGCCCTCACCACAGACCCAGTCAAAGCCAGAGACCCCATCTGTAAGAGAACATGAAATACGACGACGATATTATTACTGAAACATTCTAAACTACCAAAAATGATAATACTTCTATACATCAAGCAACCAACTAAACATTTCTATTCTCTTCTCCTCCAGATCCTCCCGATCCTCCCACTAAGGTGACGATCAACTTGGTGACCAAGAGCACCGTGACTCTGACCTGGGAGGCTCCTAAGAACAACGGAGGCTCTCCGGTCTCGCATTACGTCATTGAGAGGCTGTGCTGGGACCCCAGCGCCAAGCAGAAGGAGACGTGGAAGCTGTGCAACAAGAGGAACGTGGAGGAGCTCACCTTCATAGTGGAGGAACTGAAGGAGGTCAGTCTGGTGGTCTCCTCCTGTCTTTGGTTAAAAACAAACGAACATCCGCGATACAGAAAGTGTAACTAAATGGTGTCCCTGTATAGCAGTGGTTCTCACATTTAGTTTGTGTTTGGCTGTGAAACCCCATTCGATCTTAGTTGTACTTGTTTATTATTATAGTGTCATGTGGTTTTAAATGTGTTGTTCTTGTTGCCAGGGTGGAGAGTATGAGTTCAGAGTGAAGGCTGTGAACGAGGCGGGACCCAGCAGACCCTCAGCCACCGCTGGACCGTTGGTCATCAAGGACCAGACCTGTGAGTTAACTGACAAGTTGGCTCGGCCAATCACAAACTGTGTGAACATGTATTCTATATAGTCATATATAGAACCATATATATAGTCAATCCACTAACCCAGCTCATCCTCTCCTCTCCTCCAGGCGCTCCAACCATCGAGGCGCGTGACGCCATCGAGGGAGAGGAGGGCTGTGACGTCAGCGTGGTGGGGAAGATCACCGGCTGTCCGTTCCCCACGCTCAGCTGGCAGAAGGCCACGCTGGCCAAGCCGGACGTGAAGGCGGCCGTGCACTACGACCAGCACATGAACAAGCTGGTGACCTGGGACAAGTGCACCCTGCTGGTCCACCAGTCCACCAGAGAGGACAACGCCATCTACACCCTGACCGCCACCAACAGCCTGGGAACCTGCAGCAAGGACATCAAGCTCACCGTTCTGGGTCAGAAAACATGTTCCCAAGTTTGCATTCGTCGTCACTGTCGGGCAGATAAACCTTTGAATCTCCATATTTCAGCTTTTTTTTTATTCAATTTCCTGAATAGTAACAGTTTCTAAACAGGTTTCCGCCCGACAGCCACGATATTGTTAGGGCTGTCACGATTCCACATTTAAGTTGACGATTAATTGTCACTCAAATAATTGCGATTAACGATTTATGGTGTTTGGCATTGAGCATTGGAACATATGAATACAATTTTTATTTCTGTTTGCCTTTTAGGCTTCTTAATAAAAAATACTTAATAACTTAAATATGCAAAGAAATTATAGACATATTTAATAATTTTGTTAAATAGTATGTAAAAGTAATGGGAAATAGCAGATCGACAAGCTTGTAAGCTTGTAGATCTGCTATTTATGCTTTTTTTAATATTTGAAAATGTGTGAAAATTTTTCAACATGGAAACGATTATGACGATTACGCAAACAATAATTACGGTTATCGCAAACGATTGCGATTAGACGATGATGTAATAATTGTGACAGGCCTAGTTATAGTTTCACCTCCGGTTTTTGTTTGTGGTCCCAATAAAATGGCGCTAAAATGACGCTCTCCATTCATTCCCGTCCCGCCCTTCAACAGGTCCACCCGGGCCACCCATGGCACCCGTCGTGCTGACCGAGGTGTTCGCCGACAGGATCGGACTGTCCTGGAAGCCCCCCAAGGACGACGGCGGCTCCAAGATCACCAACTACGTGGTGGAGAAGAGGGAGGAGAACAGGAAGTCGTGGGTCCACGTGTCCAACGACCCCAAGGAGTGTGGCTACCTGGTGACGCGCCTGACGGAGGGCCACGAGTACGAGTTCAGGGTGATGGCTCAGAACAAGTTCGGCGTGGGACCCGGGATCGTCAGCCCGTCAGAGAAGGCCCGCAACCTCTTCAGTGAGTTCATTGTTATTGTCTTGATGATACCCAGGGCTGTGTCACCATCATGACATTTTAGTTGATCATTAGTTGTTGTACAAATAATTTCGATTAATGATTTAAACGTTTAAAAAAAAGTAAATTTCTGTTCTGTGGCTACGTACACAAACAAAGCCTTTTAGGCCTTCATACTTAAAGGGATAGTTCACCCCCAAAATGACTTTTTTTCCTATCGATTAGTCACCCCATGGAGACTTGAATTCATGGATGTTATGTTTTTGTCGCATTTCTAAGACAATAATTTAGTTAGGCAGCGGTTCCGTTAGGAGACACAAAGAAGAGTCTTTGTGTCTCCTAACGGAACCGCTGCCGGTCAACAATTATTGTCTTAGGAATGCGACTAAAAAAAAAATATCCATGAATTCAAGTCTCCATGGGGTGACATGGGGTGAAGAAAGTCATTTTGGGGGTGAAATATCTCTTAAAAAAATAAATAAACTGACATTTAATAGCGAAAATATTTTCAAAATAAAATACGGCTTAAGTTGATCATCTGAATCTACAAAGTAACTTGTAGCTAAAAGGTTTCAAATAATTTGCCTCTGAGGTGTAGTAGTGGAGTAGAGAGTACAAAGTCTCGGAAAAAAACACTCAAGTAAAGTAAAAGTACAGCACTTGAGTAAATGCTCTTAGTTACTTTACACTACTAGTGGTTTAACAACGTGGTTGGTGTTCGTTCGCCCCTCTCTCTCTCTCTCCGCAGCGGTTCCCGGCCAGCCCGAGAAGCCCACGGTCACCGAGGTGTGCCTGGAGTCCATGACCGTCAACTGGGACGAGCCCAAGTACAACGGCGGCTCCGACGTCACCAACTACGTCATCGAGAGGAAGGAGACCGCCGGCAAGCGCTGGGCCAAGGTCACCCGCGACCCCATCAACGCGCTGCCCATCGGCAACAACTTTGACGTCACCGGCCTGCTGCCGCTCGCCGTCTACCACTTCAGGGTGACGGCCGGCAACGCCGCCGGCTACGGTCTGCCCAGCGTGCCCTCCGACCACGTCGTCTGCAGAGACCCCCTCGGTAAGAGAGACCCTTTTTCTAGTCGACCGACGCTAGTTAAAGCCTTTAACCCATTGAGACCTGAAGCCGATTCTAAATCTCCTAAATCTCAACAGTTTTCTGAAAAACGTATGTTTCTATATCAGTGGTGCTCAATCTTTTTCATGTCAAGGACCCCCAAAATGATATGTATTTGGCCGCGGACCCCCATCAAAATATTTTGTTCCAGGGTCCCCCAGAAGCAAAGATTTGAGTTAAAAATGTTCGCTTTAAAATATATATATATTCAAAGATTTGCACACATTTTCACGATTTTTCAAAAATAGCAGATCTACAAGCTCATAGCGCGGCACTCGGTGCCGCGCTATGAGCTTGTAGATCTGCTATTTTTGAATAGCCTAAAGTGTAAAATGCTTTTTAGCTCAAATCTAAAAATGACAC
This sequence comes from Gymnoscopelus braueri, assembly GCF_963280865.1. Classification (NCBI taxonomy): domain Eukaryota; kingdom Metazoa; phylum Chordata; class Actinopteri; order Myctophiformes; family Myctophidae; genus Gymnoscopelus; species Gymnoscopelus braueri. Next base: position 8,367,153 of record NC_137618.1, on the reverse strand, counting down.
AGTTCCAGGTCTTAATGGGTTAAATGACAAAACTGTTAAAGGTAGTGTAAAAGTTGACCCATTCAAACCGGGAACGGTTATCTGTGTAACCACTTTATCCATATTGAATATGGAAAATTTTGAAGATATACAAGCTCATAGCGCGGCACTGAACTTTTTTTTTGTAATGGAAATTTGTGCAGATTTTTTTTTAAAGCGAACATCTTTAACTCAAATCTTTGCTTCTGTGGCGTCCCTGGAACAAATATATTTTAAGATGGGGTCCGCGGCGAAATACATTTTCGGTGGTCCTTGACAGGAAAAAGTTTGGGAACCACCGATATTATAGCAACATTTTCAAAAAAACTGTTAGTATTTAGAAGACATTTGTAGAAACCCCAGAAGCAAAGATTTGAGTTACAAATGTTAGCTTTAAAAATATATATTCAAAGATTTGCATACATTTTCACGATATAAAAAAAAAAATGCAGATCTACAAGCTTGTAAATCTGCTATTTTTTTATAGCCCAAAGAAATAAAAAAAAATTACACAGATGCGTTCCCGGTTCTTAATGGGTTAAAGGTAGTGTAAGTGATATGTTTTGGTTAAAACAAAAGTAAAATAGACTTAATACTCTGTTACTGTACAGTAACTGAAAACTATTGCTTTGTATTATAAACAGTTTTTTTCCTAATCTAATAATCGCTGTGTCATGTGTCTGTCCCATTACAGAGCCCCCTGGTCCCCCGGTCCCCAAGGTGACAGACTGGACCAAGTCCACGGTGGATCTGGAGTGGCTCCCCCCCGTGGTGGACGGAGGCGCCAAGGTCACAGGATACTTTGTGGAGTTCAAGGAGGTGAACAAGGAGGAGGAGGATTTGAAGGCGCAGAGGAGAGAGTTCATGAGCCCCGAAGATTTGGAGGCGCAGGAGCCCGAGACAGAAGAATGGGACAAGGTCAGCAAAAAAAAAACATATTTTAAGTTTAATTTGTAAACCGTGTGTTGAAGCTTAGAGATTGCCTTAAGACCAATTTTCCAGTTTGAGCAACATGAGGAATGTTGGGCCCAGGACTGTTTGTGTGTCCAAACAGTCCTCGTTGACTCAATAGAAAAAAACGTTCTTCTTCTTCTTCAGGCGAAAGACAACGAGATCAGAGGAACCAAGTTTGTGGTTGCAGAGCTGAAGGAAGGAGGTCTGTACCGCTTCAGGGTGAGAGCCGTCAACGCGGCTGGAGTCGGAGAACCAGGACACGTGGCTGAGATGATCGAGTGCAAAGACAGAACCAGTAAGACACTCACACCCAGTGGTGTAAAAAGTACTCAAATTCTTTACTTAAGTAAAAGTACCAATACTGCAATATAAAAATACTCCGTTACAAGTAAAAGTCCAGAATTCAAAATTGACTTGAGTAAAAGTACAAAAGTATTGGCATCAACATGTACTTAAAGTACCAAAAGTAAAAGTACTAAATATTTGAAAATAGCAGATCTACAAGCTCACAACGCGTCGCATCGCGACGCGTTGTGAGCTTGTAGATCGGCTATTTTCAAATAGCCTGTGTATAAAACGGGGCTAAAGTGGTAAATGTATGTTTCATAATATCATAATTCATATCTGAAAAGTAACTAGTAACTAAAGTTTTCAAATAATTGTAGTGGAGTAAAAGTACAATATTTGCCTCTGAGATGTAGTGGAGTAGAAGTGAAAGTACTGGAAATTGGAAATACTCAAGTAAAGTACAAATACCTCAAAGTTTTACTTAAGTAGAGTACTTAAGTAAATGTACTTAGTTACTTTCCACCACTGCACCTGTCCCCCTCCTCCAAGACTTACACAAGTTTAATTTCCATTTATATTCACGGTAACCTCTCCTCTCCCCTCCAGTTCCTCCCGAGATGGATCTGGATGCGTCGGTGAAGGAGAAGATGGTGCTCCACGCCGGAGCGACCATCCGCATCATCGCCTACGTCTCCGGCAAGCCGGCTCCGACGATCACCTGGGCTAAAGACGAAGCCGAGGTCCCCGCGGAGGCGGCGGTGGAGAAAACGGGCATCTCCAACTCTCTGGTCATCAAGAACTGCAAGCGCGCGCACCAGGGCATGTACACCCTGAGCGCCAAGAACGAAGGAGGAGAGAGGAAGAAGGTCATCATCGTAGAGGTCCTGGGTAAGATCACGATATTAAAATTGAGAATACATTACCACCAGTTGCATAGTGTCAAAGTTAAACGTTTACAAGAAAAAACTGAAAAGTCAAAATAAAGTGTGGTTTGGACCACTAAAGTACAACAAAAGAAGAAATTCCAAGGCACTCTTCTGGCAAGAAAGTTTAAAAAGCTTGTATTAATTTTGGGGGTGAACTATCCCTTTAAGTGGCTATTCCATATCAGAAATATTAAAAACAATACATCATGAAAAAGGGAACCCATGTGAAGGCTGGGTTACGCATCCAAACATTTACAACTTCCGAAGAGAGCATAGACAGAATTTCACCTTACCTAAGACATTAGTCCACTGTTTAATCCCAAGCAGTGGTGGAAAGTAACTAAGTACATTTACTTAAGTACTGTACTTAAGTACAATTTTGAGGTATTTGTACTTTACTTGAGTATTTCCAATTTACAATACTTTTACTTCTACTCCACTACATCTCAGAGGCAAATATTGTACTTTTACTCCACTACATATACTTGAAAACTTTAGTTACTAGTTACTTTTCAGATATAAATTATGATATAATGAAACACACATTGACCACTTTAAACCTATTTTAAACCTAGGCTATTTGAAAATAGCAGATCTACAAGCTCACAACGCGTCGCATCGCGACGCGTTGTGAGCTTGTAGATCGGCTATTTTCAAATATTTAGTACTTTTACTTTTGGTACTTTAAGTACATTTTGATGCCAATACTTTTGTACTTTTACTCAAGTAAGTTTTTTATTCTGGACTTTTACTTGTAACAGAGTATTTTTATATTGCAGTATTGGTACTTTTACTTAAGTATGGAATTTGAGTACTTTTTCCACCACTGATCCCAAGTGCCTTCTGTCTCCCCTCTCTCCAGATGTTCCCGGACCTGTAGGCCAGCCGTTCTCCGGAGAGGCCCTGACCCTGGACTCCTGCAAGCTGACCTGGTCCTCCCCGGAGGACAACGGCGGCTCCGCCATCACCAACTACATCATCGAGAAGAGGGAGTCCGACCGCATGGGCTGGACGTCCGTCTCCTACACGGTGACCAGGAACAACGCCGTGGTGCAGGGGCTCATCGACGGGAAGGGCTACTTCTTCCGGATCGCCGCCGAGAACATCATCGGCATGGGTCCCTTCATCTCCACGGACAAGATGGTGCTCATCACAGATCCCATCTGTACGGTTTTATGATTTTTATGTTTTTCTGTCTCAGATTTATGTTCATATGTGTCATGAATATAAATAATTTTTTTTGGTATATAATATATATATTAGGGATGCACCAATTCTCAGCCATACATCGGTATCGTCCGATACTCGCCTTGTTGACTATCATCGGTGTATCTACAATGACATTCACCAAAGTTTCATAAAACTATATAGTTGAATTGCTCTTCCTCACTTCCCTTCTCTCTCCTCCTCCTCATCCCAGCTGTCCCCGAGCGCCCCGAGGAACTGGAGGTGACGGCCATCAGCAAGGAATCCGTCACGGTGGCCTGGAGGCCGCCCAAGTACGACGGCGGCTGCGAGGTAACCGGCTACGTCCTGGAGGCCCGCCTCCTGGGCAAAGACCACTTCAGCCGCGTGGGCGCGGACAGCGCCCTGCTGGAGAAGACCTTCACGCACGCCGGCCTGAAGGAGGGTTCCAGCTACGAGTTCAGAGCGGCCGCGGTCAACCAGGTGGGACAGGGCAGGTTCTGCTTCGCAACCAAACCCGTCCAGTGCAAAGACGAGCTGGGTGAGTACTACTGGCTGCTGGAAATCCATCCAAATATTTAACATCAAATGCTTCAATATGGAAGAACAAATACCTGATCTGATATACTACATATATATATATATATATGCAACGCTTATCCCGCTTATTATGTCTTCCAGAACCACCCACCCTGGACGTGGACTTCAGAGACAGGCTCATGGTGAAGGTCGGAGACATGTGCGTCCTGGCGGGACGCTACACGGGTAAACCCGCCGCCACCGTCGCCTGGACCAAGAACGAGGAGGAGCTGGTGACCGACGAGGAGATCGGCACCGGCCACACCGCCAGCACCCTGAGCCTGACCATCAGCAAGGTGAAGAGGGAGCACAGCGGGAACTACCTGGTCACCGTCGAGAACCTCGTGGGAACGCGCAAGGGAATGTGCACGCTGACCGTCGTTGGTGAGTGGCAAACAGTTTTGAAACATGTAATATATATATATTTTTTTGCGTTTCAGTATACTGTACGCGCCTGGGTGGGTGCTCAAAACTGTTGAAAGCCAACCAGTGTTGATTTTGACAGCAAATTTTGATTTGGTTTTAGTCATAGTCTTTCGAATAAAATTCTATTTAGTTTTCTGAAATGTTTTAGTTTTTGTCTAGTTATAGTCGACTAAATATCATAAGATTTTAGCGGTTGCTTGCTGAAAATAGCCGATCTACAAGCTCACAACGCGTGTTGTAGATCTGCTATTTTCAGAGCACAACACCCGAGCGCAACCAATCATAAAATGACTTGTTTTAGTTCTACTGGATCTCTTCTCCACTAAGTCCCTCCCTAACATTTTAGTCTAGTTTTTATTTGTTGACAAAAATCAATATATTTAGTCTTAGGTTTTAGTCATCATAGCTTAGTTAGGAGTGATCGATGAATCCAGTGTCTTAACATATAAACTCCCTGTATGTGCAGACCGGCCGCAGCCTCCAGAGGGTCCCGTGGTGTTTGACGAGGTGTACACCAACAGCATGGTGATCTCCTGGCAGCCTCCGTTGGACGATGGCGGCTGTGCCATCTCCAACTACATCATCGAGAAGAGAGACACCAACAGAGACCTCTGGATGCCTGTCATCTCTTCCTGCACCAGGACCTCATGCAGGGTATGCACACTAGCTTTAGGAATCTGAGCTTGTCTTATACTCCATGCTGTCTTATCTCAGGCTAGGACGTCCTAAATACTAAAATGGAGGAGCAGCTTTCAATGTCTGTAATCTAGCAACCAAAGATCAAATGGAGACTTGAACCCTTGAGGACAAGGATGCTAGAGTACTAAAGGTGGTTTGTGATTGGTCCCTCAGGTTCCCAAGTTGATCGAGGGTCGTGATTACATCATCAGAATCATGGCTCAGAACATCTACGGCATCAGTGAGCCACTGCTGTCTGCTGAGTGCAAGGCCAGAGACATCTTCAGTAAGTACAGTAACCACACCCTAGACTACTACACCCTACTACACTAACTTAAGAGACGTTCACATCAAGCACGTCAACTATCAATGAACCCTCACCCGTTCATCAGTGTGGACGCTCGCATAATTATCATTATAGTTATAGTATACTTATGGGGTGAACGAATGGCCCTTCATACAGGAGCATAAGCAATGCAGAGTACAGTGAATATGTGTGTGTGCATTTCTCCATGTGTAACCGTTTGTGTGTGTGTGTTGCTCTGACAGAGGTACCAGATGCTCCTAAACAGCCCATAGTGAAGGAGGTTTATCACAACACAGCTCTGGTCAACTGGGAGCCCCCCGCTGACGGAGGAAAACCCATCACTAGATACATCGTAGAGAGGAAAGAGACCATGGCTTCCAGGTACGCACACACATATATACACACTCACACACACACACACACACACACACACACACACACACACACACACGCACACGCACACTGATCAACTGTGCTTCTGAACCATGACAATCATCTAATGAACCCTCCTCCACCCTTGCCACCAGGTGGGTTGCCTGCAGCACCGAGCGCATCTTCCCCAAGGTGGATTACTTGGTGACCGACCTGCTGCAAGGTTGCGAGTACGAGTTCCGAGTGTGTGCGGAGAACGTGGTGGGCGTGGGAGATCCCAGCCCGCCATCCAAACCCGTGTTCGCTAAGGACCCCATCGGTAAGTGTGATGTTGCTGCTGCTGAACAACTTGAAATCGCATCTGTATAATATGTATTATAGATTTTATGAAACATGTTATTGTAATGTACACAGAATAGATACATTACATTTATATCCATGGACCTTTATGTATACAGTCATACATACAATATCACATGAAAGTTGAGCTAAGTGTTTTATTTTGTCCTCCCCTGTCTCTAGTGAAACCGAGCCCTCCGGTGAAGCCTACGGCCGTCGACAGGAGCAAGGAGTCTGTCACTCTGTCCTGGGATCCTCCACAGGACACAGGCAGAGGAAAGATCATCGGCTACCTGCTGGAGTTCATGAAAGCAGGAGATGAGGAATGGGCGAAGGTCAACCAGACCCCAGACTCATGTCAGGACACCAAGTTTAAGGTCATCAACCTGGAGGAGGGCTCTCTGTACCGCTTCAGAGTGACTGCCGTCAACTCCGCCGGAGAGTCTGACCCCGCAAGCGTCAATGAGCCTGTCAGAGCTCTGGACAGATCGGGTACAGTTCACATCATATATAATCCTGGCATCACTGTAATGGGCATTATAGGCAAAGATTTTCAGAAGCTGTCAGAAACATATTTCAGAATTTTAGAATTTTAAATTTTGGACCCCCTCCCCGCCCCACTACAGAACCTCCAGAGTTGATCCTGGACGCTGCCATGACCAGAGAGGTGAAGGCCATGGCTGGAACTCACATCGTCCTGATGGCAGAGGTCAAGGGCGCTCCCTGGCCCACCGTCACCTGGAAGAAGAACGACGGCGACATTCCCACCAGGGCCGACATGGAGACCAAGGAACCGAACACCAAGCTGGAGATGAGGTTCTGCAACCGCGACGACTGCGGAGACTACACCCTGACCGTGGAGAACCCGGCCGGTTCTAAGACCGCCACCTGCACCGTGCTGGTTCTGGGTAAGAAGATTAATCCCAGTGGTTCAACTTGGTTTGCTTGGTTTACAGTATATTTTACAACAGCTAAGATCACGGTAAAACCGTGGCCTCCTCGCTTATTGCTTTTCTAAAACGAATATGGCAACGGCAACATGAAAATCATACACGTATCCCAATTAAAACTGTTTATGCCGGCATAAACCAGGAAGTTGCTGTGAAAATGCAAGGAAGGCACCGAACAGCATCTGCCTTGTTTTACAGTGATTTGTAAAAGCTTGCACATACAGTACACAGGACAAAAAAAGGTGCACTGCTCTTACCTTGCCATATGAAAAACTTAAATTGTGAATGGTAATACATCCATGGAACGGCACGGTTAATATTGTAAACAACATGCTGGTGCAGTGTATACTGATACAAACGTTCCTAGGTGCCTCGAGCATTTTACAACAGGACTCAGCCAATGAGAATCAAACAAGGGAACTATCTGTTTTAGAATGGCTGATTAAACGCGACTATGTCTTCGATGTCTCCTCCAGACAAACCAGGTGCCATCCAGCACCTCCGCGTGTCTGACGTGAGGTGCGATTCCGGCTACCTGTCCTGGAAGGACCCCGAGGACAACGGAGGCTCCCGTATCACCAACTTCGTGGTGGAGAAGAAAGAGGCTTCGGCCACGCAGTGGGTTCCAGTCTGCTCCTCCTCCAAGAAGCGCAGCTACATGCTCAAGTACCTCATCGAGGGCTCCTCCTACATGTTCCGCGTCGCCGCCGAGAACATGTACGGCAGGAGTGAATTCACGGAGACGCCCAAGGCCGTCAAGTTCATGAACCCTCTCTGTGAGTTTCAGACATTATGATTGGCTAAACCTGTATTATGATTGTTTATGATCATTTATTACTATTACTGTAAGTGTTTCTAATTGATAGTTCCTCATTGAGCATAGTTTAAAATGTGTTATTAGTTTTTATATTTGTTTTGTTTGACTTTTTGTTTATAGCCGATCTACAAGCTCAGCTTGTAGATTGGCTATTTTCACTTTAAAAAAAAACATGTTTGACAAATGTGTACTTTCAAGTGGCTTTACTATAACCTTCAATATAAATTCTGGTCTTATGTATGAAATATTGACAAAGGACATTTTCTCTAATATTTTTGTTAGTTTGTTTGTTAGTTTTGTAAAAACACAATACAGTTTCAGTTAGTTACCATTTTTTGTAATGCCTAGTTTTAGTTTTTATTTCAATTCTAGTTGTTATCTATTCATTATTGTGTTTAGTTTCAGTTAGATAACAACAATAACCTTGTTCTCAAGCGTAACCTGATTGATTGATCTGTTTGCCCGCAGTCCCCCCCGGCCCTCCCAAAGACCTCCACCACGTGGACGTTGACAAGACGGAGGTGTGGTTGGAGTGGAACTGGCCCGACCGTAACGGAGGCAGTGACATCACAGGCTTCCTGGTGGAGTACCAGGAGGAAGGGGAGAGGGAGTGGGACGAGTGGAAGGTGGTCAGCATCCCCGAGAGTCACATAACCGACCTGGAGGAGGGAAAGACCTACCGCTTCAGGGTGCGGGCCGAGAACGCCATCGGCCTGAGCCGACCCGACACCACCGTGCCCGTGCTCTGCCAGGAGAAACTGGGTATGTATGGTTTGAATGGTCTTTGCGAATGGAAAACAGAAATACTCAAGTAAAAGAAAAGTACCTCAAAATGATACAACTAAGTATAGTCGACTAAAGGTACTCTGTGTGTCTCTGTGTGTCTTCAGTGGCTCCCATCCTGGAGGTGGACCTCAAGTTTACAGAGGGCTTCATCGCCAAGGCTGGCACCACCATCAGGATGCCCGCCATCATGAGGGGCATCCCCGTGCCCACCGCCAAGTGGGTCTACGACAACGAGGAGATCGTCAGTGAGGACAACTTCAAGATCGACACGGACAACTTCTCCACCATCCTCACCATCAACGAGTGCACCAGGCACCACACCGGCGTCTACATTCTCACCGTGGCCAACGCGGCCGGAACCAAGACCGCCGCGCTCAACGTGACGGTCCTGGACGTCCCGGCCGCTCCCATCGGACCCGTCAACATCCTGGAGGTGACCCCCGAGGCCATGGTCATCGAGTGGCGCGCTCCCAGGGAGGACGGCGGCAGCCCCCTCACCAGCTACATCGTGGAGAAGAAAGAGTCCAACAAGGAGACCTGGGGAGGCGTGAGCTCCGGCAGCCTGGAGACCCAGCTCAAGATCTCCCGCCTGCAGAAGGGAGTGGAGTACGTGGTCAGAATCCGCGCCGTGAACAAAATGGGCGCCGGTGCGCCGCTGGAGAGCAAGCCCACCGTGGCTCAGCACACCTTCGAGGCGCCCGCCCACCCTGGCAAGCCCCACACGTCGGACATCGCAGAGGACGCCGTGACCGTGGGCTGGACCATGCCTCTGTCTGACGGCGGAGCCCGGATCCACGGGTACCTCGTCGAGCGCAGACACATTGGAGGCAAGTGGATCCGTGTCAACAAGACCCCCTGCAAGGACCTGAAGTACAGGGTGCTAGGCCTCTTCGAGGGCAACGAGTACGAGTTCAGAGTGTTCGCCGAGAACATCGCCGGATTCAGCGGCCCCTCGCCCTCCTCTGACCCCTGCAAACCCTGCAGACCCATCACGGTCCCCGGACCTCCCGTCAACCCCAAGGTCAAAGACTACAGCAGTTCCACGGCGGACCTGGTGTGGGTCAAACCAAACAAAGACGGAGGCAGCCCCATCCTGGGCTACACCGTGGAGATGAAGACGGCCGGTGCCGAGGAATGGAAGAACCCCAAGACGGACGATGACTTAATCAAACAGTGCGTCTACACCGTCAAGGGTCTGGAGCGGTGTACAGAGTACAGGTTCCGCGTCCGCGCCACCAACATGATCGGAGACGGCGAGTCCATAGAGATCCCAGACTCCGTCATTGCGAATGACATCATGATTCCTCCTGAGATAGAGATGGCCGCCACCTGCCGCGAGCGTGTCACTGTGCGCGTCGGACACAACATCAACATCATCGGTTTCATCAAGGCCAGACCTGATGCCGAAATCCTCTGGAAAAGAGGTAACCTCTCCTCCTCCTCCTTTTAAAATGTTATTTTATTGTTTTATTCTACCTTTAATGTGAATTTGTTGATGTAGCATTAGCTTTATACCTTTATTTGTGTATAACACTCATCATTATTATAATTATTATTATCCTTTAGGAGAGACCGTCTTTGAGAACAGCAAGAGGATCACCTTGATCCAGAACTTCCCCGTGGTCCAGATGAAGATCAAGGAGGCCACCAGAGAAGACCACGGCATGTATTGCCTGAAGGCCTCCAACGAGGGCGGAGAGGCCTCCGTCATGATCACCGTCAACGTCCTGGACAGACCGGCCCACTGCCAGAACCTCATGATCACCTACGCCACCAAAGACTCCTGCATGATCAACTGGGAGGCGCCCAAAGACAACGGAGGCTCAGAGATCACCCACTACATCGTGGAGTGCCGTGAGCCCAGCTTGAGCCTGTGGTCCATGATCTCCTCCGAGTGCACCAACAGCAAGATCAAGGCAAAGCTGATGGAGGGAAAAGAGTACTTGTTCCGCGTCTGCGCCACCAACAAGATGGGTCCCGGCCCCTGCACCGAGACCAAGACGGCCCTGCTGGCCGCCGACCCGCTGCAGAAGCCAGGAGAGCCCGAGAAGTTCCGGGTGACCGACGTCGGAAACCACCACGTCCACCTGAAGTGGAGGAAGCCCGACTATGATGGCGGCAGCCCCCATATCTACTACAACCTGGAGTGTAAGGCCAAAGACGCAGAGGAGTGGGAGGTACTCACCGCTGACTCAATCTCCGAGACCTACTTCCTGGCTGACAAGCTCAAAGAGAACCAGACTTACAGCTTCAGGTCTGTTGTCATTCATCAAGAATATGTGGTAATATATGTACATGTAGTAACGGCTCCTAAGTGTGGATCTTTTCATTCTTTAACATGATCTTTTGTATGTCTCCAGGGTCCAGACATCCAGTGAGGGTGGCGAGAGCGCCTGGGTGAAGATTGCTGACGTTTTGGTGAAGGAGGAGATCATTAAGCCCGTCATCGACATAAATCTGTCCGGCGCGATCACCGTCAAGGCCGGAGACTCCGTGAGGATCGAAGCGGGCATCAAGGGAAAGCCACAGCCAGAGGTCAAATGGGTGAAGGACAAGTGCACCGACATCAACCCCAGGATGAGTTTCGATAACGGAGAGGACTACTCCAAGTTCCTCCTGACCAAGTCCAAGCGCACAGACACCGGAAAATACACGGTGACCGCTACCAACTCGGCCGGTACCTTCTCAGGTATGGATGCGTTATATTGACATCTTAGCCGATATCCTATTACCGATTAATTTGCATGGTCAAATCGATCGATATACAATGACCGATTAATCGTGCAATCGTTCCTATTCTTTCTCAGCGTTCGCCAACGTCAACGTACTGGACGTTCCCGGCGCCGTCAGAAACCTGAGGGTCACGGGCATCGGAGCGGACAAGTGCCGCGTGGTGTGGGACCCGCCGGAGGACGAGGGCGGCTGCGAGGTGGACAGCTACATCCTGGAGAAGAGCGAGACCCGGAGGATGGTGTGGTCCACCTACTCGGCCAGCGTGGTGACGCCGTACTGCAACGTGACGCGCCTGGTGGAGTACAACGAGTACATCTTCAGGGTGCGCGCCGAGAACAAGATGGGAACGGGCCCCGCGCTCGAGACCAAACCTACCACTATCAAGACCCGGTTCGGCAAACCCGGACCCCCTGAGGCCCCTGAGGTCACCAAGGTATGGACACACACACCAACAATGGTGGTGGAAAGTAGCCGAGTATATTAACTCAAGTGCTGCACTTAAAGGTTCGATGACATTCATTTTCACTTTTTTTATTTTTTATGTTTTTTTGGGGGGTTTTATGACCTCAATTACACCCAAAAAATCTGAACTTTGAACATTCAGTGGATTTTCTGTGGTCTGTGGTTTTCTGAATAATTAGGCTGAAAAGTAATCTGAGCTTGGCCCTTCGACAGTGAGGTCACAGTCGATTAATCCCGCCCACTCTCCTCCTCGCCCCTCCCCTCCCCTATCCTTTCCTTTGGGGGGGGGGCGGAGCAGAGGCGATGATTGACAGGCAAAATCCCTCACCAGCGTCACCCGCAGGCAAAGATTTCTTTTTTCATTGCAGTTGAAAAGGCTTTAGAAATGTGAGACAAAAACACCTACAGTGAATCACTGGAGTGGAATTTTCAGTTAAAACTTTTTGTACACGTTTGAAGGACCAGGACAAAGACTCTGAATGTGGTGTAAACATGAATGTCATGATACCTTTAAGAACAACTTTGAGGTACTTTTACTTTACTTATGTATGTACATGTTTCCAATACTTTATTCTTCTACTTCACTACAGGTGAGTAAGGAGGAGATGGTCGTAGTGTGGGCTCCTCCAGAGAACGATGGAGGCAAGTCCATCACCGGCTACATCCTGGAGAGGAAGGAGAAGCGCGCGGTGCGCTGGGTTCCATGCTCCAAGAGCCCCATCTCTGAGAGACGCATGAAGCTGTCCAACCTCATCCCCAACCACGAGTACCAGTTCAGGGTGAAGGCCGAGAACGAGGTGGGCATGGGAGAGCCCAGCCAGGCCTGCCGACCCGTCGCAGCCAAAGATGCAATCGGTGAGACCACAGCTTAGAGCCGGACAGATGTATCGGCCATTATTTCACTTTTTTGTCGACGTTATTATCGGCAATTATATTATAGTGTGTTCTCCTGCGCTGCCTCTCTTAATTTTATCTATTCGCCCACTACCTCCCACAGAACCCCCCGGCCCGCCATCCTTCCTGAAGGTTGGCGACAGCACCAAGACCTCCATCACCTTGGTGTGGTCCAAGCCCGTGTACGACGGCGGCGCCCCCATCATCAACTACAGCCTGGACCTGAGGGTGCACGCCGAGGCCGACCCCGAGAAGCCCGGCGAGGGCTGGAAGAGGATCGACACGCACGGCCCGCTGGTCCTCACCGAGTTCACCATCCCACAGCTGGACGAGAAGACGGCGTACGAGTTCAAGGTGTCCGCACAGAACCAGGTGGGCTGGGGACGCCACGCCTACCTGAAGGACCCCGCCACGCCCCAAGAGATCATCGGTAAGACATTGAAACTAACTTAAGTTCTGTGTTTGACTTCGTTGGCAGTTAGATTTTTTTTGACAGTTTGACTTCGTTGACAGTTTTCAGTTTTTGTCATGTTCATAAACAGAATTGACCAACATAATTCATTATGTTCCATGTTAATAACATTACTGTAAGATTAGATAACTGACGCCATCATGTTTCCCAACGACAACAGAGGCTCCGGAGATCGACCTGGACGCCTGCTTGAGGAGGGGCCTGTCCGTCAGGGCCGGCTGTCCAATCAGGCTGTTTGCCGTCGTCAGAGGAAGACCCGCCCCCAAGGTGGAGTGGAAGCGCATGGGCGTGGACAACGTGGTGCGCAAGGGACACATCGACCAGGTGGACACCATGTCCTTCCTGGTCATCCCCGAGAGCACCAGAGAGGACTCTGGGAGATACTGCCTGACCCTGTCCAACTCGGCGGGAGAGAAGGCCGTTTACGTCCGCGTCAAAGTCCTGGGTGAGTGAGGCTGTTGAATCTCGCCCCTGACTACCCCATATTACAATAATAGTTTAAAAAAAAAACGTACACTAAAACTAATAAAAACTATAACAAAGACTTTCCCAAAACATTTAAAATTGACTAAACTTGCACAACCAAAATCTGATGGAAATGAATAGTCAAAACTTAATGAATAAATAAAAAACTAATGAGAAACTCCAAAGTGATTTGTAATAACATTGGTGTTTCGTCTACTCAGACACCCCTGGGCCCGTCGGAGGCCTGGACGCCACAGACATCACCAAGACGTCAGCTCAGCTGGCCTGGTTGCCCCCCGAGAACGACGGAGGAAGCCCCATCACCAACTACATGGTGGAGAAACGCGAAGTGGACAGGAAGACCTGGTCCAGCTGCACCGAGGAGCTGAAGAAAACCAGCTTCAAGGTCACCACCATGACCCCCGGCGTGGACTACTACTTCCGGGTCATGGCGTGCAACAAGTACGGCATCGGTCTGGCCCAGGACACCCCCAGGTCCATCCAGGCTGTGGACCCCATCAGTAAGTAGCACAAGAAGTACTTGTACAAGTGTCAGATAGAAGCCAGATTTTTGCTATTGTAATTATTTGCAAATGTAATGATTTTCAAATTCAATAACAGTCTAAAAAGATTTGACCAGTTTCTAGTCTTCAAAAACTGACATCTACCCCGATGACGTATTATTTTCAAGTTCGATTCAATTTCCTCAAAACACTTTTGCACGTCTCTGCTTTCAACAGGCGAGCCTGATCCTCCTAAGAAGATGGAGGTTCTGGAGGTGACCAAGAACAGCGCCACCCTGGGCTGGCTCAAACCCCTGAGGGACGGAGGAGCCAAGATCAACGGCTACGTGGTGGACTACACGGAGGCGGGAGCCACCCCCGAGGAGGTGGAGAAGGAGAAGTGGACCCCCTACTCTGTGGTCAAGGACCTCACCATCGTGGTGGTGGGACTCAAAGAGGGGGCCAAGTACAAGTTCAGAGTGGCCGCCAGGAACTCTGTGGGCGTCGGCATGGCCAGAGAGGCCGAGGGCGTCTTCGAGGTCAAGGAGCAGCTCAGTGAGTTTACTGACCGACCCGCTGAAATGATGGCGATTACAATACATCCATCAAAAACCATAGTCCACATATTAAAAGCGAACGAACCTAGGTCTCCCTCATGAACGACAACATTTCTACAGCTGACAGCTCGTTTGGGCAGAGGTTAAACTAGTAACTAGTAATTAACTAGTAACTAATAACTATCTTACTAGTTATCTTACTCTTAAGATAACCTGATGAAGGTCTAGCAACCAAAACGTTGTGTTTGCCTATTAAAGTCTTTTTGCATTTGAAGATAGTTATATTGTGTAAACATACTCTACCATGGAGATCGGTCAAAATAATGTTCTTTTCTAAATGACTCTTTGTGCTTAAACCGTGTGTTTGTGTCGCCCCTCAGTGCCTTGCAAGATCATCATGCCAGACGTGGTGACAGTGAGGGCCGGCGGTAAGTTGAAGGTGGAGGCCATCGTGGCCGGTAAGCCCGCTCCCTTCTGCAAGTTTAAGCGGGGCGGCGAGGACGTGATGACTTCAGACCGTCTGTCCGTGGTGAAGACTCTGACCACCTGCACTCTGAAGATAAAGAATGTCACCAGAGCGGACAGCGGATACTACAGCTTGGCTATTGAGAACAGCACCAACAAGGTCAACCAGATCCTCAAAGTCATCGTCATGGGTCAGTGTCACTGTGAAAAACACGACAAAACACCACACGACACAATGCGATATGACACACTTTACTTTCCTACGCTGATCAAACAAATAATCAACCTTCTCTTGCGTGTCTCCTCTCCAGACATCCCCGGTCCTCCCGGTGGTCCTCTGGAGGTGACGGAGCTGGACACCGACGCCTGCACCCTGCTGTGGAACTACCCAGCGGAGGACGGAGGAAGCCACATCACCAGCTACGTGGTGGAGAAGTGTGATGTCAGCCAGGGAGACTGGCTCATCATCTCCACGGCCTGCACCAAGCCCATGTGCAGGGTGACCAAGCTCAACCCCGGCAAGGAGTACACCTTCAGGGTGAAGGCTGAGAACCGCTTCGGTGTCGGAGGGCCCATCTACTCTGAGAGGACCATCGCCAGATATCCATTTGGTGAGTTTTCACGGATTATTTATTACCAGTGGTGGAAGATGTACTGAAAACGTTGCTCCGTTAAAAGGCCTGTATTGAGTAATAAGTAAGTAATAAGTACAATGTTTGCCCCCCAGACCCTCCGAGCGAACCCATGAACTTCCAGATCAACAGGATCAGCAGGGAGTTCGTCATCCTGTCGTGGGAGAAGCCCAGCAGCGACGGAGGCAGCCCCATCACCACCTTCGTGGTGGAGAAGAAGGAGCGCAACAGTCTGCTGTGGACCAGGGCCAACGAGAACGTGCTGAAGGCCACCCAGTACACCTGCTACGGGCTGCTGGAGGGCCTGGAGTACACCTTCAGGGTGTCTGCCGTGAACCTGGCCGGACAGGGGAAACCCTGCAAACAGACCGACTGGATCACCGCTAGGACTGCTGTCGGTATGTCTGCGCGCGCGTGTGTGTGTGCGTGTGCGTGTGCGTGTGCGTGTGCGTGTGTGCCTGTCACGATTATGACATTTTTGTTGACGATCAACTGGTCCAACAAATAATTGCAATTAATCACAATTGATCTAATTGTGTTTTGGGGACATGAATATTAGAACGTATAACATTAAAAAAAATACATTTCTGTTTGCCTTTGAGGCTTTGTAAACCAAAACTGCACGTCACAATAATTGAGACAGGTCTATCTGAGTGTGTCGACCATTGTTTCCTGTTCGGACAAGTGTGAGTCACCGTCGTCTCCTTTCCTCGTCTCCTTTTCCGCAGACCCACCGGGTAAACCCGAGGTGATGGACGTCACCAAGAGCACCGTCTCGTTGATCTGGAGCAAGCCCGGCCACGACGGAGGCAGCAAGCTGATTGGCTACTACGTGGAGCACTGCAAGCTGCCCGGGGAGAACTGGGTTCGCTGCAACGCCAACTGCATGAACATCAAATCTGAGAGCCACGTGGTGACGGGCCTGGAGGAGGGAGTGCAGTACCAGTTCAGAGTCATCGCCAAGACCGCCATCAACGTCAGCCTGCCCTCCGAATTGTCCGACGTCATTCCTGTCATCGCCGAGCACGGTAATTAACACTGGATGCTACCAGGGGCGCAATCCAACTAATTGATTTAACCTATTATACGAAATATAAAGTATCTAAACATTTACATAATCAACGCAAAGTAAAAGTATCTAAAACGTTTACTCAAGTACAGTACTTAAATGTAATTAGTAACTTTCCTCCAATGACTTACTGACTAACCAACCAACCTTGTATGTTGCGCCTTGCAGTGCCTCCTAGGGTGGAGCTCGGAGTGGACATGAAGAACCTGATCATCGTGAAGGCAGGAGAGAACGTCTTCCTGGACGCAGAGGTGTTCGGTAAGCCTCTGCCCAAGGTCACCTGGAAGAGGGACGGAGAGCCTCTGGCCAAGCGTGAGGGCATGAAGCAGGTGGTGAAGAAACACGTGCACGTGCTGGAGCTGTTCGCCCTCACCAGGAAGGAGTCCGGAGACTACACCATCACAGCCGAGAATGTGAGCGGCGTCAAGTATGCCACCGTCAAGCTCAAGGTGCTAGGTAAGAAGAACCGGCCGCGTTGGCTCTTTGTTGACACTTTCGTAAGTGGTTTTCACACATGCGCTGTCACCTGGAAGTTATCCATGTGTGAACGCGAAATAATGTCTGACTCAGTAGGACGTGACATACAATGAACGGGCTTTACGCTGCCGGGCTCCCTTGAGTTAAGTCAGTGTGATGTCTGATTCAACCTAAATGCCTCAACTTGTCTGAATGGTCCATAGATAATGTAGTCCCTTGTTTATTTACTACTATAGTAATGCAGACAACAAGATACAACCTGACGGTTTCCGTGCACTCGTCTGTACCGAGACCGTTGTTATTCATCTAGTTCACTTTTTCTACAAGTGTGAAAGGCCAACACCGGACATATTGTCCCGACCTGATTCCCTGGACCTTTTCCAGAGTTCATATGAGAAAAAAGGCTATATTTTTTTCCGGATCAGCTAACCTCTCTGTCTCTCTGTCTCTCTCTCTCTCTCTCTTTCTCGCCGTCTCCTCCAGATAAACCCGGTCCTCCGGCCTCAATCAGGGTCTTCAAAATCTATGCGGACAAGGTGAAGCTGCGCTGGGAACCTCCCAAAGCTGACGGCGGTTCAGAGATCACCAACTACATCGTGGACAAGAGGGAGACCAGCAGAGCCAACTTTGCGCAGGTCACGGCCAGCGTGAGCGGTCACCTCACCGACTGCGCGGTGGATAAGCTCATCGAGGGACACGAGTACCAGTTCCGTGTCTCGGCTGAGAACCAGTGGGGAGTGGGAGACTTCGTCATGACAGATCCTGTCATGGTCAAGAATCCATTTGGTACGAGGAAAGATATTCTATAATATGTACTGTATATTCATAACATATTGTGGAGAGAGTGCCCGTTCATCGGTCTCAATTTGACAGTGTTCCAGTTCCGATTTAGTCTGCTCATTTATTTATTTCATCACTTCCAGTTTCACTTGTATATCCTGCATCCTTTAGGAGATCTAATGATGAAAATGTATTTTCTAGCAATGATTACTATCAGAATATAGAGCTATTTAACACTTATTTGAACCCCCCAAAAATACTACTTACCTCACCTTTTCAACACATTTTCAGCACTTTCATCTAAAACTCTTGTCTGTGTGTGTGTGTGTGTCCGTCCAGATGTCCCCGGTCCCTGTGACTGTCCGGTCATCACCAACATCACCTGTAACTCCATGACGGTGAGCTGGAAGGCCCCGGCCAACGACGGCCGGGCCGTCATCCTGGGCTACATGGTGGAGAGACGGGACGCCACGGAGCTGACCTGGGCCAAGGTCAACCGCAAGCCGGTCATCGACCGCAGCATCAAGGCCACGCAGCTGAGCGAGGGCTCGGACTACGAGTTCAGAGTGATCGCCCTCAACAAGGCCGGTCTGGGCAAACCCAGCGACTCCTCTATGGCTGCCACGGCTGTCGACCCTGTCTGTGAGTATACTGTGATATTGTGACGATATAGAGCATTTTCCCACGTTTGTTATAGCAGATCTAATAAGCTGACAACAACGCGTCGCATCATGACACGTTGCTTGTAGGTCTGCTATTTCCGAATGGACAGTATAAACTGGGCTTAACCCTTTAGGACCTGAGGCCGATTCTAAATCTCCTAAATCTCAACAGTTTTCTGAAAAACGTATGTTTCTATATCAGTGGTGCTCAATCTTTTTCATGTCAAGGACCCCCAGAATTATATGTTTTTGGCCACGGACCCCCATCAAAATATTTTGTTCCAGGGACCCCCCAGAAGCAAAGATTTGAGTTATAAATGTTCACTTTAAATATATATATATTCAAAGATTTGCACACATTTTCACGATTTTTCAAAAATAGCAGATCTACAAGCTCGTAGCGCGGCACTCGGTGCCGCGCTATGAGCTTGTATATCTGCTATTTTTGAATAGCCCAAAGTGTAAAATAATGCTTTTAAGCTCAAATCAAAAAATGACACAGTTCCAGGTCTTAATGGGTTAATTGGTTAATGTATGTTTTGTAATAATAATCTAAATCTACAGAGTAACTTGTTATACTTGACATAGTGGAGTAGAAGTATAAAGCATTGATAAACGGATATGCTCTAGTAAAGTGAAAGTAGCAACATTGTTCTTGAGTACAGGAAATGTACTTAGTTACGAATTCCAACCACTGAATTCTCCTCCTTGTCCTCCACCACCAGATCCACCCGGTCCCCCCGCCTTCCCCAAGGTGGTTGACTCCACCAGGAGCTCCATCCTGCTGAGCTGGACTAAACCAGCGTACGACGGGGGGTGCGACATCATGGGCTACCTGGTGGAGAGCAAGCGGGTGGAGGAAGGCGTGGAGACGACCTGGATGAACTGCAACGTGGCCATCAAGCTGCAGGCCACCAAGTTCCTGGCCACGGGCCTGATGGACGACAAGGTGTACCAGTTCAGGGTCTCCGCCGTCAACAAGATCGGCTACGGAGAGCCCAGCGAAGTGCCCGGAGACCACTCGCCCAAAGACATACTCAGTACGCACCCATTCATGTTTTTTTGTTATCAATTGTTTTTATTTATCATATCAGCAATGCACTTATGCCAGTACACATAGATGCATCATGAATAAAAAAGAACGAAACAAAAACAAGATACAAATACATACACGACTTAAAAACACCACAAAGGTTCAAGAAAAGAAAATATTCATTCATCTATACTGTATGTTAACCGTTTGACATTTGTAAAAATGATAATTCATACGACCATTCTCTGATTTATCTATACATGAATTGGAATACATATTTGTATAATAAAAATCTCTCTCCCTCTCTCTCCTTATTTCTCTCTCCCCCTCGCCCTCTCTCTGTCTTTCTCTCGTTCGCTCTCTTCCCTTTCTCTCCATCCTCCAGTCGCCCCCGAGGCGGAGTTGGACGCAGACCTGCGTAAGATCCTGGTGCTCAGGGCGGGCGTCACCATGAGGCTGTACGTGCCGCTGATCGGCCGGCCCGCGCCCAAGGTGACGTGGACCAAGGTGGACGGCGACCTCAAAGAGAGGCAGGGCGTCCTGATCAAGACGTCCGACTGGGACACGCTGCTCATGGTGGACGACATGACCCGCTACGACGCCGGGAAGTACATGCTGAACCTGGAGAACAGCAGCGGGTCCAAGAGCTACCTCATCATCGTCAAAGTCCTCGGTAAACTTCACCCCAAGTCATTCGATCAATCAGTTGATTGATCGATCCATCAATCAATTAATTAATTAATCAATTAATCAATCAGTATAAAGTGGCTGTCGCCTCGGTTTTGGGCATGTCATTATAGATTTTTTTTTTTAAATATATATTTTTCTGAATTTATCTTATTAAATGTTCTAATATATTATAAGTGTTAAAAAAGTTTAAGTTTTGGGGGGAAAAATTACAAATTGTAGAAAAAAAATGGGCAATCATATACGAACATAACAGCTCTACAATTTTATATTGGCTATTTTCACTCATTATTGTGCAACACACTTAAACGGGCTTAAATGGTTAACCAAGTAGTATTTCCCTCACAGTAATACCACTTTAATAAAAACAAAAAGTTTTAAGTGATTACTTCAGTGGGGACACCTATAGGGTCTAACCAGAGACATTATCCCCCCCTCTCCCCATCCAGCTACCCCTGGACCCCCTACCAACCTGATCGTCCAGGAGACGTCAAGGAGCCACGCCTGGATCACGTGGGACGCCCCCCTGGTGGACGGAGGCAGCATGGTGAAGAGCTACGTGGTGGAGAAGAGGATGGCGGAGAGGAAGGCCTGGACCTGTGTGGCCGCCAACTGTCCCAAGCCCTCCTTCAGGATCCTGAACCTGGAAGCCGGAATGCCTTACTGCTTCAGAGTGCTGGCCGAGAACGCCTACGGCATAGGAGACGGCTGTGAGACCGCCGGTGTGGTCAGAGCCTCTGGTAAGTACTGTCTGGGAGTCTGCCCCGACTGCAACCATATGAAAATATATATTTTTTAAAACGTCATAACGTTTCTTAACGTTCCGGGTCCTTCTTTTGCAGAACAACCTGGGCCGGTGGCAGACTTCAGAGCCAGTAAGATCACCAAGGACTCGGTGACTCTGGCGTGGAGGAAGCCCATCAGCAACGGCGGAAGCCACATCACGGCCTACATCGTGGAGCAGAGCGAGGGCGAGGACAAGTGGACGCTACTGACCAAGGGCAAGGAGATCACGCATTCCATGGAGGCGCTGACCGAGGGCCAGGAGTACAGCTTCAGGGTGAAGGCCCAGAACGAGTCCGGAGAGGGACCCCCCACCGAGCTGACCGTGGTCGCCAAGGACCAGTTTTGTAAGACCCTTGTCTTTTCTTTCTTGTATTTGGCCAGGGACCCCCATAAGAGAATATTATTTGTTGTCAAAATGTTTAACAAATATTCCAAATTTTGAAAATTCTTGGTTAACAAAATTGGGTTAATGCATGTTTTGTATTAATAATCAAAATCTGCAAAGTGACTAGTTACTAAAGCTGTCAAATAATACTAGTGGAGTCAAAAGTACAGCATTTCCCTCTGAGAGGTATAAAGCATTGGCAAAATTTAAAGTAAATGTACATAAAAATTGTACAGTAAATGTAATGAGTTACTTCGCACCGCTGATATCGAGTGATATCTAAACTCTCTCGTCTCTCTTCTCAGCCGCTCCCGACTGTGACCTGAGCAGCATCCACGACCTGACCTACGTGGCCAGGGAGGGCGCCACCATGCGCATCAACGTGCCGCTGATCGGCAAGCCCCTCCCCTCCGCCACCTGGAAGCGAGGCGACACCAGCCTGGGCGACACGGGCAGGATGTGCGTGGAGGCACAGCACGGCGTCACCACCCTGCTCATCAGAGACTGCCAGAAGACGGACGCCGACACGTACAGCATCAACGCCAGGAACATCGCCGGAGTCAAGGACTGCAAGTTCACGCTCAAGGTTTGTTTTGCCCTACTCTATTCTTCTTCCCTTTCCTGAAAACTACAAATAAATGGAGCGGGCGCGAAACACCTGCAACACCCGTGATGTCTGATGTGACAAATTGACAATAAAACTGATTTCTGTTTGTGGTCGTGAAGGTGGTGGGCAAGCCCGGCATCTGCACCGGACCCATCAAGATGGACGAGATCACGGCCGACGGCATCACCCTGGAGTGGGAACCGCCCAAGGACGACGGCGGCGCTGAGGTGTCCAACTACATCGTGGAGAAGAGGAGGACCACGGACAGCAAGTGGGCCACTGTGGCCTCTGCCCTCCAGAAGAACACCATGAGAGTCATCAGACTCAGCGCCGGAATTGAGTACATCTTCAGGGTGTTCGCTGAGAACAAGTACGGCGTCGGGGAATACCTGAGGTCGGATCCGGTCATCGCCCAGCATCCATTCAGTAAGTTGGTCGAATCAAAAGGTTTTGCTGGCCTTACTAACATTGTTCATTACACGTTGTGTTGTTATTGTGAAGTAATACCTCAGCACATATTTATTACTCTCTTTTACACACTTTCTCTCTAGACGTACCTGAGGCTCCTGCTCCTCCAGAGATAGTGACCATTCGTCAAGAGTCGGCCACTTTGATCTGGACTGAGCCCAAAGACACTGGAGGCTCCCCAATAACTGGTACAGTTATTATTATTATGACTATCATAATATTTTATGTCCTACCCTGGATTTGAACCCAAACATCTGCCGAGTGAGCCAAGACAGAATCCCTGCTTGAGCCACGGGAGAATGTTATGAGCTTCAGGCAGTACTACTTGTCAACCAGAATGTGTGTGTTTGTGTGTGTTCCCCCCAGGCTACCGTGTGGAGTTTAAGGAGCGTAACAGTCTGATGTGGAAGCGCGCCAGTAAGACGGTGCTGAGGGTGAAGGAGTGCAGAGTGACCGGTCTCATTGAAGGACTGGAGTATGAGTTCAGAGTGATGGCCATGAACGCTGCCGGTCTGGGCAAGGCCAGCAGAGTCACCGAATCTATACTCGCTCTGGACCCTGTTGGTGAGCTCATTGGCTTATATTATGTTGGCAGTTCTGTGTATAATTAATAGGCCTGTCCCCGACTAAGGATTTGTTTAGTCGACTCTAATTGGCGACTAATTGCCAATAGTCGACTGGCAGTCGACTAATAAACTTTTTTTTTTTTTTTTGGGCCAAAATACATTTTATTTCAAAGGGCCAAGTCTACACAGTTTGTTTTGTCTCCAGCAGAGTTTCTAGTGTCTCTATCTCTCTCTGGAAGAGGTTGCACATGAACTCTGCAGCCGCACTGAGGCGCTCCAACACAAACAATACCAATACAAAGATGAGGAATAAGAAGAATAAAGTGGAAGTTACGTGTGGTTGCAGGTGTAGACTTTTTTCGACTAGAGTCGACTAAGAGACACTTAGCACAGTCGACTAAGAGACACTTAGTCGACTCGGACCCCCCGCGACTAACCAGTCGACTAGTCGACTTAGTCGAGGTCAGGCCTAATAATTAATAATATACACAATATAATAAATAGCTCTGTATTTATGGACCAAATATCTCAATAACAATATTGTGACGATGATATACTGTTGTGACCTTAATCTTCCAAAAATAGCGGGTTTACGAAACACATGAAATTGGAAGTGATTAAACAAAGACATTATGAGCGGACAAAACTGGAATTAGAACAATATAAAATGTAAGCTGATGAATAGGTTCTCTTTCCTGATCGGACGAAATTGTCTCCCACCTGAAACTGAAGTTTATCTTAAATAAAGATCTGGAGAGATGGGACCCCTGTTATTGTACAAACACTCTATAGCAGTGATTACTGAGAATATAAGGCTTTAACCTGTTAACAAAATGATCACTTACAGCACCTTTAATAATAAGTAATATAAGATGGAATAAATATGGTTTACAAGACCAGGCATACTGTATATTGGTATCTTATTTTATATTTATTTCAGCACAGTTCAGCACAGCTAACAATTCCTTTTTGTTTCCGTTCGTCGCCCAGATCCTCCCGGCAAGCCGGACGTGATCAACGTGACCAGGAACACGGTGACACTGATGTGGACCGCTCCTACGTACGACGGAGGCCACAAGCTGGTCGGCTACATGGTGGAGAAGCTGGAGGCGGGCACCAAGACCTGGCTGAAGGCCAACCACATCAACGTGCAGGGCTGCGCCTTCACCGTGCCCGACCTGACGGAGCAAGCGCAGTACGAGTTCAGGATCCGGGCCAAGAACGCCGCCGGCGCCATCAGCGTCCCCTCTGAGACTACCGAGATGCTCACCTGCAAGGATGAGTATGGTAAGAGGGGTTTCACTTGAATATATCACTTATTGTATTTGACATAGATATTAAATAATAAAGTATTGACAAGTGGGCGTTACTAAAAAGTAAAAGTAAGTAAAAGTACCTCAAAATTGTACTTAAGCACACTAAATAAATAAATGTAATTAACTTTCCGCCACTGATTATAGCGAGTACTTAAGGACTACTTTGCTCCTCTCTCTTCCTGCAGAGCCTCCGTCCATCACCATCGAACCGGACATGAAGGAGGTGTCCGTCCGGGCAGGAGACACCATCGTCATTTCAGCCCCCAAGATCACCGGCAAGCCTCCTCCCACGGCCATGTGGTCCAAGGCAGGCCGCGAGTTCAAGAACTCTGACGTGGTCACCATCACCAGCACCCCTACCTCCTCCACCCTGGCCATCAAGTACGCCAGCAGGAAGAACACGGGAGAGTACACCATCACCGCCAGCAACCCCTTCGGTATCGTAGAGGACCGCATCAGGGTGAAGGTTCTGGACATCCCTGGACCTCCAGGTCCCGTCGAGGCCTGCAACATCTCGGCTGAGAAGTGCACCCTGACCTGGCTGCCTCCGGATGAGGACGGAGGTTGCACCATCAAGTCCTACGTTCTGGAGAAGAGAGAGACCAGCCGTCTGATGTGGACCAAGCTGGCGGAGAACGTCATGGACTGCAGATACGTGGCCCACAAGCTGGTGAAAGGAAACGAGTACATCTTCAGAGTGTCTGCTGTCAACCAGTACGGCACCGGAGACGCCAACCTGTCAGGTCCAATCAAAATGGAAAACAGCTACAGTAAGTTGACTAGATGCTTGTTTTTTGTTTAATTGATATTGTACAAAACAGGTGATCTTACTATACTGTGTAACTTTTTCAATTAAACAAATATACATTTTGATATATTCTGTCACTTTTTCACAATAAACATTCAACATAAATGTGTTCTCTAAACACTATTAAACACTGTTTTTATTCACGAGTGTCCCCTGACACTCGGCACCAAAATGACGTAGGCACCGGAAATGTACTTAAAATGTGTTTTAGAGTTAATAAATACAATTTCTGACTACTAAAATTAATGTAGAGTATGACTTTAACTCAACTCCTTTTCATAGATTAAATTATTCAGCTCTTCTGTAAGTGTAATGTTCCTGTTTGTTGCTTCCCCTAGAGCCACCAGGTCCACCCTCTGTCCCAGAGGCCGATAACATCAGCAGGAACGCTATCACCATTTCCTGGAGGAGACCAGTTGTGGACGGAGGAAGTGACATCAGAGGCTACTGTGTGGAGAGGAAGGAGAAGCGAGGCATGAGATGGGTGAGAGCGTGCAAGAGGACGGTCCCTGACCTGCGCTACAAGGTCCAGGGCCTGACGGAGGGAGTGGAGTACGAGTTCAGAGTAACCGCTGAGAACAAGGCCGGCTTCGGGGCAGCCAGTGAGCCTTGCAAGGCCGTCATGACCAAGGATATCGTGTGTAAGTAAAACTCTTGCTTCTCCTACTACGCGTTGTGAGCTGGTAGATTGGTAGAGCTTCTATTTTTGGAAAAAATGCAAGTGATAAGTTCTGAGTTCCCAGAACTCCGGGTAAATACTACCGTATGGAAACGGTAGAAGCGTATGGAACCAAATCCAGAACCCGTGAAGTACGTTACACGGCATGGTTTGCTTAGTTCTTGTAGTCGAAAAGAGACAGTATTCACTTATTTTACAGTGGACAGAATCATACTTTTATGAGCTGAAACCTACATACATTTACATAAACTGCTACAGATGTCACCTCAAAGCATATTATCTCTCATATGTTTGGTCTTATATTCTCGTTTTGCAGATCCACCTGGTCCTCCATCCAACCCCAGAATCACAGAAACCACGAAAACCACAGTCACCTTCAAGTGGGGGAAGCCGCACTATGACGGCGGCCTTGATGTAGGCGGATACTTCGTTGAGTACAGGAAGGAGGGCCATGACGACTGGGAGGCAGAGAACCAGAACCCACTGAGAAGCACAGAATATGTCATTGGCAACCTGCAGAAGGGAGGCAGTTACCAGTTCAGAGTCTACGCCATCAACACAGAGGGAGTGGGAGAGCCAGCAGAGGTGGAGAATGTCATTGAACTGGTTGACCAGGAGGCATTGCCTGACTTTGAGCTGGATGCCGAGCTGAGGAAAACCCTGGTTGTGCGCTGCCGCGCCTCCATCCGAATGTTTGTTCCCATCAAGGGACGTCCCAAGCCTGATGTGACATGGACCAAGGACGACACTAACCTTAAGGCCCGCGCTCACATCGACACTACAGACTCCTACACCCTGCTGGTCATCCCCGACTGCACCAGATACGATGCTGGCAAGTACAACCTGTGCCTGGAGAACGTTGCTGGAAAGAAGACCGGCTTTGTCAACGTCAGAGTTCTGGACACACCAGGACCTCCAGTCTACCTGACGCCCAGAGAGATCACCAAGAACAGCATCACCATGCAGTGGGAGTTCCCCATTATTGATGGTGGATCCAAAATCCTCAACTATGTTATTGAGCAGAGAGCGGCGACTAAAAAGGCTTACACAGTACTGAGCACCACACACCAGAAATGCTCCTACAAGTTCTCCAATCTGGAGGAGGGAGCCCACTACTACTTCCGTATCTCTGCTGAGAATGACCTTGGTGTGGGAGAGCCCGCAGAAACCGCTCAGCCAATCAGAGTGTCCCAGGCCCCCACTGCCCCTGAGAACCTGTATGTGACAGACGTGTCATCTGACACTGCCAGCCTGGCCTGGACCAAGCCACTTCATGATGGCGGTAGCCTGATCACAGGATACGTCATTGAGGCCCAGAAGAAGGATGCTGAGCAGTGGGTCCATGTAGCTGCAATCAAAGCTCTGGACTACGTCGCCACAGATTTGATCGAGGGTGCAGAGTACGTCTTCCGCATCATGGCGGTCAATGCTTCTGGCAGGAGTGAGCCACGTGAGAGCAGGCCTGCTGTCATCAAAGAGCAGACCACCGCCCCATCCTTCGACATGCGTGCGGTGTATCAGAAGACAGTCATCGCCAAGACAGGAGACCGCATCAAGGTGGAGATCCCAGTGCTGGGCAAACCCAAGCCTGTGGTTTCCTGGAAGAAGGGAAGCATAGTGGTGAAGGAGACACAGAGAATGAACATCGAAACCACAGCGACCTCGACCATCCTCAACATCAGTGAGATCAAGAGGACGGATGGAGGCGAATATTCCATGACCGCAAAGAACATCTTGGGCACTGTGACTGAGACCATCACAGTTCTGGTCCACGACATTCCAGGGATTCCCACAGGGCCAGTGAAGTTGGAGGAGGTGTCATGTGACTATGTTCTCATGTCCTGGGAGGCACCAGAGGATGATGGAGGTGTTCCGATCAGCAATTACATTGTTGAGATGAGGGAGACCATTGGCACTTCTTGGCAGGAGCTGGCGGCCACAGTCATCCGCACCACGTTCAAGGCAGCTCGCCTCCGCACAGGAACTGAGTATCAGTTCCGTGTCAGAGCCCAGAACCGATATGGCTCTGGACCCTACCTTGTGTCTGATCCTGTAGTGGCTGCTTATCCATTTGAAGCGCCAGGGCAGCCAGGCACTCCTGTTGTCACAGCTTTCAACAAGGACGCTATGACTCTCAGCTGGAACGAGCCAGCAACCAATGGAGGCAGTGTCATCTTAGGCTACCACGTGGAGAGGAAGGAGCAGAACAGCATCCTGTGGCAGAGGGTCAACAGGGCTCTGGTGGTTGGAAATATCTATAAATCAGTAGGTTTAGTTGATGGAATTGGATATGAATACCGTGTCATTGCTGAAAATCAGGCCGGCCTGAGCAAAGCCAGCAAGCCCTCTGACACGTATTTCGCACTGGACCCAGTGGATCCACCAGGCAGGCCTGTGGCACTGAATGTCACCAGGCATGAGATTACAGTTTCCTGGACCAGGCCACAGGGAGATGGTGGATTCTCCATCACAGGATACACCGTAGAGAGGAGAGAGATGCCTAATGGACGCTGGCTCAAAGCCAACTTCAACAACATTCTGGAAACAATCTACACAGTCAGTGGTCTGACAGAAGATGCCACTTATGAGATCCGCGTCTTGGCCAGGAACTCAGCTGGATCGGTCAGTGCCCCGTCCCAGCCATCAGAGGAGATCGTATGTAGAGATGACATTCAAGAGCCCACTCTTGACGTTGACTCTTCCTACAGCACCACTGTTGTTGTCATGGCAGGAGAATTGTTCAAGCTGGAGGCCAGCGTAACTGGCAGACCAATCCCATCCCTGGTATGGACCAAGGAAGGGAAGGAGCTTGCAGACTCAACCAAGATTGAGATCAAGTCATCTGACTTCCACACCACTCTGGTGAACAAAGACTCTCTGAGGAAGGATGGTGGTGTTTTCATTCTGACAGCCAGCAACCCTGGTGGCTTTGCCAAGTACTCATTCCACGTCAAGGTGCTGGACAGACCCGGACCTCCAGGCTCTCTCAAGATAACAGACATCGCTGCAGAGAAGTGTGTCCTCAATTGGGTGCATCCTGAACATGATGGCGGTGCCAAGATTGATTACTTCGTCATCCAGAAACGTGAGACCAGCAGACTAGCATGGACCAATGTGGCCACAGACCTACAGGCCAACAGGTTCAAGGTCACCAAGCTGCTCAAGGGCAATGAGTACATCTTCAGAGTCATGGCTATCAACAAGTATGGTGTTGGTGAGCCTATAGAGTCTCAGCCTGTCATCTGTGCCAACCCTTACGTGGTCTCGGACCAACCAATGCAGCCTGAGGTCACAACCATAACCAAGGACTCCATGGTCGTTTGCTGGGATCGCCCTGAGCATGACGGAGGCAGCCGCATCAACACCTACATTGTTGAGAGGAGAGACAAGACTGGCCTGCGTTGGGTGAAGTGCAACAAGAGAACAGTGTCTGACCTCCGATTCAAGGTCTCTGGCCTTACACCAGGACATGAGTATGAATTCAGAATCTTTGCCGAGAACAATGCTGGTCTGAGCCTGCCTAGTCTCTCCAGTCCATTCTACAAAGCTGTCGACACCATCTTCCAGCCCGGTCCTCCTGGTAACCCCAGAGTGCTGGACACAACCAAGTCCTCCGTCACCTTGGCATGGAACAAGCCTGTCTATGACGGCGGCTCTGAAATCACCGGCTACGTCGTGGAAACCTGCCTGCCTGAGGAAGATGAATGGACCATACACACTCCCAAGAAGGGATGGACAGCCACCTCCTTCACTATTACCGGCTTGAAGGAGAACCAAGATTACAAAATCAATGTATGTGCCACTAACTGTGAGGGAATTGGAGAGCCTGCTGCGGTGCCTGGGACTCCCATTGCTGAGGACAGAATTATTCCTCCAGAGGTTGAACTTGGAGCCGAGCTACGTAAGGCGGTCAGCATCAGAGCCTGCAGCACCCTCAGACTGTTTGTCCCCATCAAGGGTAGACCAGCACCTGATGTGAAATGGGCAAGAGAGCATGGAGAATCCATGGACAAGGCCAATATTGAAGTCAGCTCATCTTTTACCACTCTTCAAGTTGAAAATGTTGACAGGTTTGATGGTGGCAAATACTTGGTGACTGTGGAGAATGTCTCTGGAAGCAAGACGGCCTATGTCAATGTCAGAGTGTTGGATACCCCTGGAGCACCACAGAATCTGATCATCAAAGAAGTCACTAGAGATTCAGTCTCCCTCATGTGGGATGCACCTCTCATTGATGGAGGCTCTAGAGTCCGCAACTACGTTGTGGAGAAGCGTGAGTCCACCAGAATGGCCTACTCAACGGTCTGTGACAGCTGCCACAAGTCAAGCTGGAAGATTGGAGATCTGGAGGAAGGAAAACTATACTTCTTCAGAATCCTTGCTGAGAATGAGTACGGCATCGGTCTCCCAGTGGAAACTATGGAGGCAGTCAAGGCTTCAGAGAAGCCTCTGCCACCAGGCAAAGTGTCTCTCCGTGAGGTAACTGGCTTCAGTATCAGTCTGGCCTGGGAGAAGCCTGATTATGATGGTGGCAGCAGAATCACGGGTTACATTATTGAGATGCAGAATAAGGGCAGTGATACGTGGAACCAGGTCATGGTAGTTAAGACCAATGAGGCTGTTGTCTCTGGCCTTACTCAGGGACAGGAGTACATGTTCCGTATCTCATCCACCAATGAGAAGGGAGTCAGTGATCCTCGACCTCTTAGCATGCCTGTAATAGCTAAAGACTTGGTCATCGCCCCAGCCTTCAATTTGCAGTTCACAACATTCAACGTTTTGGCAGGGGATGATCTGAAGATAGAAGTACCGATTGCTGCACATCCTAAACCCACTGTGACTTGGCTCAAAGGGGGCATCGCCCTCAAGGAGACAACTAGGGTTAATGCTGACATGACTGAGAAAGGCGTTCGCCTGATCATCAAGGAGGCCTGCAGAGATGATGTGGATACCTACAACATTAAGTTGAACAATTCAGCAGGAGAAGCCACCATGGACATTACTGTTGTTGTCCTGGATAAACCTGGCCCCCCAACCGGCCCAATTAAACTGGATGAGGTCACTGCTGACAGTGTGGTTCTGTCCTGGGAACCACCAGAGTACGAGGGTGGCTGTAGTATAAACAACTATGTTGTTGAGAAGAGAGACACATCCACTACTAACTGGCAGATTGTGTCTGCTACTGTAGCAAGAACCACCGTAAAGGCAGCTCGTTTGAAGACTGGAACTGAGTACCAGTTCAGGATTGCTGCAGAGAACAGATATGGCAAGTCCTCATGCCTGGTGTCTGAGACCCTTGTTGCTCAATATCCTTACGAAGTGCCCGGCTCACCCCGCTCTGCTGTCGTCCAGTCAGCCACTAAAGATAACATGGTGGTTGTATGGGATGCACCCAGCAGTGATGGTGGAAGCAAGATCATGGGATACCACCTGGAGCTCAAAGAGAGGAACAGCCTCATGTGGGTGAAGGGGAATAAACAGATCATCCCAGAGACCAGATACAAGGTCTGTAGCCTTGAAGAAGGCATTGAGTACGAGTTCAGAGTTTATGCTGAGAACATTGTTGGCCTCAGTCAGGCCAGCAAACTGACTGAGATGCAATTGGCCAGAGACCCATGCGACAGCCCTGGAAAGCCAGAAGCTACAATTGTCACCAGAAGTCGTGTGACACTTAAGTGGAAAGTGCCTGAGAGTGATGGCGGCAGCAAGATTACAGGCTATGTGGTTGAGAAGAAGGAAGGAGCTAGTGGCCATTGGATGAAGGCTAGCTTTGCGAACGTCCTCGAGCCTCAATTTGTTGTCACAGACCTGATTGAGGATCAGGTCTATGAGTTCCGTGTCATTGCCAGGAATGCAGGTGGCGTCTCTAGCAAACCATCTGAGAGCACTGGATCCATCACTGCAAAGGACGAGGTGGAGCCACCCCAGATTGACATTGATTCCAAATACTCCTCGGCTGTAGTGTTGAATGCCGGAGAGACATTCAAGCTGGAGGCTGGTTTCAGCGGTAAGCCTGTGCCCACAGTGCACTGGCTAAAGAACGGACAGGCGCTTCCTGACGCAGCTCGCCTGGAGATCAAGAACACAGACTTCACAGCTTGCCTTCTCATTAAGGAGGCCATTCGGGTTGACGGAGGCCAGTACACACTTTTGGTAAAGAATGTTGGAGGAGAGAAGTCAGTTAACATTAATGTCAAGGTCTTGGACAGACCAGGCCCACCTGATGGTCCAATCTCCATCTATGGAGTCACCAGTGAGAAATGCTGCATTGCTTGGAAGTCTCCCTTGCAAGATGGAGGCAGTGACGTTTCCTATTACATTGTGGAGAGGAGGGAGACTAGCAGGCTCGTCTGGACCAGGGTTGATCCCAAAGTTCAGGTCCTGAATCTGAAGATCACAAAACTCCTCCCTGGAAATGAGTATATCTTCAGAGTAATCCCAGTCAACAAATATGGAATTGGTGAGCCTCTGGAATCAGAGCCAATGATCGCTAGAAATCCATTTGTCACCCCTGCCCCACCAACAGAAGTGGAGGTCACCACCATCACCAAAGACTCAATGGTGGTGACATGGGAGAGACCAGATAATGACGGCGGTAATCCCATCCAAGGGTACATTATTGAGAAACGTGACAAGGAAGGTGTGAGGTGGACAAGGTGCAATAAGCGCACAGTGAGTGAGCTGCGCTTCAGAGTCGCAGGCCTCCTGGAAAACCGTAGCTATGAATTCAGAGTTGGTGCTGAGAATAATGCAGGAATTGGCACACCCAGCAAGCCAACAGAGTACTACAAAGCACTTGATGCTATCTACGAACCAGGCCCACCTAACAACCCTAAGTATGGCCTGGTGACCAGATCCACCGTTTCCCTGACATGGGGCCGACCCATGTATGATGGTGGCTGTGAGATTCAGGCCTACATTGTTGAAGCCTGCAATAGCACAATTGATGAGTGGGTCATGTGTACACCTCCCACTGGAATCAAAGAAACCAATTTCAAAGTGACCAAGCTGCTGGAGAAGCATGAGTACCAGTTCAGAGTATGTGCCATCAACAAGGTTGGAGTTGGGGAGCTTGCTGAATTTCCAGGAAAGGTTCAGACGGAACAGAAGCTTGAGGTGCCAGACCTTGACTTGGATGCTGATATGAGGAAAATGATCAACATCAGAGCAGCCGGCACCCTCAGACTGTTTGTTCCTATCAGAGGACGCCCACCTCCTGAGGTGAAATGGGGCAAGGCTGAGGGAGAGATTAAGGATACAGCTCAGATTGACAACACTACTAGCTATGCTTCTCTCGTCATTGAGAATGTTGATAGATTTGATAGTGGCAAGTACGTTCTGACAGCAGAAAATGCCAGTGGAGTCAAGTCTGCCTTCATTAGCGTCAGAGTTTTGGACTCACCCAGTGCACCAGCAAATTTCAAAATAAAGGAGATCACCAAGAATTCTGTCACTCTAAACTGGGAACCTCCACTTCTAGACGGTGGCGCCAAGATCAAGCAATACATTGTTGAAAAGCGTGAGACTACCAGAAAGGTATACTCTCGCATCACCACCTGCAACAGGATGTCATGGAAGATTGAACCTCTTCCAGAGGGGGGAATCTTCTTCTTCAGAGTCCTGGCTGAGAATGAATATGGCTTGGGTGAACCTGCTATAACTCTGGAGCCAGTGAAGGTCTCTGAAAAGCCTCAGCCACCTGGTAAAGTCAGTGTCCTTGATGTCACACGTCAAAGTGTAACACTGGCCTGGGAAAAGCCTGAACACGATGGTGGCAGCAGAGTCAGCTACTATGAGGTAGAATTGGCTCCCAAGGACATTGAGACCTGGTCTGTATGTGCCAGTATTAAGGCACTGGAGACGACAGTTATGAACCTGCAGAAGGGTGAGGAATACCAATTCAGAGTGATTGCCATCAATGAAAAGGGCAGGAGCGACCCCAGGCAGCTGGCTCAAACTATTGTAGCTAAGGACCTTGTGATTATGCCTGATGTGAGGCCTAGAATGAGCACCTACAATGTCCAGGTGGGCTATGACCTGAAGATAGAGGTGCCTATTGCTGGCCATCCCAAACCAACCATTACATGGACCAAGGATGGAGCTGCACTCAAGCAAACTACCAGAGTCAATGTCTCCGATGTGGCAAACCTAACCACTCTCACCGTCAAAGATGCTACCAGAGAGGATGGAGGCATGTACAGCATTAACATTACTAATGCCCTGGCATCCAAGGATGCCACCATCGAGGTGATCACCCTGGACAAACCAGGCCCACCCACAGGTCCAGTCAAATTGGACGACGTTAGTGCTGAGAGCATCACCCTCACCTGGGAGCCTCCCGCATTCACAGGCGGATGCCCGATCTCCAACTACGTTGTTGAAAAGAGAGACACGACTACAGTTAACTGGGTGGTTGTATCTGCAACTGTGGCTAGAACCACATTCAAGGTCGGCAATCTGAAGACAGGTGCTTTGTACCAGTTCAGAATCTATGCTGAGAATAAATATGGAAAGAGCTACTCTATCGACTCAGAGCCTGTTTTGGCTCAGTATCCATTCCAGGAGCCCGGTCCACCTGGAACACCATATGTTTCTTCATACAGTAAGGACTACATGGTGGTGGAGTGGCATAAACCTCCATCTGACGGAGGCAGCGCTATCCTGGGCTACCACCTGGAAAGGAAAGAGAAGAACAGCATCATCTGGACCAAGATCAACAAGGCTGTGATCCAGGACTGCAGGTTCAAATCCACTCCTCTGGAAGCGGGTATTGAATACGAGTTCAGAGCCTACGCAGAGAACATTGTCGGCGTTGGCAAATGCAGCAAGCTGTCAGAGGGCTATGTAGCCCGTGACCCATGTGATCCTCCCGGCCGCCCAGAGGCCATTATTGTATCGAGGCACTCTGTGAAGCTGAGGTGGACCGCTCCAGCGTATGATGGTGGATGTCTGATTACTGGCTATGTAGTGGAGAAACGTGACCTCCCTGAGGGAAAGTGGATGAAGGCTAGCTTTGCAAATATCCTTGCACATGAATTCACAGTTCTAGGACTGACTGAGCATGCCAAATATGACTTCAGAGTGATTGCTAGGAATGCAAGTGGAGCTGTCAGCAAGACCTCTGAGAGCACAGGTGCCATCACTGCCATCGATGAAGTTGAGACACCCAAGTATGAGGTTGATTCTAAGTACGCCGCAACCATTGTCCTTCATGCAGGAGAGACATTCACCCTGGAGGCCAGCGTGGAAGGAAAGCCCCTTCCCACAATTCAGTGGATCCACGAAGGTGTTGTGGTGGAGAACTCAGCCAGAGCAGAGATCAAAAACACAGACTTCCAGGCCGTGCTGGTGGTGAAGGACGCCATCAGAGTAGATGGAGGACAGTACACACTGGTTCTGACCAATGTGGCTGGATCCAAGACTGTTCCCTTCAGCGTGAGGGTACTGGACAGACCTGGACCCTCTGAGGGACCTCTCACTATCGGCAATGTCACTGAGGAGAAGTGTTCCCTGTCATGGCTGCCCCCCAGGCATGACGGCGGAGCCAGTGTCTCCTACTACATCATCCAGAAGAGAGAGACCAGCCGCTTGGCATGGACCTTGGTCTCCGGTGACTGTGGAGCCACCATGTTCAAGGTCACCAAGCTGCTCAAGGGCAATGAGTACATCTTCCGAATCTTGGCTGTCAACAAGTTTGGCACTGGTGAGGCTCTGGAGTCTGCACCAGTAATCATGAAGAATCCTTTTGTTGCTCCTGGTCCACCTCAGGAGCTGGAGCTCACCAACATCACCAGAGATTCCATCACAGTCTGCTGGACCCGCCCTCTAGTCACTGGAGGTAGTGACATTGCTGGCTACGTTGTGGAGAAGAGAGACAGAGCTGGAATCAGGTGGACTAAGTGTAACAAACGCAGACTCACAGACCTGCGATTCAGAGTGACAGGCCTCACTGAGGACCATGAGTATGAATTCAGGCTCTCTGCTGAAAATGCAGCAGGAGTGGGTCAGCCAAGCCCGCCTACCCCTTACGAAAAGGCCTGCGACCCTACCTTTGAGCCTGGCACTCCCACTAATGCCCATGTGGTCAGTACTACTAAGAACTCAGTCACATTGGCCTGGCATAGGCCCATCTATGATGGTGGCTGTGACATCCAGGGGTACGCTGTGGAGATCACCCAGGCTGAGGAGGAAGAATGGGCCATCTGCACTCCTCCCTCCGGAGTTAATGACACCAAGTTCACCATTAAGAAGCTAGTTGAACATCAAGAATACAAGGTACGCATATGTGCCATAAACAAAATGGGAGTCGGTGAGCCTACAGAGATTGAGGGAGTGGTGAAACCTGAAGAGAAGATGGATCCTCCCGAGATGATTCTGGATTCAGAGCTCAGAAAGGCAGTGGTGGTCCGTGCAGGAGCTACAATGAGGATCGGTATTCCATTCACAGGGCTTCCGACTCCTGCGATCAGTTGGGCCAAGGAAGAGGGAGAGCTGCCTGCTAAAGTCCAGATAGAGAAGAGCGATGATTTCACACAGCTCACCGTTGACATCTGTGACAGGAACGATGCTGGAAAATACATCCTCACCCTGGAGAACAGCGTTGGCTCCAAGTCAGCCTTTGTTACTGTCAGAGTTCTAGACACACCAGGAGCCCCACAGAATATCGGAGTGAAGGACATTACTAGAACTGGTGTTACTCTGACCTGGGAACCACCTCTCATCGATGGTGGCTCCAGAATTTCGAATTACATTGTTGACAGGCGTGATACGGTCAGGACATCTTACACTAATGTGGACAACAAATGCACCAAGACAAGCTGCCGTATCACCGGGCTAATTGAGGGAAATGTCTATTACTTCAGGGTCATGGCTGAGAACGAGTTTGGTATAGGTCTACTAGCGGAGACCCAAGAGGGTGCTAGGACTTCTGAGCCTCCTCTGCCTGTGGGCAAGGTCGCTCTGACTGATGTGACCAAGACCAGTGCATCTCTGTCCTGGGAGAAACCTGACCACGATGGAGGCAGCAGAATCATTGGCTATTACATCGAGATGCAGTTCCAGGGCACAGAAGAGTGGGTGTTGGCCACCACAACCAAGACCTGTGATGGCACAATAACAGGCCTCAGCACTGGACAGGAGTACCAGTTCAGAGTGTTTGCATTCAACGAGAAGGGCAAGAGTGACCCTAGGGCTCTGGCTGCTCCAGTCACTGCCAAGGATGTGACGATTGTACCCGCCTTCAAGATGGCATTCAACGCCTACAGTGTGCAGATTGGCCACGATCTGAAGATTGAGATCCCATTGATTGGTCGCCCAGTGCCTAATGTTGAATGGAAGAAGGAAGGACAGGCAATTAAGGAGACAACCAGGTTGAATGTGTCCAGCACAGCATCCTCTACTACACTGCTTATCAAAGAGACAAACAGGGAGGACTCTGGTAAATACACAGCGACGGCCACCAGCAGTATTGGAACGGCCACAGAGGAGATTACTGTTGTCATCTTGGAGAAACCTGGGCCTCCCACTGGCCCCATGACGATTGATGAGGTCAGCTCTGACTTTGTCACCGTGACCTGGGAGCCACCAGAGTACACAGGAGGCTGCCCGATCAACAACTACATTGTGGAGAAGAGAGACACCACCACTGTTGCATGGCAGATTGTCTCTGCTACCATCGCCAGATCAACCATCAAAATCACTAAGCTGAAGACTGGAGTTGAATACCAGTTCAGAGTGTCGGCTGAGAACAGATATGGAAAGAGTACCGCTATTCTCTCTCCTGCAGTCATTGCTCAGTATCCATTCACAGAGCCTGCCGCTCCTGGAACCCCATTCATCTCTTCTGTGACTAAGGACAATATGGTGGTGGAATGGAAACCTCCCACCAACAATGGAGGCAGTCCTGTCATGGGCTACCACATAGAGAGGAAGGAGAAGAACAGTCTGATGTGGACCAGACTCAACAATTTGATCGTCCCTGATGCCAGATACAGGACCACTGAGCTGGTGGAGGGCATCGAGTATGAATTCAGAGTGTACGCTGAAAATATCGCCGGGCTCAGCCCTGTTAGCAAACTGTCTGAAGCTACAGTGGCCACGGACCCCTGTGACCCACCAAGCACGCCTGAGGCGATTGACATCACCAGGAGCTTTGTGACTCTCCAGTGGACAAGGCCCCAGTACGATGGAGGCAGCAAAATCACCGGCTACATTGTTGAAAGGAGAAAGCACCCAGACATGCGCTGGATGAAGGCCAGCTTCGCCAACGTCATTGACACCCAGTTCACTTACACGAATATGACAGAGAACGCCATCTATGAGTTCCGCGTCATGGCCAGGAACGCAGCAGGCACCTTGAGTGTTCCTTCTGCGAGCACAGGAGAAATCACTGCCAAGGATGAGATCGTGGCACCAGAAGCCACCCTCGATCCTAAGTTCAATGATCTGACTGTGGTTCATGCTGGTGAAACGTACATCATAGACGCAGACTACATTGGCAAGCCTTTACCTGAGGTTATCTGGCTGAAGGATGGAAAAGAGATAGACAAGACCACGCCTAGAATGGAGATCAAGACCACAATTACACGAACCATTTTGACAGTCAAGGACTGCGTCAGAGTGGATGGAGGCCACTTCATACTAAAACTCATCAACGTGGGTGGAGTCAAGATGGTCCCAGTTAATGTGAAGGTACTGGACAGACCTGGTCCTCCTGCAGGCCCACTAGAGGTGAAGGGAGTGACTTCTGAGAAGTGCTATCTACACTGGAGCCACCCCCCGCACGATGGTGGAGCAGCCATCCAGCATTACATCATTGAGAGGAGGGAAACCAGCCGGTTGTCATGGACGGTGGTCGAACCGAGCATCCAGGCTGTCAGCTTCAAAGTCACCAAGCTGCTGCCTGGCAATGAGTACATTTTCAGAGTCACAGCTGTCAACAAATATGGTGTTGGTGAACCTCTGGAGTCTGATCCAGTTGTTGCTCGCAACCCCTTCACCACTCCCAGTTCTCCCTCCACCCCTGAGGTCGGTGTCATCACCAGAGACTCCATTGTGCTCACCTGGGAGAGACCTGAGAGCGACGGAGGAAATATGATTGATGGATACGTGCTTGAGAAGCGTGACAAAGAGGGCATCAGATGGACAAAGGCCAACAAGAAGAGACTGACTGACATCAGGTTCAGATGCTCAGGCCTCACAGAAGGACACTCCTATGAATTCAGAGTCTCAGCTGAAAACGCTGCAGGTGTGGGCAAGCCCAGTGCTGCAACTGACTACATCATGGCCAGCGATGCCATTTATCCACCAGGTCCTCCTAGCAATCCTAAAGTGACAGACCACTCTAGCACCAGTGTCTCCTTGGCCTGGTCCAGGCCCATCTATGATGGTGGAGCACCAATCGGCGGATACGTTGTTGAGGTGAAGGAGGGAGGAGATGATGAGTGGATCACATCTACACCACCCAATGGTGTCCAGACTACTCATTACACTGTCAAGAGACTGAAGGAGAACTTAGAGTATAACTTCCGTATCTGTGCTATGAACATCGAGGGAGTAGGAGAGCACGTAGACTTACCTGGGTCTGTGATTGCTGCTGAGAAGCTGGAAGCTCCTGAGATTGAGCTGGATGCTGACCTGAGGAAGATGGTTAATGTCCGTGCCAGTGCCACCCTGCGTCTGTTCGTCCCCATCAGAGGAAAGCCTGAGCCTGAGGTGAAATGGTCTAAGGCTGATGGTGCTATGACTGAGCGTGCCCAAATTGAGGTCACCACCTCCTACACGCTGTTGGTGATTGAAAACGTTGACAGATTTGACACTGGCAAATACGTGCTAACCCTGGAGAATCTCAGTGGCACAAAGTCGGCCTACATCAATGTTAGAATTCTGGACTCCCCCAGTGCTCCTACCAACCTACTCGTGAAGGATGTGAAGAGAGAATCAGTCTCCATCTCCTGGGAACCTCCTCTCATCGATGGTGGGGTCAAGGTCTCACACTACATCGTGGAGAAGAGAGAGCAGAAGAGAATGGGGTTCACCAGTGTCTGCAACAATTGTGTGAGGAATTCGTACATTATCTCTGACCTCCAGGAGGGAGGACGGTACTACTTCCGCGTGTCGCCTGTGAATGAGCTAGGAGTAGGTATGCCTGCCACCACAGAGGCCGTCAAAGTGTCAGAGGCCCCACTGCCTCCTGGTAAGGTCACCTTGGTGGATGTGACACGTCACAGTGTCAGCCTCGCCTGGGAGAAGCCTGATCATGATGGAGGCAGCAAGATCACAAACTACATTGTAGAGATGCAGTCTAAGGGAGATGACAAATGGACCGTGTGCAGTGAAATTAAAGCACTGGAGGCCACAATTGAAGGACTCACAGCTGGAGAGGAATACTCCTTCAGGGTGACTGCTGTGAATGACAAGGGCAAGAGCGATACCAAGCCCCTGGTTAGCCCTGTTGTGGTGAAGGACATCACAGTTGAACCCACGGTCAACCTGATGTTCGACACATTCAGCGTGAAGGCTGGAGATGACCTGAAGATTGATGTTCCTTTCAAGGGCAGACCTCAGCCTGAGGTGTCCTGGAAGAAGGATGGCCAGGTGCTGAAGCAGACCACCAGGGTCAATGTTGTCACCTCCAAGACCTCATCCAAGATCA
This sequence comes from Gymnoscopelus braueri, assembly GCF_963280865.1. Taxonomy (NCBI): domain Eukaryota; kingdom Metazoa; phylum Chordata; class Actinopteri; order Myctophiformes; family Myctophidae; genus Gymnoscopelus; species Gymnoscopelus braueri. The sequence goes on along the minus strand of NC_137618.1, from coordinate 8,326,369 downwards.
TCATTAAGGACGCAAACAAGGAGGACATTGGAAAGTATCAGATCACCCTAACTAATTCTATTGGCACCAAAACAGCCGAGGTATCTGTTGTCATCCTGGACAAACCTGGACCTCCCAGCAACATCGTGGTGGAAGAGGTGAGCGCTGACTTCATCTCTTTGTCTTGGGACCCTCCAAGCTATGTTGGTGGTTGTCAGATCAACAACTATGTGGTGGAGAAGAAGGACACCACCACCACGAACTGGCAGATCGTCTCTGCCACAGTTGCCAGGTCATCTATCAAGGTGTGTCGTCTCAACCAGGGCACACAGTACCAATTCCGCATTGCAGCTGAAAACCGTTATGGCAAGAGCCCTGCTATTGACTCTGCACCTATTGTTGCCCAGTATCCCTTCGAAGTTCCTACTACTCCCACCAATGTCCAAATTGCCCAGTCCACTAAGTATGGAATGCTGGTAACCTGGGGAACGCCCGCCAGTGATGGTGGAAGCCCTGTTCTTGGATATCACGTTGAAGGCAAAGACACGAGCAGCATGCTGTGGACCAAGGTGAACAGAGGTCTGCTGGCTGAGACTCAGTTCAAGATGACCCGCATTGAGGAAGGCCTGTTCTATCACTTCAGAGTCTATGCTGAGAATGCTGCTGGTATTGGCCCTTGCACTAAGGCCTGCGAGCCTGCAGCAGCCAGAGACCCATGTGAACCTCCTCGCAACCTCCAAGTCACCAACATCACCAGGAACACAGTTTCACTGCTCTGGGATGGCCCAGAGTACGATGGTGGAGTGAAGATCACCGGCTACATCGTGGAGCGCAGAGAGCTGCCCAGCGGCCGCTGGCTGAAGTGTAACTTCGCCAACTTGCAGGACACTTACTTTGATGTGACTGAGCTCACAGAAGACGTGCAGTACGAATTCCACGTCATTGCCAGGAACTCCGCCGAGCTACTCAGCGTTCCTTCTGAGAGCACTGGATCTGTGACAGTCAAGGATGATGTAGACCCACCCACGATTTTCCTGGAAGAAAAGTACAGAAGTCTGGTTGTGGTCAAGGCAGGAGAGGTCATTAGTATTGACGCAGAGGTCACTGGTCGGCCCCTCCCTGTTATCTCCTGGTCAAAGGACGGAAAGGAGATCGATGCCAAGACGCCAAGATGTGAGATCATCTCCACCAACTTCAAGACCTTACTGATCGTCAGAGATGTCATCAGGAGAGACTCTGGTCAGTACGTGCTGACACTGCATAATGTGGGTGGAACCAGGTCTGTAGCTGTCAACTGTAAAGTTCTGGACAGACCCGGTCCATCATCTGGACCACTGGCCGTGACTGGCATGACAGCGGAGAAATGTATCATAACCTGGGGACCCCCTCAGGAGAATGGTGGTGCTGAGATTCAGCATTACATCGTAGAGAAACGTGAGACCAGCCGCCTGGCTTGGACACTGGTCTATGGAGACATGAAAGCCACCACTTGTAAGGTCACCAAGCTACTCAAAGGAAACGAGTACATCCTTAGAGTCAGAGGAGTCAACAAGTACGGAGATGGTGAGGCCCTGGAAAGTGAACCTGCCAGGGCCATGGATCAATTCACTGCCGCGGCTCCTCCCGCTAACGTCCAAGTCACCTCAGTCACCAGCGAGGCCATGACCATCTGCTGGGAGAGGCCAGCGTCTGACGGAGGCAGCAGCATTGGTGGCTACGTCATTGAAAAGAGAGAAAAGACCGGCCTGCGTTGGTTCAGAGTCAACAAGAAACCTGTGTATGACCTGAGAGTCAAGGCTGGAAACCTGCGTGACGGCTGTGAGTATGAGTACAGAGTGTTTGCAGAGAATGCAGCGGGCCTCAGTGCTCCCAGTGTACCATGCCCTCTCATCAAGGCAGAAGACCCACAGTTCTTGCCTTCTCCTCCTGCTACGCCTAAGATCATCGACTACACCAAAACCACCGCCACTCTGTCCTGGAACAAGCCACTGTTTGATGGTGGAGCACCTGTGACTGGCTACAGAGTAGAGTACAGGAAATACTTAGATGATGAATGGTTTATTGGCGTCCTGAACACACAGACCACAGAGTTCACAGTGGTGGGATTGAACCCTGGGACCGAGTATGTGTTCACTGTCAGGTCTATCAACAAGATGGGACCCAGTGAGCAGAGCCAGGAGTCTGACTCACTGGTGGCCAAGGAGAGAGAGGATGAGCCAGTGTTTGACATCAGCAACGAGATGAGAAAGACCCTTATTGTGAAGGACGGTAGCTCCTTCACCATGAAGGTGCCCTTCAGAGGCCAGCCTGTACCGTACGTGTCGTGGGCCAAGGCTGACGTGGACCTGAGAGTCCGGGCTGTCATTGACACCACAGACACCTTCACCCTTATCACCCTGGAGAAAGCCACTCGCAACGACTCTGGAAAATACACCATCACACTGTCCAACGTGGCTGGAAGTACCTCGCTCACACTCAACGTCAGAGTCCTGGACTCCCCTGGACCGCCTACTCATGTGGGTACCAAGGAGGTGACATTAACCTCTGCCACTGTGATCTGGGACACGCCTGAGAATGAAGGAGGCGGACCGGTCAAGAACTACCTGCTGGACATCCGTGAGGCCAGTAAGAAGGGCTGGACCAGGCTGACTGACACCTGCCACAGACTGTCCTATAAGGTGTCAGACCTTCAGGAGGGAGGAATCTATTACTTCAGGGTGACAGGAGAGAACGAGTATGGCATCGGCGTTCCCACTGAGACCATGGAGGGAACCAAGATCTCAGGTACTTAAATATTGATATAACTATATAACTATTTAACTTGTTGATATTTTTACCGTTGTTTAAGCCTTGATTACCTCAAATGTGACAAAATGATTCACTAATTGTACAACATGGCTAACAATTATTGCTTTAGGCCACAAAATACCAATTCACATGCATATGAAAACATGAGACGAGCTGCTAAAATCTTCACCTTTACAGAAAAACCAAGCCCACCACCCAAGCTGGGTGTGACTGAGGTGACCAAGGAGAGTGTGTCGCTGGGCTGGGCCAAACCAGATCACGACGGAGGCAGCAGGATCACCGGCTACCTGGTGGAGGCTTTGGAGAAGGTGGAGGATAAGAGCCAGGAAAAATGGGTCAAGTGTGGCACAACCAAGTTCACCCACTTCGCAGTCTCTGGTCTAAGGGAGGGTGCTGAATACTTCTTCAGAGTCCGAGCTGAGAACCAGTCTGGATTCAGTGACTTCAAGGACATGGTTGAACCTGTGATGGTGAAAGACCAGCTTGGTGAGTGTCAGACTGAGGAGATGAGTAGAATAACTTATGACGTGTAAATAGTAGGAAAAAAAATCGAAAAAAATAGATCATCATCTATTTTCATTTTCTTTTAAAATAAGACTTTAAAAAGTTTGGGTCCCGGGGAGACAGACAGCAAATGTATCTTTTGGGTCTCAAGCTGAAAAGGTTCGGGAACCCCCTGTATTAGAATTACGGTCATGCTTTGTGTCTAGTATCACTATTTTACAGGTTAGGGTTAGCCAATTTAAGAAATGCATGTGACTTTGCACATTTTCTTGACCCTCTATTTTTGTTTTCTCTTGTGCAGAATCTCCTGAAATCATCATGAAGGACATTCCCCACAACACGTTGTTCGTCAGGGCCGGCTCCAACCTTAAGTGTGAGATCCCCCTGACGGGCCGTCCCCTGCCTAAGGTCTCTCTGGCCAAGGACAACGTGATCTGCAAGGACACCATGAGGTTCAACTCGGAGGTCACCACCGACAGCCTGAAGATCACCCTGCGCGAGAGCATCGCAGCCGACGCCGGCCGCTACGACATCACCGCCTCCAACTCCAGGTTATTATAGTTTTGAAAATGTTGTCAGTTTTTATTTTTTGTTTTTTGTTTTTTAAAGTGGGTTTACTAGTTTGGTATATTTTAGTTTAGTTTAGTTTATTTTGTTTTAGTGTTAGCTTATTTTCTTTATTGTATTATGAAGTATTTATCAGGGACTAGATTAAAAAAGGTAAGAACAAGAATAGCGTAATGAAAAACCTTTTATAGATGTATTCACAGTTGAACCTTGCACAGCAAAAAAAAGGAAGGGAAAAAAAGTGATAAACTATGAACATTTTCGCTATGATTTTACGTAATTTTGTACACACAAAACAGTTTTGTTTCGTTAGTTTTTCAACTAAATTCATAATCTTGCTCCAACTCCAGCGGAACCACCAAGGCGTTCGTGAACATCGTGGTCCTGGACCGTCCCAGCGTTCCGTTGGGACCCTTCGAGCTGACCGACGTCACGGAGGACAGCGTCACGCTCACGTGGCTCCCCCCGGCCTACGACGGCGGCAGCCCCATCACCAACTACGTGGTCCTGAAGAGAGAGACCACCGGCACCAACTGGGTGGAGGTGTCGTCGGCGGTGGCCCGCAACAGCATGAAGATCCTGAAGCTGCACACCGGGGTGGAGTACCAGTTCAGAGTCAGGGCCGAGAACAAATACGGCATCAGCGAGCAGCTGGACTCACCGCCTGTCACTGTCAACCTGCCTTACAGTACGTTTCAAGTATTTGTCCTCTCTTCCTGATTGATAATGTACGCAGTGGTGGAAAGTAACTAAGTACATTTACTTAAGTACTGTACTTAAGTACAATTTTGAGGTATTTGTACTTTACTTGAGTATTTCCAATTTCCAATACTTTTACTTCTACTCCACTACATCTCAGAGGCAAATATTGTACTTTTACTCCACTACAATTATTTGAAAACTTTAGTTACTTGTTACTTTTCCGATATAAATTATGATATTATGAAACATACATTAACCACTTTAGCCCTATTTTATACATTTTGAAAATAGCAGATCTACAAGCTCACAACGCGTCGCATCGCGACGCGTTGTGAGCTTGTAGATCGGCTATTTTCAAATATTTAGTACTTTTACTTTTGGTACTTTAAGTACATTTTGATGCCAATACTTTTGTACTTTTACTCAAGTAAATTTTTAATTCTGGACTTTTACTTGTAACAGAGTATTTTTATATTGCAGTATTGGTACTTTTACTTAAGTAAAGAATTTGAGTACTTTTTCCACCACTGAATGTACGGAAGACATATTCAAATGGATAGAGGCCATAGAGTATAGATTGTGTATTTTCTTCTCTCCCCTCCCCTCCTCTCTCCTCATCACTGACCTCTCTGTGTTGTCCTCCCCGCAGCTCTTCCTGACGCTCCATCCACTCCAGAGATCACGGGAGTGACCAGGGAGACCGTCACCGTGGTCTGGAAGGAGCCCGCGTCCGACGGCGGCAGCCCCGTCTTCGGGTACCACCTGCAGATGAAGGACAGGAACAGCATCCTGTGGACCACCGTCAACAGGATGGTGATCCGCGCCAACCGCTACAAGGTCCTGAGCATCGCTCCCGGACTGATCTACGAGTTCAAGGTGGCGGCGGAGAACGCCGCTGGAGTCGGCCCGCTCAGCAAGGTGTCCGACGCCGTGCTGGCTATCGATGCCTGCGGTGAGTGGGATGTGGAAAACACCATTAGCTAGCATATTATATACATGCTTGTAGATCGACTATTTTGGCTTAAGTGGTTAAATGGTTAATGATTCATCTCTGCTGAGAATTGTGTAGTCAAACTTGAATCTAAAATATATAGGTTTAGCACCTCGACCGCATAATCGGAATATCTCAGATGTGATTCTGGCTGTCACTGCCCTCAAAGTCCTGTCTCTCCATATACAGTAAATAATTTACCGACAGAATGTAAGCATCATTCATGTAGCGAATGTAATTTAATTGACTCAACGGAGCAAATTAAACTAAACACGCTGTTTCTTCTGTCCATTCCTGCAGAACCTCCCATCAATGTGCGCATCTGCGACATCACCAAGCAGTCCATCAGCCTCATGTGGGAGAAACCCAACTACGACGGCGGCTCTAAGCTCACCGGCTACATCGTGGAGAAGAGAGAGGGCGAGGACGGGCGCTGGCAGAAGGCCCACCTCACCAACATCACTGACCCGCGTTACACCATCACCGGGCTGACCCAGGACCAGAGCTACGAGTTCAGGGTCATGGCCAAGAACGCCGTGGGCTCCACCAGCAACCCATCCGCTGTGGTGGGACCTGCTACATGTGTGGACACCTATGGTGGGTGGTGGACTCATTTTGAAGAAACAACCTTTTTCAAATGTTTTATTGCAGTGATTCTTGAACATTTTTCTCCTTGCACTCTCCTCTATCTCTATCCTCCTCTCTTTTCGCGAGAACTACAAAAACCTGTGATGCGACAATAAAGCTGATTCTGGTCCCCGGTTCTGTTCTGCAGGTGCTCCAGAGATAGACCTTCCTCTGGCCTATGTGAATGAAGTGAAACACAGGGCCGAATCCACCGTGGAGCTCAAGTTCAACATCACCGCCAAGCCCGCTCCGACCATCGAGTGGACCAAGGACGGCAAAGAGCTGAAGGCCGGCGCCCAGGTCTCCTTCCACAACACGTTCGAATCCACCAGCGTGGTCCTGAAGGACACCACCCGCCTGGAATCTGGAAGCTACGAGGTCAAGGTCAAGAACTCCCTGGGATCGGCCACCGCCGCCGTCAGGCTTCTCATCCTAGGTGGGCTGCAACTTTAATTCATAGATCATAATATGGATCCCCCAATCACTACCAGTGATTCAGAAATGTTTAATAATAATAGAAGAGAATCCCAGCTCTAAATCCTTCCCCCTTTGTGTCGTGTTCTCCAGACAAGCCCGGTCCTCCGGCGGGAGAGATCCAGTTCAAGAAGGTGACAGCCACCAACGTCACCATCATGTGGGCTCCGCCGTCCGACGAGGGCGGTGCCATGGTCACACACTACATCGTGGAGAAGAGGGAGACCAGCAGGATCATGTGGTCCATCGTCTCGGAGAAGCTGGTGGACTGCATCGTCAACGTGCAGCGTCTCATCATGGGCAACGAGTACATCTTCAGGATCCGCGGCGTCAACAAGTACGGAGTGGGAGACGCCCTGGAGTCCGAGCCTGTCATCGCAAGGAACTCATTCGGTAAATATAAATGATCTGATTATACACCAATAAAAGGATTTTATGGAAATGTATTTTTATTTCCTTGTTATGTTTAACCCTTTAAGACCTGAGGCGATTCTTTAAAAAAAATCTAAATCCTAACAGTTTTTGGAAAAAAAATTAAACATTTTTTTTTCACGTTTTTTCAAAAATAGCAGATCTACAAGCTCATAGCGCGGCACTCGGTGCCGCGCTATGAGCTTGTATATCTGCTATTTTTGAATAGCCAAAGACATTCAAAGTGACACAGATGCGTTCCAGGTATTAATGGGTTAACTCATTGTATTCAAGTAAAAATATGACTTGTAATATATAATTGTAATATTTCAATGGGTTTGTATTTGTTCATTCCCGTAGTTCCTCCCAGCGAGCCTTCCAAGCCACAAGTGTCGATGATCACCAAGTCGTGCATGACAGTGATCTGGGAGAGACCAGCTGTGGACGGAGGCAGTGACATCGACGGATATTACCTGGAGAAGAGAGAGAAGAAGAGTCTGCAGTGGTTTAAGGTAAGATGATATATATTATTTAAATATAAATGAAATATGATACAAAGATGATAAAAAGTAAAATATCTCATCTGCACTGCACTGTATTGATTGTGTTCAGCATTAATTAAATGGCAAAGTTTCTATTTTAAAAGCAGACGTATAATGCAGCAAAGTGTTAACTTGAAGCTGCTGTTTGTTCCCTACCAGGTGGTGAAGGGCACCATCAGAGACACCAGGCAGAAGGTGGGCAACCTGACGGAGAACAACGAGTACCAGTACAGAGTGTGTGCCGTCAACAAGGCCGGAGCTGGAAAATACTCCGAAGGATCGGACCTCTACAAGGCCTACGACGCTATCGGTACAAAACTAATTCATTGAATACTAATGCAGTTCAAGTGTTTTACAATGTCATCTTTCATCGCCACATTCCTGACTCAAGGGCCGTTCACACAGAGCTCGATAACTATAACGATATAACTAATAAATATCATTCATCAGTGTAAATGGTCACATAATTATTATACTGTAGTTATCGTGCTTGGTGTTGAAAGGCCCTTTCTGTCAAACATCATTTATTTGTACATCTCTATTTTATATTCGTATAATAAAGTTTAACGCGGTGTGTCTTCCTCCACTCCAGACCTCCCGGGCGAACCGACCAAACTGAGAGTGCTGGACTCCACTAAGACATCCATCACCCTGGGCTGGGATGCGCCCGTGTACGACGGAGGCAGCGAGATCACCCACTTCGACGTGCAACAGATGAACACAGAGGAGAGAGAATGGGTGACCATCAGCTCCAAGGGAGAGGTCCGCACCTGCGAGTACGTGGTGTCCCACCTCAAGCCTGGAACGTACTACTTCTTCAGAGTGTACGCCGTCAACAGCAAGGGCAGGGGAGAGGACATTAGAATGTACCAACCCATCCAATCCAAGGACATCCTAGGTTTGTATTCATACACTAAACTTTAAAATTTTAAAGTGTGATATTTGATTCATTTTGGATGCATAAAACAATAGTTACATCCATAACGTATTTTTTTTTGGGGTAGTTGTTAAATTATTGAGATTGTTGTGACTAAATATTTGCTTTATTTGTGTTATTTTTGGTCCAAACAGAGGAGGCTGACCTGGATCTGGACATTAACATGACAACACAGTACACGGCCAAGGCGGGCCGCAACGTCGAGGTGTTCATCCCGCTTAAGGGACGCCCCGCCCCCACCGCAACCTGGCGCCGCGACGACCGCAACATCGCCGGCGACCACCGCTACAACATCACCAGCACGGACCACTCCACCACCCTCCTCATTCCCGCGGTCACCCGCGACGACTGCGGAAAGTATATACTAGAGATCGAGAACGGTGTCGGAGAGCCGAAGCTCATCACGGTGTCTCTGAGGGTGCTGGACAGCCCGTCCGCCTGCCAGAAGGTCTTGATCAAGAACGTGACCAGAGGCAATTTGAGTCTGAGCTGGGAGGCTCCTCTGATCGAGGGAGGCTCCCCCGTCACCCACTACATTGTGGAGAAGAAGGCGTCCACCATGAAGGCCTTCACGGTGATGAGCGCCGAGTGCACCAGCACTTTCTTCAAGGTGTCAGGCCTGGAGGAGGACGTGGCCTACTTCTTCCGTGTGTCCGCTGAGAACGAGTTCGGTGTGGGCGACACCTGCGAGACCAGCGAGCCCGTCAGAGCGACGGAGACGCCCGGAGCCGTTAAGGACCTGGTGATGTTGGACTCCACCAAGACCTCCGTCACCCTACAGTGGCAGAGACCCGATCACGACGGAGGCAGCCACATCTCCGACTACATCATCGAGAGGAGAACCAAGGAGGAACCCAACTGGACCCTGGGAGCCACCTGCAAGCGCTGCAGCTGCGAGGTGACAGGGCTCAAGGAAAACGCCGAAATGGAGTTCAGAGTGTTGGCCAAGAACGAGAAAGGCAACAGCGACTTCTCCCTGATCGGACCGATTACGGTGAAGGACTTCATCATCCCGCCTGAAGCCAACCTCATCGACTTCCCCAACGGAGAGCTGCCTGTCCGCATCGGGGAGACCATCCACATCGAGCTGCCATTCAAGGGCAAACCCAGACCTGCTATCAGCTGGATGAAGGACAATGTCCCCATTAAGGAGAGTGACAAGATCCGCTTCAGGACCACGGATAACAAGACCTCTATCACGATCAGAGGAGCAAAGAAGGAGCACGCCGGACTGTACACGCTGGTCCTGGACAACAGAATGACTGAGAAGACCTTCTTCGACATCAAAGTGATGACACTGGGTGTCCCCTCTTTGCCAGTCGGTCCCATCCGCTTCGACGAGATCAGAGCTCAGAGCATCATCATCTCCTGGGACGAACCGGCGGACAACGGAGGAGGTGAGATCACCTGCTACGGCGTGGAGAAGCGTGAGACCTCCCACGCCAACTGGAAGATAGTGTGCTCCAGCGTGGTCAGGACCAGCTTCAAGATCCCCAACCTGGTCATGGGAACACAGTACCAGTTCAGAGTGAGAGCTGAGAACAAGTACGGCGTCAGCCAGGCCCTCGCCTCCACCGAGGTCATAGCTGAGCACCAATACAAGGCACCAGGCCAACCGGCCAAACCAGTGACCCTCAATGTCACCAATGACGGTATGAGCATCCAGTGGGAGGCCCCCGGCTTCGACGGAGGTTCCCCCATCCTGGGTTACCACGTGGAGAAGAAGGACAGGAACAGCCTGCTTTGGGAGAAGGTCAACTCGACCATCATCATCAACAGAGAGTACAGGATCATTGGCCTGATTGAAGGATTGGAGTATTCCTTCAGAGTCTACGCTGAGAACAACGCAGGCCTGAGTCCCGTCAGCGAACAGAGCAAACACCGTCTTGCCATTTCGCCTGTTGGTAAGTTCACAAAGAGTGCTCCAAGAAATAAAACAATTATAATAAATTAAAGGTGCAATTTAATGTGGATATTTATTATATTTCTATGGGACAATTTTTCAAAGATTTAATGTATTTAACCCCTTCCTCCGTCCAGACCCACCCGGCATTCCCAAATGCATCGACGTGACCAGAGACTCGGTCACCTTGGCGTGGGAGATTCCCAAGAGAGACGGCGGCTTCAAGATCGTGGGCTACACCGTGGAAAGGCGACAGGGCCGCGGCAAATGGCTGCGCTGCAACTTCACCGACATCTGCGAGACCCAGTTCACTGTCACCGCGCTCTCATCTGGAGACCGCTTTGAGTTCCATGTAATTGCCAGGAATGCCGTGGGCACCGTGAGCCCACCGTCCAACTCCTCTGGATACATCATGACCAGGGATGAAAGCGGTATGTACTACCACTCTTGCAAGTACTCTTGCCATTGTCCCATTTAAAACAAATTCAAAATGTGTAAATGTTTCAAAAATAGAAGATCTACAACCTCCCAACAGGTCACATCGCAACAAGTTGTGAGCTTGTAGATCGGCTATTTTCAGCGAAGATATTCAATGTAGAGCGAAAACAGAAGAGCCCTGAGTGACTCTGCTCATCAATGTATGGGGTTTACGTGTTGAGTACTGTGCTGACTTCTGATGCTTGCTGTGTCCCCCGTGCAGTTACTCCTGTGATCGAGTGGGCCAAGGACCAGGCTCTGACCGCGAGGGCCGGGGAGAATGTCAATCTGAACTGCACCATCACCGGCCGGCCCGTTCCTCAGGTCATCTGGTACAAGGACGGACGGGAGATTGACAAGAGGACCATGTTCGACATTGAGGTCTCCACCAAAATCGGCTGCAGCAGCCTGTTCATCCGCGACGCCGACAGGAACCACCGCGGCATCTACACCGTGGAGGCCAAGAACAGCTCCGGAGGCACGAAGGCCGAGGTCAACGTCAGAGTACAGGGTCAGTACGCATATAATACGAAATATCATCATATAATAATTATGTGTATGAAAATATAAGATCACGGAAGGTCCATCCCATTGTCTGCGCTGCAGAGCTTCAACTAATCCCGTTCCTCCCTCCCTGTAGATACCCCCGGACCCGTGGAAGGACCCATCCGCTTCACGGGCATCACGGCCGAGAAGTGCACGGTGTGGTGGAACCCGCCAGAGAACGACGGCTGCTCGGCCATCGTCCACTACGTGGTGGAGAAGAGGGAGACGTCCAGGATCTCCTGGGCCCTGTGCTCCTCCAAGGTGGAGGCCTGCTCCTACAACGTGGTCAACCTTATCAAGGGCAACGAGTATCAGTTCAGGATCTCTGCCGTCAACAAGTTTGGCGTGGGCAAGCCCCTCGACTCTGAGGCCATCGTCGCTCAGATGCAGTACAGTAAGTACACGCTGGTGGAAGAAGTGCTCAGATTGTTGGACTTAAAGGCATACTAGGTAACGTTTTCAACAAAACTAAAGTTAAATTGTATATCTTTTGTGAGTGGCAAAAGTTTCACAACACCCACTCCATGAATTTCACCCCCGGAAGCCTTTTATTTATATATTTTATATTGAACGTGGACTGGGGGGACTTTCCCGGGGAAATGACGTCATCTGGCCGGAAAACGGAGGTGGAAATGCACTGGTTTCCTGTTTGGCCAGGAACTACCGCAAACGGTTTCCTGTTTGGCCAGGAACTATCGCGCTAATAACAAAAAGGAACCTCACGCTGATTTTAAGAGAATGTAGGATTAGAAGATCGAAAAAGAACAGAAAAAGAAAGCACAGCTCATGGTAACTAATGCTCCACTGGCTAAGAGAAACGATCCGTAGATAGTATAAAACAATTAAAATATCGCTTTTTGAAACGCTTCCGGCTTCCGGTGAAAACGAATGGAATTCTGGGTAATCGAGGACTAAGGAAATTGTATGCAGTGACGGTAGTGACCAGCAGAGGTTGCTAAAAATCGTTAGTTGTGAATTTGCATTGTACAACTTTAAGCAAATGTAGCAATGCCACAGTGTAGAAATACTCTTTTAACAAGTGAAAGTCCTGTATTCAATATCTTACTTGAGTCAAAATACAAAAGCTTTAGCATCAAAATATACTTAAAGTAGCAAAAATAAAAGTACTTAATGTGCAGTACTGTATATATCTTATAATTGGACTATAATTATTGATCATTAACCGCAGCGTTTCGAGCTTGTAGATCTGCTACTTTTGATACTTTTGTGTGACGCTGTAGTATGACCAAGTAGGGCATTAAATAATGAAAAAACACAAAAAGTTAAATTATGGAGATAAGAGGTTTCTGCCCGACAGCAACGATAACCAACCATCTGCCCCTCCCTCCTCCAGCCGTTCCCGAAGCGCCTGGCACTCCGGACGCCACTCACATCACAGGAAACAGCATCACCGTGTGCTGGACCCGCCCCCGGTCGGACGGCGGCAACGAGATCAAGCAGTACATCCTGGAGAGACGTGAGAAGAAGAGCCTGCGCTGGGGGAAGGTCTCCTCCAAGAGGCCCATCACGGAGCTCCGCCAACGGGTGCCCATGCTCACCGAGGGCTACGAGTACGAGTTCCGCGTCATGGCGGAGAACGGCGCCGGTGTCGGCCCGGCCAGCAGCACATCCAGGCTCTTCAAGACCAGAGAGCCCACCAGCACTGCCAGCGCACCCACGCTGGTCAAGGTACTGGTTGTAGGGTTACTATAATAACTGTTTGTTTTTATGAGTTGTAAAGCCTCTTCTGTTCGGGTGGTGCGGGGGGGGTTTAAAGTAACTTTGTGAGAAAATCAAGACATTGAACTATCGTCGTTTCTTGTCTAGGCGGTGGATTCAACCAAGTCTTCGATAACCATCGAATGGACCAAGCCAATATTTGATGGAGGCCTGGAGGTAATCGGTTACTACGTCGACATGTGCAAGGCCAGTCTGGAGGAATGGCACAGGGTCAACGAGATCCTCTGCATTGACACCAGGTACACCACCAAGGGCCTGGTGGCCGGAGAGTTCTATAAGTTCCGAGTGACGGCCGTTAACGGGTCCGGACAGGGCGACGCGGGGGTGGTCCCCAACGCCGTCCAGGCCCTGGACAGGCTGACGTCCCCGGAGATAGAACTCGATGCCGACTTCAAGCAGACCCACATTGTGAAGAACGGAGGCACCGTCTCCCTCCACATTCCCTTCCGTGGCAAACCCGCTCCTCTGGCCACATGGACAAAGGTAGACGGCGAGATGCCTGTCATGGCCGATGTCAACACCACGGAGTCCTTCTCCACGCTGACCATCGAGGGCGTCACCAGGTACGAGTATAGGCCCTGTCACAAGTTTATGGCGTGTTTTGGCCATTGTACATTATTTATACATCTTGATTACTGGTCCCAGTCCTTGTATATTTAAGTTATTTGTCATATCTGCCCTGTGCAGTTTTTGTTTAACAAACCTTAAAAGGCTAACTGAAATGCCATTTTAATTTATATATTGCAATGTTTAATGCCAAAAAAAACACTGTCAAAGCGCAATTATTTGTACGACGATTAATCGTCAACTAAAATGATTGTGGCAACCCTAGGTACGAGGCTGGCAAGTACATGCTGTCCCTGGAGAACAACAGCGGACGCAAGTCCATCACCTTCACCCTCAAAGTCCTGGACACACCTGGACCTCCAGGAGCCATCAAGTTCAAGGACGTGACGCGTGGAGCCCTGACCATGATGTGGGATGCCCCCGCCAATGACGGCGGAGCACGTGTCCACCACTACACCGTGGAGAAACGCGAGGCCAGCCGCCTGGCCTGGCAGGAAGTTAACCTTAAGTGTTCACGCCAGATGATCCGGGTGACCGGACTGGAGATCGGCATACAGTACCTGTTCAGGGTGTGTGCCCTCAACCAGTACGGCCAGGGAGAGGCTCACGAGATGACTGAGCCCATCATGGCCACCGAGGAGCCTGCTCCACCCAAGAGGCTGGACATCGTGGACACCAGCAGCTCCACGGCCTCCCTGGTGTGGCAGAAACCCGAACACGACGGAGGCAGCCGCATTAAAGGATACGTCGTAGAATGCAAGATCAAGGGCACTGACAGCTGGAACGTGGCCGGAGAGACCAAGTCCCTGAAGATGGTGGTGGAGGGTCTGGTCGAGAACACAGAGTACTTCTTCAGCGTCAAGGCCAAGAACGACGCTGGAATCAGCGAGCCCATGGCCACCCGCAGCGCCATTATGATCAAGGAGCCTCGCATCGAGCCCACGGCCGACCTCAGCGGCATCACCAACCAGCTCATCACCTGCAAGCTCACCGCCAACTTCACCATCGACATCCCCATCAGCGGCAGACCGTCTCCCAAGGCGACGTGGAAGCTGGAGGAGATGAAGCTGAAGGAAACGGACAGAGTGTCCATCCAGAGCAACGGGGAGAGAACCACGCTGGTGGTCAAAGACAGCAAGAGAACCGACAGCGGCAAGTACTACCTGGTCCTGGAGAGCGCCGCCGGAGTGAAGACCTTCACGGTGACGGTGGTGATCGTGGGCAGGCCCAGCGCTCCCACGGGTCCTTTGCAAATCTCCGAAGTGTCCTCAGAATCCTGCAACCTGGCCTGGACGGAGCCTGCCGATGACGGAGGCAGCGAGATCGCCAACTACATCGTGGAGAAACGCGAGTCCGGGTCGGCGTCCTGGCAGGTGGTCAACTCGAGCGTGAAGAGAACCACCATCAAGGTGACTCACCTCAACAAGTACTCGGAGTACACCTTCAGAGTGTGTGCCGAGAACAAGTTCGGAGTCAGCAAGTCCATCGAGTCTGCTGCTGTGGTCATTGAGCATCCATTCAGTAAGTACCTGAAACACAGTGGGAAGTCATTATGTATATCGTCACTATCGGGTGGTCATTGTCGGGTGGAAACCTTGGAAACGGTTACCTTTCAGGATATGGGAAAAAAAGAGCCATTGTAGTTATAATTAAGTCACAAGCTCTTGTGACTATTTGTCACTTTTCATTGGTTTAATATTGCAGCGACATGTAATTAAATTCACAGTACTTTTTTAACACTTGAACCTATCGATAAAACGTACTGTATGGTCTCTGAGCTGCGGAATAATCTCTATGCCCTTTCTCCCGTCCCTCCAGTTGCCCCGAGCCCACCCTCTCGTCCAGATTTGGTGTCGGTGTCAGGCAGTGCCATCAGCATCAAATGGGAAGTGCCCTACGCTGATGGCGGCAGCCAGGTGACCGGCTACTGGATTGAGAAGAAGGAGAGGAACACCATCCTGTGGGTGAGAGAGAACAAGCTACCCTGCCTGGAGTGTCACTACAAGGTGTCCAGCGTGATCGAGGGACTGGACTACCAGTTCAGGGTCTACGCCATGAACATCGCCGGCCTCAGCAAGGCCAGCGAGGCCTCCAGGCCCGTGCTGGCTCTCAACCCTGTCGGTAAGGGAATAAACTGTCTACTGATATTCGGACAAACTATAAAGGTGCAGAAAGTGATATTGTTTTGGTTAGAATAAGTGTTAAGTAGGTCTATGTTTTCATAGTAATCATTGCTATAGTGCGTTTTAAACCATTGTATCCAATCAGGAGAGAGTCTATAGCAGTGATTACTATCACAACATAGAGATTTAACCACACACAAATAAAACAAATTTTTGTTTTTACCAAAAAGTATCACTAACTGCACCTTTAAATGTTATACATTTTAAAGTCTTTCTATTCTACATTAGCGTCTCTAAACACCCTCCCCTCTGCCGTGTGTTCAGATCCCCCTGGTAAACCGGAGGTGACAGACATCACACGTTCGTCCGTGTCTCTGGCCTGGTCCGTGCCGCAGAACGACGGCGGCAGTAAGATCGTGGGCTACGTCGTGGAGAGGAAGGTGTACAGCACCGACGAATGGGACGACAACCGCTGGCTGAAGTGTAACTACACCACCATCACCGAGACGTACTTCACCGTGGGCAACCTGGGAGAGGACGAGACGTTCGAATACCGCGTCATCGCCAAGAACGCCGCGGGGGTGCACAGCGCTCCTTCCGCGACCACCGGACCCGTCACCTGCAAGGACGAATACAGTACGTTAATGTTTTGCATTCGTCTGTTGTCCTGTGAAGGATGACGGTAATGTTTTCTGTTGGATACTGTAAACTGGACTAGTAATACTTTTGGGAGGACAGGACACTTAAGCTGCATGGGCGCAGACTACTGGAGTTTTAAAATCTTGGGGCTGGGGTAGGTAAGGAGGGGCGCTCCCGACCCCCAAATCACCCCGATTATCCTATAGTGTGAGCCCAGCATTTCTCAGTTTCACCATTAACCCATTGAGACCTGAAGCCGATTCTACATGTCTCCTAAATCTCAACAGTATTCTGAAAAACTAATGTTTCTATATCAGTGGTGTTCAATCTTTTTCATGTCAAGGACCCCCAAAATGATATGTATTTGGCCGCGGACCCCCATCAAAATATTTTGTGCCAGGGACCCCCAGAAGCAACGATTTGAGTTAAAAATGTTCGCTTTAAAAAAATATATATTCAAAGATTTGCACACATTTTCACGATTTTTCAAAAATAGCAGATCTACAAGCTCGTAGCGCGGCACTCGGTGCCGCGCTATGAGCTTGTATATCTGCTATTTTTGAATAGCCTAAGTGTAAAATAATGCTTTTTTATCTCAAATCTAAAAATGACACAGTTCCAGGTCTTAATGGGTTAAGCCCATTCTTAGTCTTTGTGCTCGTAATTCAGCATTATATTAATATTCATATAAGTGATCATATATCATGGAACTGTTTAGCATTTCAAAACACCCTAACCCTGTTGTTCGTCCCCCCAGGTCCTCCCAAAGCAGAGCTATCAGGTATAGGAGAGACAGTGACCGTCACAGCGGGCTCAGACGTGATTCTGGACGGCGCCGTTGGAGGTAAACCAGAGCCCAAGGTGTGGTGGTCTAAAGCAGACAAGGTTCTGGACCTGGGAGAGAAATACTCCATGACCTACACCGCCACCAGAGCCATGGTCGTCATCAAGAGCTGTGACAGATACGACACAGGAAGATACGTACTCACTGTGAAGAACGCCGGCGGCATCAAGACGGCTGCCGTCAACGTTAAAGTCCTGGGTAAGAAAAACAACGCAACCTCCTCATGAAAGACAGAAATGGTTTTATACGCTGGTAAATAATAGCAAGCCCCTTTGTTGTTCTGGTTGACAAACCACATAATCTTGTTGAGCATTCAATATAGTGCTTTTCAAGATACCCAAAGTCGCTACAGAACTAGTAAGAAACAAAGTGTAAAAACTAAGCAAAAAACATCTAAAATGGTTACAATTAGAAAGTTAAAAAAGGGGAAATTGAATTAAGTGGGGAAGGCAAGTATGAAGAGGTGGCTTTAAAGGAGGAGAGGGTAGAGGCAAGCTTTGATGTGAGTTGGGAGTGTCTCTCTGTCTGTCTCTCTGTCTGTCTGTCTGTCTTTGTCTGTGGTCTGACCATGTGTGTGTCCCCTACCTCCAGACACTCCCGGGGCTCCGGCGGACAAGATCGCCATCAGCAGGGTGACGGAGGAGAAGTGCACCGTCACCTGGAAGATCCCCCTGGAGGACGGCGGCGACAGTGTCACGCACTACGTCGTGGAGCGCCGCGAGACCAGCCGCCTCAACTGGGTGATTATGGAGAACGAGTGCAAGACGCTGTCGTGTGTCAGCTCCAAGCTGATCAAGAGCAACGAGTACGTCTTCAGAGTGCGGGGAGTCAACAAGTTCGGAGTGGGAGTCGGTCTGGAGTCTGAGCCCATCATCGCAAGGAACGCATACAGTAAGTTGACAACCTGAGCATTGAAATGGTAGACTCTAGACTGACTGATTGATTCACTTATTCTTTTCTGTTATCCTCTGCCGTACGGACGTCAGATAGATAACAAATAAATACCACCACCACTTCCTACACATAGCAGAACTTAGGCCGTTGCGTTGAGCCATTGGAGTGCCATGGGTGCTTCAAGCAGAAAACACGGCCCTTTATGCTGTCATCACATTTGAGTTTGAATACATGTAAGTGTGTACAGTGCATGATTGTGACGTGTTGTGTTTGTGTGTTTTCAGCCATTCCAACGCCCCCAGGAGCTCCTGAAGCCACAACCGTAGCTAAGGAGCACGTCATCATCGAATGGCTCAAACCTGAGAGCGACGGAGGAAGCGAGATCAGAACCTACCTGGTGGACAAACGAGAGAAGAGCAGCACCAGGTGGACCAGGGTTAATAAGACCTACACCATCTATGACACTCGTCTGAAGATCACCGGTCTGCTGGAGGGCAGCGACTACCAGTTCAGAGTGACGGCGGAGAACGCTGCCGGCTGCAGCCAGGCCAGCGACATGTCGCCTTACATCCTCTGCAAAGACCCCACCTGTAAGAAGAACAACAATCTTACCTTTTTTCATTTGATCATTTCTATTAACGTCGAGGGTAGAACATTCATACCCTAATACCAGCCGCTGAGCACAGATTAAAGCCGTTGTGTGTGTCAAATTTCTTCCCCCCCCCCAGATACCCCTGCTCCCCCCTCGACGCCCCGCATCACGGACACCACCAAGCACAGCATCAGCATGAGGTGGACCAGACCCATGTACGACGGAGGCTGCGACGTCACCGGCTACGTGGTGGAGATCCTGGAGGAGGGCACCACGCAGTGGTACCGCGCCACCAACCAGGCCATCACCGCCAACACGTACGTGGCGGGCGGCCTGACGTCCAACAAGCAGTACATGTTCCGCGTGGCCGGCGTGAACGCCAACGGCACCGGAGAATTCAGTGACCCCAGTGCCATCACAGAGCCTTTGGAGAAAATCGGTAAGTTGGAAACGCTGGAAAGAACATGGAAAAAGACAGATTGGTGTTCACTGGTAACATATAGTGGTTGTAATCAGTGGTTTAAAGTAACAAAGTACATTTAAGCAAGTATCGTACTTAACCCATTAATACCTGGAACGCATCTGTGTCACTTTAGATTTCTTTGGCTATTTGAAAATAGCAGATATACAAGCTCATAGCGCGGCACCGAGTGCCGCGCTACGAGCTTGTAGATCTGCTATTTTTGAAAAATTGTGAATTGTTTTTTTTTGATTTTTCCCCCAAAAAAATTTAGGATTTAGATTTTTTTAAAGAATCGCCTCAGGTCTTAATGGGTTAAGTACGATTTTGAGTCCTCCTATGATCTTTATATATTAGATATTTCATAAAAGCAAAGGTTAAAGCCTCAATGTGCAATTTCTTCAACTGTTTGGCTGTATGTAGAACAGCAAGAACAGAATGTTCATCTCTTCTATCCCTCTGTCCCGATTCCAGACATGCCAGACCTGGAGCTCGCGGAGGACCTGAAGAAGACGGTGTGCCTCCGAGCCGGAGGAACCCTCAGGCTGTTTGTGACGGTGACGGGACGGCCCACGCCCGTGGTGGGCTGGAGGAAGGAGGGCGTGGAGCTGCAGACGCGCGGCTTCATCGAGACCACCGACACGTACACCTGTCTGATCGTAGAGAAGGTGGACCGTAACGACTCCGGAAAATACGTCCTGGAGGCCGAGAACCCCTCTGGCAAGAAGATCACCACCATCCTGGTGAAAGTCTACGGTAAGATGATGATGATGATGATGATAATAATAATAAAAATGTCATTAACACAATCCACGCCAGAGTTTAATATCATAATGTACTCACCAGTGCCAGCGATTTTTTTTTTGTTTTTTTCACGTCACCACAGACCTCGCTAAATACCTTAAGATCACGCGTTAAACTGTTTGTAGACACACAGGGTAGCTGTGTGAGTGGCCCAGAGAAGACCGTTTCGATCGGCGACATTCCATTTTGCAGTTGTCGTGGTTTATGTCAAACAGCGATCAGCGAGGAGAAAAACAACTCAGAGATAATGGCGGATTAGGGGAAGATTTAGAGCGACGGCGGGTGGGACCGAATATCTCCGGATACGGATATTTCCATATCCGGGTGTGCTACAATGAATTGTGTCACTGCGAGGGAGGCCTACAATGAAATGTGAACCTGCGAGAAAAGAAAAAAAAAAGACCACAAAGACTGGCACGCTGCGCAATTATTTAGGTTCGCGTAGAACTACGCGATTGGCACGCAATGTGTTAAACAGAAGCAAAATATGAGTTAGCATAAATTTAAATTCTAGACTATTAGAATCGTTTCATTTACTAGAAGACATTTATTATTATTTTTAAACTTCAAAACGAATATTTCTTAATCCCTGTTGCCCCTGCTCTGCTCTCAGACACCCCTGGACCTCCTAATTCAGTGAAGGTGAAGGACTACACCAAGGAGAGTGTGGTCATCACCTGGGACGTCCCAACCATCGATGGAGGAGCCCACGTCAGCAACTACATCATAGAGAAACGCGAAGCTAGCATGAAGGGCCACAAGACCGTCACCACAGAGTGCAAGAAGACCTTGTACAGGTAGGCCCCATCACAATTATTACATACATCGCCTGATTTTCTTGCTACATAATTTCTTTGTATATTTAAGGTATTTGTCATATGCACTGTGCAATTCTTGTTTAAAAGCCTAAAATCCCAAAAGATTTTTTTTATATTCATAATGTCCCAACGTTCAGTGCCAAAAACACTATTTGTTGAGTTGTAAATCCCTTCTGTTTAATTTGGAAAGCACAATCATGCAGAATGTGTAATGTAACTTACTGACATAAAATGGATTTTAATTGTAGCAATTTAATGAAAACTAATACGAATAATTTGATACAATCAGGATCACCGGCCTGGAAGAGGGGGTCCACTACTTCTTCAGAGTCCTGCCAGAAAACATCTACGGCATCGGGGAGGGCTGCGAGACCACCGAGGCCGTGCTGACCTGCGAGGTGCCGTCCGTTCCAGTCGACCTGCAGATCACGGACGTCACCAAGTCCACGGTGAGCCTGTACTGGGTGAGGCCGCATCACGACGGCGGCAGCAGGCTGAACGGCTACATCATCGAGGCCTGCAAGGTGGGCACGGACCGCTGGGCTACCGTGGCCACGGTCAAGGCCTCCATGTCCAAGTACACCGTCCAGGGGCTGACGGAGAACGAGCAGCTGCTGTTCAGGATCCGAGCCACCAACAGCAGAGGAGCCGGTCAGCCCATGGACCAGCCCGTGCCTGTAACCATCCAGGACATCACAATTCTGCCAAAGATCGACATGGCCGCCCTGCCTCAGAAGATGCTGATGGTGCACCATGGCAAAGCCATCGACCTCAACATCCCCATCCAGGGCAAGCCGGCGCCCGTCTGCTCCTGGTCCTTCGGAGGCCAGAAGTTGAAGGACAGTCTGGACCGCATCAAGATCGACAGCAACGGCACATACACCCGTCTGCTGGTCAGGGAAACCACCATCAACGACACCGGTAGCTACACCCTGGAGGTGAAGAACGCCCTCGGCACGGCCAGGGAGGTCATCAAAGTCATCATCCTGGACAAACCCGGCCTCCCGCTGGGTCCAGTGAGAATCGACGAGAACGATGGCGTCTCGGTGACAGTGAGCTGGGACCCGCCGGAGAAGGATGGTGGCGCCAACATCAGCGGCTACGTGGTGGAGGAGCGCGAAGCCCACCACCCCGGCTGGAGAACGGTGTCTGAGTCCGTGACCAGGCCCTGCTTCAAGTTCTCCAGGCTGAACGAGGGAACCGAGTACGTGTTCCGCGTGGCCGCCATGAACCGCTTCGGCGTGGGCAGATTCCTGCAGTCTGAGGTGGTGGAGTGCAAGAGCGCCAAGACCATCCCCGGACCTCCCAGCACACCGGAGGTTGTCGACGTCAACCACGAGGGCATGACGCTGACGTGGAACGCCCCGGAGGACAACGGCGGCTCCACCATTGCCGGCTACATCATCGAGCGCAAGGAGGCGGGCTCTGACCGCTGGATGAAGATCAGCAAGAACCCGGTCACCATGACACGCTTCAGGTCATCGGGTCTAATCGAAGGCCTGGAGTACGAGCACAGGATCACCGCCATCAACTCCAGAGGAGAGGGCAAACACAGCCAGACCTCTGAGATCGTCGTGGCCATGGATCCCATCGAGGCACCAGGCACTCCAGTGGAGCCCATAGTGACAGACACCACCAGGACATCCGTGACACTGGCCTGGTCGCCTCCCGAGGAGGCAGGGGGCGCCGTGATCACCGGTTACCTCATCGAGATGCAGAGGGTGGACCAGGAGGAATGGACCATGTGCAACACCACCCCCATCAAGATCCTCGAGTACACCCTCACCCACATGCCCCAGGGGGCCGAGTACAAGTTCCGCGTCAGGGCCTGCAACGCCGGAGGAGCCGGCGAGGCCACGGAGGTTCCCGGAGTCGTCAAAGTACAGGAAATGCTCTACTATCCCGACTACGAGCTGGATAGCAAATACGAGGACTGCTACGTGGTCAGACAGGGCGGAGTCATCCGTCTATCAGTGCCCATCAAGGGCAAACCCTTCCCCACCTGCAAGTGGACCAAAGATGGCCGTGACATCTCTCACAGAGCCATGATCGCCACCCACGACGACATAACCGAGCTGGTCATCAAGGAAGCATACAAAGAAGACACAGGAACCTATGACCTACTGATGGAGAACAAATGTGGCAAGAAGACCGTTTACATCAAGGTGAAGGTGATCGGCAGTCCGGACGCTCCCGAGGGTCCTCTGGAGTTTGACGACATCCAGGCACGTTCCGTCAGGGTGAGCTGGAGGGCCCCATCCGACGACGGCGGCTCCGACATCCTGGGCTACATTGTGGAGAGACGAGAGGTCCCCAAGGCCGCCTGGTGCACCGTTGACTGCAGGGTCACCGAGAGCTCGCTGGTGGTGAAGGGGCTGAAGGAGAACGTGGAATACCACTTCAAGATCACCGCCGAGAACCAGTTTGGCGTCAGCAGATCTCTGAAGTCTGACGAAGCTGTGATGCCAAAGACCCCACTGTGCCCACCAGAACCGCCGGGCTACCCACCAGAGATCATGGACGTGACCAAGACCACCATCTCTCTGTCCTGGGCCCGGCCCAGAGACGACGGAGGCTCCAGGGTCACTGGCTACTACGTGGAGAGGAGGGAGGTGTCCACGGAGAAGTGGGTGCGTCACAACAAGACCCACATCACCACCACCATGTACAACGTCACCGGACTCATCCCAGATGCAGAGTACATCTTCAGAGTGGTGGCTCAAAGCGACATCGGACAGAGCGAGCCAGGTCCATCCTCGGACCCCGTGGTCTGCAAAGATCCATTCGGTGAGTGTTTTTTTATTTTCATTTTTGGAAATCTGAATGAAAGACTTTGAATGTGACATGACAATAAATGTACGCAAGTTATTCTAATTGAGTGTATTAAGCAAGGGATCATTATTTCATTATTGAGAAATAAGAGTGACCCCTTTAGCCATTAGTTTAAACACTTTAAGCCATTAGTTTTATTTCCACCATGAATCTCATATCTTTATGTGCTAATGTGTGTGTTCCAGACAAACCCAGCCAGCCAGGAGAGATCGACATCATATCCATCACCAAGGACTGCATCACGATCCACTGGCTGAGGCCAGAGACCGACGGAGGCAAGGAGATCCTGGGCTACTGGGTAGAGTTCAGACAGGCTGGAGAGAGCGCCTGGAAGAAGTGCAACAAAGAGCGCTCCAAGGACCGCCAGTTCACCATGGGCGGACTGATGGAGGCCACTGAGTACGAGTTCAGAATATTGGCAGAGAACGAGACGGGCATGAGCAGACCTCGCAGGACGGCCATGGGCATCAAGACCAAGCTGAGCGGTGAGTTCACCTCTTATAGTTTTTGATTCAAGTACTGCATGTGACCATAGCTTATATATTAGGACAATAAACACAGGAAATATTAACGAAAAACAGAATAGAGGTTTGTAGTCTAAATCCTTTCAATGCAAACCAACAGTCGGTGAGGCTCCAGCCCTGAAGGAGGATATCCAGGACGTCACCACCAAACTGGGCGAGTCCGGCACTCTGACCTGCGCCATCATCGGCAGACCTCTGCCCGAGATCAAATGGTACCGCTACGGCAAGGAGCTGATCCAGAGCCGCAAGTACAAGATGAGCTCCGACGGACGCAACCACTCCCTGTCCGTCCTGACGGACGAGCAGGAGGACGAGGGCAACTACACCTGCAGAGCCGTCAACGAGGCCGGAGAGGTGGAGACCGGCGGCAAGCTGCGCCTGCAGGCCGCCCCGGCTTTCCACACCGGCTTCCCACTGAAGGAGAAGTACTACGCCGGAGCGGGCACCAGCCTGAGGCTCCACGTGGTCTACATCGGACGTCCCATCCCGCAGATCATGTGGTTCTACGGCAAGAAGCCCCTCAACGCGTCGGCAGACGTGGTGATCGAGAACACGGAGAGCTACACTCACCTGGTGGTGAGGAACGCCCAGAGGGCCACCAACGCCGGCCGCTACAAGGTGCAGCTCAGCAACGTGTATGGAACCGTCGAAACCACGCTGCGCGTTGAAATCCAAGGTGAATATCTGAAGGCACATGCATCTCTGTGTGTGTGTGTGTGTGTGTGTGTGTATATATACAATATATACATACACACTGCCATAAATGTTTGAATATTGCATTGTTTGGTGCAGTTGTAAAACAGAGTTGAATAATATTGCTGATCATACTACTCAGCCAAATCAAAATTCTTTACCTTGATAGAAAAACCTTTCACAAAGCTTTAAAGGGATTGTAGGCGATTCAGAGATAAACAAAGAAAAAAAATCCAGCAGTTCGTTTCCCCGACCACCAGGGGGTGACGCACGGAGGACTTCCATAGAGTAAGGAGACTTCTAAACAGGCCATGCCGAATATAGGTTACTTTATTCGGATACAATTCAAGGAACTGCCCGCCCCTGCCGGTTCTCTGAATTTTTATTTTTAAATAGGCTCTTTCATGACAAATTGACCACATATATGAAGTTAAACAACTAAATTCTATCCAAATGCTATCTGAAAAGTAAATTATGTGCCTCCAAAACGAAGTTTGAGAGCATTTTAAAACCGAAAGTAAAAAGTTCACACGGACACGGACGCGCACGGATGCACACATGCGTGCGTTAATTTACGGACCGGATACCCGGATGTGTAACCTAAATAGTAGGGAAAATACGGATTTCAGAAAGAGGAGTGTTTTTCAATGCAGGAAAACACCCCAGCATCATTATATAGTGGCTGATAGAGGGGAAAAAATGCAAAATATATATATAGAGGTATTTTTCAAATGTAGGCTTAATGTTGCCTACAATCCCTTTAACAATCCTTTATGTGTGTGTGTGTGTGTGTGTGTGCGCCTCTAGACAAGCCATGCATCCCCGAGGGTCCCATCGTCGTGGATAAAATGCTCAAGAGCTCCGTCATCATCAGCTGGAAGCCTCCCAAGGACGACGGAGGCTCCATGATCACCAACTACATCGTGGAGAAGCGTGAGGCCAAGGAGGGCGAGCTGTGGCACCTGGTGTCCTCGTCTGTCTCCGGTAACACCTGCCGTGTCCCCAACCTGAGCGAGCAGGCCGGCTACTACTTCAGAGTGTCCGCCCAGAACCAGTATGGAGTCAGCGAAAGTCTGGAGATTCCTGCTGTTCTCATCATTAAGAGTCCATTCGGTTAGTGTTCACATTAATTCTAATGGAGAGATGGTTGCCTGTTTTCAAATGATGTCAAATGTTTGCATAGATGATCATTTGTATTTTGATGCCGGAACGGTAATGCTCACTAGCTCCACTTAAATGCGATGCAATTATGGCAAGACTTATTGATGACATGACTGACATTCCTGTTTCATTTCCGGCTTTTTCAGAGAAGCCTGGCATTCCTCAGCAGCCGTTCGTCACCAGTTCCACCAATGACTCCTGCGTCGTTTGCTGGAAGGCGCCGGCCAGCGACGGAGGAGCCAGGATCACAAGCTACTACCTGGAGAAACGCGAGAAGAAGCAGAACAAATGGATGTCGGTCACCTCCAAGAAGTTTGTGGAGACCACCTACGAGGTCACGGCGATGCTGGAGGGCTTCGAGTACGACTTCCGCGTCAAGTGCGAGAACATTGGTGGCGAGAGCGACTGGAGCGAGAGCTCTGCGCCCATCACCCCCAAGTCGGGCCAGGCTCCTCGCGCTCCCGTCTTCAGGGAGGAGATCAGGAGTATGAATGTCAAATATCTCTCCAATGCCACCTTCGTTTGCAAGGTGAGTCGTCTTTACTAGGGCTCATTCTGACTGTCTTTCCTATTAATTTGAGCTAAATATCAATCCATGTAATAGTATATCGTCACTGCCGTGGGAAACCTTTGTTCCAATTCATCCAATCCAATGTGGTTATTATTTAGTCGCAAGCTCCTATTTTCTCTTGTCTTATAAAACCCACAGACACACTTTTCAGAAATAGCAGCTTGAGCTGTTAAGTGCTGTATGTTGAAAGGTCCAATCCAGGAACAAGGTGTATTAACATCGTTCTTCTCATTCCAAGGTGGTGGGATATCCCAAGCCTCTGGTGAAGTGGTATCGTGGCGGAAAGGAGATCGAGGCTGACGGAACAAAGATCAAGGCCCAGGAGTTCAAGGGAGGCTACTACCAGCTTGTCATCACCACTGCTAACGAGAGTGACGTGATGGCTTACCAGATCAGAGCCACCAACCCTTCAGGATCTATCTCCACTACAGCTCAGCTGGAAGTGGAAGGTATGAACGAACAATTATTTCACATTACATTTAAACTGTTAATTTAATCATATAGCTGGACTTGTGTTTTCAACTTTTTCCACATATGATTCTTTTACAAATAATGGGAAAAGGTGTGACACACACACACACACACACACACACACACACACACACACACACACACACACACACACACACACACACACACACACACACATATGAGACAAGATGGTAATAAAGAGAAAAGTAGATTTTACATTCACACAGATTTCATGGCACTTAGCTCACTGTGGTCTTTCTCAAATTTTGTCTTCCAGTTCCTGCAAAGATCCATCTGCCCCTAGAACTCCAGGGCATGGGAGCGGTCAACGCCGTCCGCGGCCAGGTCGTCACCGTCAAGATCCCTATCACCGGCAAGCCTGAGCCAGCCATCACCTGGCAGAGACAGGGACAGATCATCTCCAACTCTGCCTACCACCAGGTCATCAACACCAGGTCCTTCACATCCCTGGTCTTCCTGAAGGGAGTCCAGAGGAAGGACACTGGCTACTACATCATCCAGGCCAAGAACCGGTTCGGAGAGGACAAGCAGACCATTGAGATTGCGGTGGCCGACGTGCCCGATGCTCCCAAGGGAATCGTGATTTCGGAAATTGGCCGCGACTCCATCACTCTGGCCTGGGAAGCCCCCGGCTTCGACGGCGGAGTCCCCATTACCAAGTACATTGTGGAGAAGTGCCCCTTAAATGGTGACAGGTGGATCCGTACGGGTCACACCGAGGTCTGCAGCTATACCATCATGAACGTCTTTGGAAAGACCAAGTACCAGTTCCGCGTCATGGCCGAGAACCAGTATGGCGTGAGCGAGCCTTGCAAACCAACGGAAGCCGTCACCACCAAGGAAGACACCTCCATCCTGAGGAACTATGACGATGAAGTGGACGAGACCAGGGAGATCACCAAGGAGGAGGCTCTATTCTACAAAGTGAAGGAGCTGTCCTCTAAATACGTCATCTCTGAGGAGCTGGCTCGCTGCCAGTTTGGAGTGGTCCACCGCTGTATGGAGATCGCAACTAAGAAGACCTACATGGCCAAGTTCATTAAGGTCAAAGGAATGGACCGTGAGCTGGTCCTCAGGGAGATTGAGGCCCTCAACCTGGCTAGGCACAAGAATGTCATCTACCTGCACGAGTACTTTGAGAGCATGGAGGAAATCATCCTGATCTTCGAGTTCCTCTCAGGCGTAGACATCTTTGAGCGTCTAGGCATAGGCAACTTCGAGCTCACAGAGCAGGAGATTGTCCGCTACCTGAGACAAGTCTGCTCTGCACTCCAGTTCATGCACAGCCATAACTTCGGCCACTTAGAAATCCGCCCTGACAACATTGTTTATACCACCAGGAGAAGCACTGAAGTGAAGATCATTGAGATGGGCCAGTCCAGGCTGCTGGTGCCAGGAGAAAACATCAGATTGACGTTCCATAATCCAGAGTACTGTGCTCCTGAGGTTCACCGCCATGACCTGATCACCACGGCCACTGACATGTGGTCTGTTGGTGTCATGGCTTATGTCCTACTCAGCGGCCTCAACCCCTTCGCCGCAGAGTCCACCACTAAGATGATTGAGAACATCTCTAACTGTGAGTACTTCTTCGACAGCGAGGCCTTCAAGGACACCAGCTTGCTGGCCATGGACTTCATTGACAGACTGCTGGTTAAGGACAGAAAGCTCCGTATGACGGCTCAAGAGGCTCTGGATCACCCATGGCTGAAGATGAAGATTGAAAATGTCAGCAACAAGACCATTAAGACACTACGACACAGGAGGTACTACCAGACCTTGGTTAAGAAGACTGAGACCATTGTCTCAGCGTCTCGCGTGGCCTTCGGTGGTGCCTTCAGGAACCAGAGGAGCCTGGCCATCGGTAGAGTGAAGATTGGAACCGAGTACCATGGCCTGCGTGCTGGCCCAGTTCTGCACGGCTCAGCCGAAGAGGGCGGACATGTCCGATTCACCTGCACCATCTACAACTATGACAAGAGCACACAGGTGTCATGGTTCTTTGGCAACCGTGAGCTACACGCAAGCACCAAGTTTGAGATTACCTACAGCGATGGTTTTGCCAGCATCTATGTGAAGGACATCCAGGAGTCTGATGATGGTGTGTATAGATGCAAGGTGGTCAGTGATGACGGAGAGGACAGTGCCTATGGAGAGATCTTCGTTGAGACAGTGAGGTGCATCAGGGAGTTCTACCTCAACCGCTCTGTCAAGAAACTGAGGAGGAAGGTTGACAAGTCTAAGCTGCTGCAGCGGCCACCTGAGTTCACTCTGCCTCTCTATAACCGCAGTGCTTACATTGGAGAGGATGTGCGCTTTGGCGTCACTATCACCGTGCACCCAGAGCCCCATGTGGCATGGCTGAAGAATGGCCAGAGAATCAAAGCAGGTGAAAATGACAGCAAATACACCTTCATCAGTGACAAGGGTCTATACCAACTGATGATCCACAACCTGGACATGGATGATGATGCTGAATACACCGTCATGGCCCACAACAAGTTTGGAGAGGACAGCTGCACGGCCCGCCTCACTGTGGCTCCTCACCCCGTGTCAGAGGACACCATGAGACCCATGTTCAAGCGCCTGTTGGCCAACGTTGACTGTGTGGAAGGAGACAGCGTCCGCTTTGACCTCCGGGTGTCAGGACTCCCCGCACCTACTCTGAAATGGGAGAAGGATGGCCAGAGACTGAAGATGAGTTCAAAGATTGCAGTGGTCCAGGAAGAGGCTGAATACCACGTGCTGCACATCAGAGAGACCTTACTGGAGGACTCAGGTGTGTACAAGGTCACTGCAACCAACGCTGCTGGCTCTATTACCTGCCATGCCGCCCTGAAGGTGGACCGCCTTACTTACCACAGGAGAGAGTACAAGAGTGAGGAGGAGAGAGAGAGATATGTCCTGAAACAAATTGAGAAGACCAACAAGATGGCAATGCGTATTGCTGCCACCGAGGAGACGGTTCCACTGAACCCCACAGCCCTGGATGCTCTCAAATTTGCTGCAGATATCTACAAGCCTGCAGTGAGCACCAAGAACGTGGAGGGAGAGTTCGATATCACAGAGGAGAAGTCAGAGACCAAGAAGTTGGAGGAAGAGAGGAGGATCTTTATGCCTTATGAGGTTCCTGAACCTGTGGTGCACGATCCCAGAGCTCTGGAAGAAGACAAAAGTATCAAACAGTTTGTGCCTCTGTCAGACATGAAGTGGTACAAGAAGTTGAGAGATGAGTATCATGTTCCTGAGAGAATGGAGAAGATTGTGCAGAAGAGACAGAGACGCATCCGCCTATCCAGGTGGGAGCAGTTCTATGTCGTGCCTCTCCCCAGAATCACAGACCAGTACAGGCCAAGATGGCGCATTCCCAAAGTGAGCCTGGATGATCTGGAAACAGTCAGACCTGCCCGCCGCTCCCCATCACCTGGAAGCGAGTCTATGGTCTCGTTCAGATCCAGGAGGAGATCTCTGGGAGACCTGAGTGATGAGGAGGTGATGATGCCCGTGGATGACTACCTGTCCATGAGGAGAACGGAGGAGGAGAAGATGATGCTGGACGATGAACTGGAGCTGGGCTTCTCTGCCTCTCCTGTCGGCAGCCCTGTCCGCTATGCTGCAGAGAAGGTGGAGAGAAGGCAGGTGGTCAGGCACGAGGTCGAGGAGGTCACAGAGACAAAGAAGAAACGCACTTTATCTCAGTTTATGAGAAGAAGGAGGTCCTTGTCGCCAACATACATCGAGCTGATGCGTCCAGTCTCTGAGCTGATCAGAGCACCACGTGCCCGGCCTACTGTGGAGGTGGAGGGAACAGCAGTGGAGAGGAGGTCCCCCACCCCTGAGAGAACCCGTGCCCGCTCCCCCAGCCCCATCAGGTCTGTGGAGAGATCCTCTCGCTCTTCCTCGAGGTTTGAGAGGACTGCCCGCTTTGACATCATGTCCCGTTATGAGGCCAGGAAGTCTGCTCTGAAGGCAGAGAGGTCATACCAGGTGGTTAGCCAGACACCCTTCAGCCTGGACCATGCTCCCCGCATCACTGTCAGAATGCGCTCCCACCGTGTACCGACTGGCCAGGACACCAGATTTACCCTGAACGTCCAGGCCATGCCTGATGGCGAGATCACCTGGTACCACAACGGCGTTCAGATCTCTGAGAGCAGCAAATACGTCTTCACCAATATGACTGGGGTCTTGACCATCGCTATCCTGGATTGCCAAGCAGAGGACAGCGGCACCTACCGCTGCATGTGTACCAATGCCAAGGGAGAGGCCTCAGACTACGGCACCCTGGATGTGACCAGAGGAGAGTTCACCACCTACTCATCCCGCCGCAAGGATGAGGACTCTGCAAAGGCATATGTCCCTGAAATGACCAAGGTTGACCACTACCACCACTCTCAATTCAAGGCTGGCTACTCCTCCAAGACTGAGTTTGCAGTGGAGGAGACCAAGACGAAGATGACAGAAACATATGAGACGCGTGAGAGATACTCCTCTGCTGAGAGGTTTGGCTCCGTCGAGAGGTTTGGCTCATCTGTTAAGTATGCCTCCGCTGAATACCTGTCCTCCGCTTCCTCATATTCTGCCTCCTCTGAAAAGTTATCCCTGACTGAGAAACAAAGCTTGTCTGAGGCTAAGGTGAAGTCTACTACTACTACTGCTGCCGTGAAGTCTACTACTACTACCGCTGCCGTGAAGTCTACTACTACCGCTGCCGTGAAGTCTACTACTACTACCGCTGCCGTGAAGTCTACTCTCGCAGCCAAGATCCTCACCAAGCCCCAGTCTCTGGTCCTGTCAGAGGGAGAGACGGCTCGTTTCTCCTGCGACATTGACGGGGAGCCAGCACCAACTGTCGCTTGGATCCAAGTGACAGGCAGATCTATTGTAACCTCTAACCGCATCCAGGTCACCACCACCCAGTACAAGTCCACCCTGGAGATCTCCTCTGTGACGTTCTCTGATGAGGGTGACTATAAAGTGGTGGTGGAGAACTCAGAGGGCAGGCAGGAAGCTCACTTCACCCTGACCATTCACAGACCTGCTCCCAAAGAGGCAGCCAAGGCTACGGTGAAGTCACCTGAGCCTTCAGTCACATCACCTGCTCCCTCTGTAACTTCTCCAGTGCCCAGTGTCAAATCTCCTGAACCTAGCATTAAGTCCCCTGCACCGAGTAGTGTAGCATCTCCCGTTCCGAGTGTGAAGTCACCTACGCCAAGTGTGACATCTCCCACTCCGAGCGTGAAGTCACCTACACCCAGCGTGAAATCACCTGAACCAGAGG
The DNA here is from genome assembly GCF_963280865.1 of Gymnoscopelus braueri. Lineage (NCBI taxonomy): Eukaryota > Metazoa > Chordata > Actinopteri > Myctophiformes > Myctophidae > Gymnoscopelus > Gymnoscopelus braueri. Next base: position 8,293,866 of record NC_137618.1, on the reverse strand, counting down.
GAGTCAAATCTCCAGGGGTGAAGTCTCCTGAGCCATCTGTGACCTCTCCTGCACCCAGTATCAAATCACCAACTCCAAGCCTCAAATCCCCAACTCCTAGTGTGAAATCCCCTGAGCCTGAGGGACTCAAGACACCCAAGGGTCTCAAGTCTCCTGAACCCATTGCTTCTCCTCCCAGAGTCAAGTCCCCTGAACCTGAGGGAATCAAATCCCCCAGGGGGCTCAAATCACCAGAGCCTGCAGGACTTAAATCACCACGAGGACTCAAGTCCCCAGAACCCTTCGGCGCCAAGAAGCCAATGGGTCTCAAGTCACCAGAACCAGCCGGAATTAAGTCCCCCAGGGGTCTGAAATCCCCTGAGCCCGAGGGACTTAAGTCACCTCCGAGGATGAAGTCGCCTCCCCCCATCATGTCGCCCAAGAGGGTCAAATCCCCAATTGCCAAACCTCCCAAGGTGCTGAGCCAGGTGACTGCCGAGGCTTCCGAGGACACCGTGAGAATGTCATGTGTGTGCGAGAGCAGCGTGAGGGAGGTGACATGGTACGTCAACGGGCGAAGGCTGTCCCAGAGCAGCCGATTTGAGATGCATTACTCCGAGGGCTCCTGCAGCCTGGTGATCCACGAGCTGGCGGACAGCGACCAGGGAGAATACACCTGTGAGATGACGGCAGAGGGAGGAGTCTCCAAATCCGTCTTCGCCTTCACTGGCCAGACGTTCCAGTCCATTCGCATGAAGGTCACAGCGTACCAAGAGCAGAAAGTGGCACTTAAAGGTAAGAGACATGTCTAGTGACATCTAATGCTGTAAAACAGAAAACTGCTTTGTCACAAAGTATTTAAACAGAGAACAAGAATTAAATAGAACTGCCCAACTCTGTTGTTGAGCTCCTCTTAATCCTCTCTTCCTCCTCTTCTCCTACTCCAGGATCAGGATCGATGATGATGAGCCAGAAGGAGTCGTCATCATCATCATCCATGATGATGAAGAAAGAAATGCACATGGAGGAGAGCTCCTCCGCCTTTTCGTCCTCCTCCGCCCAGCAAGCCATGATGTCCTCCTCCGCCCAGCAAGCCATGATGTCATCATCCATGATGGAGTCCAGCTCCTTCAGCAGCATGGCGGCTGAGATGAAGTGTGAGACAATGTCCATGTCCAGCATGTCCTCCGTGACCTCCGAGACGTACGCCATGAGCTCCAGCAGCCATGAGATGTCCGCACTGATGGAGGGCTCCACCTTCAGATCAATCAGTAAGCGCTTAAGATTAACTTAACACGATGAAAGAGACTTCATACAGGAGTCAAAACATCAACTGTTATTAGTTACTTTACCTGTTATCTATTGTATGAACACCGTTGCATAGGTTTATTATGTCCTTTCATATTGGGTTCAGGTTGATTGGTTTAGTTTTGTGCACCATTGGTCCAGCTTCATATTTTCTAACGTATCCTTGTTGTTGTGTTTCCAGGCTGTGCACCCAGGATCGAAGCCCTGCCTGAAGACATCAGCATCGAGACGGGCAAAGTCCTGACGGTCACCTGCGCCTTCTCCGGAGACGCCAGAAACATTGAGTGGGCCCGGTCTGGCAAAAGCATAGAGGTGACGCCTGGCGGACGCTTCCACATCGAGACCCAAGAGGACCTGACCACCCTCATTATCACTGGCGTGAAGCAGGAGGACGCTGGAGCCTACACCCTTAAACTGTCCAACGAGCTGGGATCCGACTCAGCCACTGTTTCCATTAGTATTCGATCAATGTAAAGAAAAAGAATCGTATCTTCCAATCTCGACCCTTCCCCTTTTCTCTACTTCCACAACTTTTTATTTATTAATTTAAGCAAGGTAATCTTACTTGACAAAGACATGGATTTTTGTAAATATGAACTATTTTTATACCAAACTTGACATTAATTTATGCCAAACTAGACTAAAGTCGAAAGTTGTTATAAAATGTGCCATATTGGATAAATATGACTTAGGATTTTTGATCCATTTTTCTGTGACATGTACATAATGTATATAGCCGAATTTAACGGTTATGGGAAATGTATGAATTGTTATTTATGACAATATTAACTGAAACAAAATGAAACAAAAGGAGAAAGTTTCTCGTGAAACGAATACCCTGTAACTAAAACACTGCCTCAACGATATGTTGAAGTCTAAGATTGCCTCAGCAGGTAGAGAGGCTCCCTGCTGAAGTTTTACTAAATCAGCGAGACAATATTAAGCACTGTATGTAAAACGATGCAGTGCTGTTTACGGTACTCCTATGAATTATAACACGACCATAAGACCCTGAGTGCTGTTTGCATAATACCCTCATGTAAGCAGCATGAACTGGTCTTGTGTTCTGACTTGACTATGTCATACCACCATTTTGATGACATGCTCACAGTGCGAGCGGCCTTTGCACTCCCTGAGCACAAGTGTTCTTTTTGTGCTCCGCTTCTGGCAAGTGACCGCTTGTCGTGGACTCTCACCTGGCCAAATAAAAATGAGAGTCCATCATGCGCTTGCTTGCAGAGGCGGGGCCATCTCTTGGAGGTGTTGCAGTGTGTTTGTGTGTTAGCATTAGAAGTTCACCGGTCAACCAGCAGGGCTGCTTAAGTTTTAGGACCACAGCCGCAACAACTAGCTGTGTTTAAACCAAAACGTGAAGGAGACAGGAGTGTTACAAGCAGTCTGCCCTGCACTGGTTTGATCGAATTTAGATTTGTAGCGATTTTCCGCAGCCTCCTCGAGCTTTATCCATTATTGATTTAATAAAGCATGATTATCAGCACTATACTACTTTGCTGTGTGTTTATTATTTGTGTCCATTCTTTGTATCAATGATTTCACATGCATTAAGTATATATGTTAGAGGTAAATTGGCATTCCAGGTAAATTGGAAAAGAAGCGCTTGTTTTCAAGCAGGCAATTCTGTAGAATCAACGCTAGAGGGCAATGCAAGCCAGACATGAGCCCCACACCACACACGCACGCATGCACACGCGCACAAACGAGCACGCACACACGCATGCGCACACACACACGCACGCGCACGCGCGCGCGCACACACACACACACACACACACACACACAGCCATATTCCATGCAGTTGAAGCACAAGGGGGCGAGGGGGTGGTGCTGGCGGGCTATGTTAGTGCAGTGAGTGGCAGTTGGGGCAAACGCAGTCCCCACAACATCATTTACGATTCTGTGCCTATCGGTACATAACTCGGACGGCGCTTTAGTCGACTAGCAGACCATCGGCCGGTCGTCGCGGGCACTCGCGCCTGGAGGCGCTCGGGCGCGACTCCTCGGCCTCAAGGTCTGCTGAGTCGGCGCGCCTCCGTCATGGTCCAAAACTATACTTTATCTGCGAAAAAAAGTAGTCCACGGTTGTTTGAAAAAGTAATGTCCCAAGCGGGAGTCAAACCCAGACTCCCAGTGGTAGTGGATGGGGAGTGCAATGATTATCGAAGTGCGCCACTGAGGCTGGTACTTGCATTTCCTGGTTGCTATCTTATTGTTGTCGTTCTCGCATCAAAGCCTCGCCTCGCAGCCCCGCACCTAAAACAAGCGCTCCACTTCCAATTTACCTGGAATGCCAATTTACCTGTGACATATACACTAAGGCACTGGATCTCTCCGACCACCAGGGGTCCAAATTGATCTGTAATTCTCTTTTTCTAAATTGTAGAAGTAGAGCCTTACGGGTAGATTTAGTTCCATTTGTACAGGGTTGCCACCTTTCAGAAATTGAAATAAAGGACACTTATTCCGGCCACACGGCTTTGTCGCACGGGCAAACATTTTTGGGTGGAGCCAGGCCCCTGAAATGCATAGAAAGCTATGCATTTCTAAACTGTTATACCTATAACACACAACAATACAAACGCTACAGGTCTTACACCTGCATTACTGCATTACATTTACTGTAACATGGTTGTAAAATAATAAGTCCAATTCATACCATAATCACAAGGAAATGCAATGCTTCAGCCATACATCACACAGGTATTGTGTGTGTTTTGCAGTTTGAAATTGGCAATCCAAAATCCAGAATATAAAAAAGTTAATAAAAACAATGCTTTGGAAAATGTTATGAAATAATGTCAAATATGCATGATTTGAACCTGCAGAATTTACCTTTCAACTTGTATAGTAATCGTTGAAATTAGGCCTTAAAGGTAAAATGTTTTAGCATGTTCAAATCATGTATACTTTACCTTATTTCAGACCATTTTCCAAAGCATACAGGCTTCTCAGGTGCCCACTCTTCTGGTTACCCAGGAGGCGTTTAATCAGTCATATTTGCATAGTATACTATATAGGGAACAACAACCACAGTTGGGTTTTAAAAACAAAATGCCTTGATTTAATTGACATGATTTCACATACCAAGCCAGTCGGGGGTCGCTTGGCAGACAAGGAACTGTATCAGTGCTCCCTGGGCCACAGAAAACATTCGCCGACATACTTTACAGTACGCTTTATAATCATCTCCACTGACACTGTCAAAACAAGGGTTATGCTGAATAAATGAATGAAAGGAGAAAGGCAGAGACAATGACAGGAGAAATATTTGTTCATTGGTGGGTCATTAATCATCAGAGCCCATCTCAGTTACATGATCACAGTATGAAGCTGTCACTGTCAGTGGTGGAAGAAGTAAAAGTAGCATATACTGTACCAGTGGTTCTCAAACCTTTTCATGTCAAGCACCCCTAGATTAATGTGTATTTGGCCGCGGACCCCCATCTGAAAAGATTTTGTGCCAAGGACCCCGTCCCCCCCCTCCCCATACAAGATTTGTGGGGTGAACATTTTCAAAAATATTCAGACATTTTCAAAGAATGTCAAGATGTTTTTGAAAATAGCTGATATATATATAGGGCCATGGGGGTCCCTGGACCCCACTTTGAGAACCCCTGCATTAGATCACCGGACCATCATAACTCTGAGAGTGTACAAATGGAACCAAATGACCAAGAACCAATGGCATACCCATAACCAATGGCACTGTTACAAGTAAGAGAGGCATAATATAATATATTGAAAATAGTGTTTTCAAGCAATATTTGCCTCTGAGATATAAGTATACAGTATTGAAGATTGGAAATACTGTAAAGTAAACAAACAAAAAAAGAAACTGTACTTGAGTACAGCTAGCTTTCCACCACTGGAAGCTGAAGCAGACAATTCAGGACATGTAAGGTTGAAAATACCTGATTTCATTGGCAGGACACATGACCACATGACCTCCAAAACCTGTTGCCTAACTGATATAAATAGAACTCCAGAGGGTGGCTCCAACTTGCTGTGACCATGTCAAACTTATTTTTACAGCTTGACTAAGTTTTAAAACATTTATAGTCTTAAGAAAATGTATCACAATGAAGGATACTGGTCAGTTTATACAGTAGTAGACCTTATAAAAGACAAAAAAAAATATATATATTGATCAAGAATGATCAAGAGTCAAGACATTTGCCAGTTTATAGGCTGCAGTAGACCTTTATACTACAAAACAAAACAGTAACAAATATGTATTGATAGAATGGGGGGGGGGGGGGGGTTACCAGGCTACACTCAACATGCACATGCAACTTGACCCATCTATTCATGCAGTTCAAATGAGTCACACGCCCCAAATGTAATCAGCTGTCAGCCTGCTTTGGTACCAGTGAGGCAGGCAGTAAACAGCTCCCAGCACAGATCGGTGAAGTTGTACCGTCTGAAGGCGCATAGGAATAAATAACTAATGAATTCTACAAAATCCAAACAAACTATTATTTTTCCTGTTACATCTACAAATACTGGGTGAGTTTAGATTAACATTATTACTCAAGAGCTCTCCAACTGACTACTTCACAAGAGCAAAATGCATTTAGTTTTACATTTGAATTAGAATGTTTTATGTTTACCTAAGAGAATATTAGCCTCCAACTCTCAGCTATCAACCAATCAGGTTTTATTTTTTCATTATAATCTCTAAACAGTTGTCAGAAAGCCCATAGTATTAATGATGGCCATTGAGGGGCACTGTTCACACTGCAGTCTCCCAAACAAGAACAACAAAGTGAAAATAAATTGGGATAAATTAGGAAGGAAATCTAACAAAGGATCAAATACACTTTGTGGACAAGAAACCATGCAGGAAAACCATAGGCTATCTAACATTGTTTCTGGGTTTATGACAGACAACCAGATAAGAGTCACAACAACAGGTAGTTTTCTTATTGTCTGTGTCTTCAGTTTTTCACAGCGTGGCTCTGAGAAGCTGCTGATGCCTGTGGATGACCTTACTTACACCAGGAGAGAGTAAAAGAGTGAGGAGGAGAGACAGAGTTACATCCTGAAACAAATTGAGAAGACTTAACAAGATGGCCCAGCGCATTGATACCACTGAGACGGTTCCACTGAACCCCACAGCCCAGGCTGCTCTCGATTATGCTGCAGAGCTCTACAAGCCTGCATGGAGCACCAAGAACGTGAAGGGAGAGTTCGATATCACAGAGAAGAAGTCAGAGACCAAGAAGGTGGAGAAGATGAAGATCTTTATGCCTTATGAGGTTCCTGAGCCTGTGGTGCACAATCGCAGAGCTCTGGACGAAGACAAAACTATCAGACACTATGTGCCTCTGTCAGACATGAAGTGGTACAAGAACAAGTTGAGAGACCAGTATGACCAGTATGAGGTTCCTGAGAGAATGGAGAGGACTGTGCAGAAGAGACAGAGACGCATCCCTCTGTGTGGGTTGGAGCAGTCCTACGTCGTGCCTCGCCCCAGAATCACCGACCAGTACAGACCAAGATGGCGCATTCCCAAAGTGAGCCTGGATGATCTGGAAACAGTCCGACCTGCCTGCCGCTCCCCATCACCTGAGTCTGAGGCCTCCTTCAGATCCAGGAGGAGATCTCCTGGTCCGGAGGATGACTACCTGTCCATGAGGAGAACTGAGGAGGATGAACAGGAGCTGGACTTCTCTGCCTCTCCTGTCGGCAGCCCTGTCCGCTATGAGCGCACTGCCCTGCGTGCTGCAGAGAAGGTGGAGAGTAGGCAGGTGGTCAGGCACGAGGTCACAGAGCCAAAGAAGAAACATACTTTGTCTCAGCTCATGAGGAGAAGGAACAGGTCATTGTCTCCCACATACATCGAGCTGATGCGTCCAGTCTCTGAGCTGATCAGACCACCACGTGCCCGGCCTCCTGTGGAGGTGCAGGGAGAAGCAGTGGAGAGGGGGTCCCCCACCCCTGAGAGAACCTGTGCCCGCTCCCCTAGCCCCATCAGGTCTGTGGAGAGATCCTCCCGCCCTTCCTCCAGGTTTGAGAGCTCTGCCCACTTTGACAGCATGTCCCCTTATGAGGAGGCCAGGAAGTCTGCTCTGAAGGCAGAGATTACGTACCAGGAAGTCACCCAGACACCCTTCAGCCTGGACCACGCTCCCCGCATCACTGTCAGAATGCGCTCCCGCCGTGTAGCGACCGGCCAAAACACCAAATTTACCCTGAACATTCGGGCTAGGCCTGAGGCCGAGGTCACGTGGTGCCACAACGGCGTTCCGATTTCTGCGAGCAGCAAATACGTCTTCACCAATATGACTGGGGTCTTGTCCATCGCTATCCTGGATTGCCAAGCAGAGGACAGCGGCACCTACCGCTGCATGTGCGCCAATGCCAAAGGAGAGGCCTCAGACTACGGCACCCTGGATGTGACCGGAGGAGAGTTCTCAGCCTTCTCATCCCGCCGCAAGGATGAGGAAGCTGCAAAGGCATATGTCCCTGAAATGACCAGAGTTGACCACTACCACCACACTCACTTCAAGGCAGGCTACACCTCCAAGAGATAGGGTCAGAACATCAACTGTTATTTATATAACGAATGTATTCGTTTACCTGTTATAGGCTACTATTCACCTATGCAATGATGATGATTCTACCATATCCTTATGTTTTACATCCAGGCTGTGCTCCCAGGATCGAAGCCCTGCCTGAAGACATGAGCGTTAAGATGGGTAAAGGTCAACTGGTACTAAAGTATAATCAGTGACAGTGCCTTGTTTGGTGCCTCAGTGCCTTCCCTACTTCCATTATTATTACCACAGTGCAGTTTGCCCTGCACTTTCATTTGATTGAATTTAGATTTGCAGATTTGTAGATTGAATTTAGATTTTCACAGCCTCTGTGAGCTTTGTCGATTATTGATAATAATAAAGCATGATTATCAGTGCTATTGTACTGATTAATGTTTTGTGTCAGTTGTTTTGCACAATCTTTTGCGCAAAACATGAGAATCTATCAAACACAAAAGTCCAAACTTTTTGTGCAATGTTTTTGATAAATGCATTAAATAATATTGCTATCAGATGTGTCTCAACCATAACATTTCAACTGAAGTCCTTCTAAATCCAAACTAAATAAAAATGATGGTTAAAATCTTTTAATTATTATTAGCATTAAGAGAATGTTGAAAAATGTGTCAACTCACTATGACTGTGCTGTTGAATGAAAAAAATATAACATTCTGTCAAGAGAGAGAGAGAGAGAGAGAGAGAGAGAGAGAGAGAGAGAGAGAGAGAGAGAGCACACACACACACACACACACACACACACACACACACACACACACACACACACACACACACACACACACACACACACACACACACACACACACACACACACACACACACACACACACACACACACACACACACAGCTGATCCCTCCCAATGAAGCAATGAATAAAGCAGAGCTTGAACAGATCACACAGCTGATTAGAAGTAAGCTAATTGGACATATAAAGAGTGGACAGCTCTGGTAACCGTTGCATCGAAACGTCAGTCACATGCACTCTTATTTGTAGCCAGGCTACCAGCACCTTAAAGGAGAATTTTGGACTAAAGTTTTCTTACCTTTTCTATGACGTTATGATATCTTAGGATGAATGGTACAGTAGAAAATGTTCATAACTCCACCCCTGAGCCGCCACAGCTTAAAAGGTGCGCGGATAGGCCTTAGGTTAGATCACATATTTTAATAGCTTTTTTTGTAATTTTTTTTGATGAGATCTGACGTTCATAGTGACAGAACACTATACAACCAAAAAAAAAAAAAAAAAAAAAAAAACAGAAGTCTCGCTAGACGAGATTGAAATCTCGAGATTTCAATCTCGTCTAGCGAGACTTCTGTTTTTTCAGATCTCATCAAAAAAAATTACAAAAAAAGCTATTAAAATATGTGATCTAACCTAAGGCCTATCCGCGCACCTTTTAAGCTGTGGCGGCTCAGGGGTGGGGTTATGAAATTTTTCTACTGTACCATTCATCCTAAGATATCATAACGTCATAGAAAAGGTAAGAAAACTTTAGTCCAAAATTCTCCTTTAAGGGGGAAAAAATGTAATTGTCCAAGCTGCACCAGTGTGAATTCTCTTCTACAACTGCTCTTTGTGACGCACCTGGCTTGTGGAGGACTGACTCTAGCCTGGCCCTGGAGTCAGAGAGGTTCTTAGCCTTTGATAACAAGACGATCATCTGTCATGACCGTCATGGATGAACTTCAACCTGGTGTTTGCACTTTTCCCTTTTTGGCCCGTACATCTACATAAACGTTCAGATTTCAAATATAAAGTGCTGAACCCATGGCCACGGATGTTACAATTATGTACGGCCTTAGAAGTACCCATATATTACGTATAGTTAAAAACAAAACATTTTAATCTGATCGGTGGCCATTTTCTCCATTATGCTTTCAACTACGTAACCCTATCGGTTGGAAGGTGTATTGCACTCTGATACATTATTACTCTATGAGAAAATGGCCACCAATCGGATTAAAATGCTTTTTATTGAACAATACGGAAGATACGAGTACTTCTGAGGGCCCGTACAGAATTGTAACATCCGTGGCCATGGGGTGAGCACTTTATATTATAAATCATGTGTGAGGGCTAAGAGGTTCTAATCTGTGGTGTTGGTAGGGTGTTTAAAGACTTGTAGCGGGGGAAATGAATAATATAAAACCATCATTTCATCCCCAAACCTCTAATTTCGTAATCTTGGACTCACTTTAGGTCATGTTCTCAATTTAAACATCTTGATGTCAATGACCCTCGTCCAAATTATGCATGTATTTGGCCCCGGGGCCCCATTTGAAAAGATTGTGTGCCAGGGACCGACATTAAAAACATATCTCTTTTTAAAGGCAGATGCGATGCTATTATGTCTAAATGCTTGGAACAACGTTGCCACCTTGTGGGCGCATGAAGATATGACATTACAAGTGGTAAAGAGAACGAAAAGTCACCCATGACAACCTGTGATGTGACAAATATGATTCTGACTGAGTAATTCCAAAACGCTTATCACCATCACTATGAGGGTGGATTATTAATACACGAAATGACTTGTGTTGTGGCTGAAGTAACCTTTTTAAGATGTTGAGGTTTTGTTAATAGAGCACCGAAGTCTGACGTCACTGCCACTAGAGGGCGCTGTTTCGCGGGTTCGTGGCTTTATTTTTTGTGTTGAAATCCCCATTTGGGAATCTTAGATCACGTCATATAAGAACTGTGTTCCAAACATAAACACGTTTTTGTCAGGGGGGTGGCTCTGCATCGTTTATGATATTCATTCATATTTGATACAGCCTGTTTCTGGTGAAAATTGAATTATTTCTGCCTTAAAAGTCTTAAGAACTCCTACTTCCGGGTCTGAAATCACTGTCCTTACAGCAGTGCGTTCATGGGAAATGTAGTCTTTGGGTTGTTTGACTCGTTTCTAGTGTTTATATTATGTTACTCTTTTGGTAAATGAGTACATTTACACCTTCAGTCGATGCTTCATATCCATATGAGTAAAATCACCAGGGTGGTGTGTTTATTTTTGGAACACAGTTCTTATATGAAGCGATCTAAGATTCCCCAATGAGGATTTCAACACAAAAAGTAAAGCCACGAACCTGCGGAAAAGCGCCCTCTACTGGCAGTGACGTCAGGACTTCGGTGCTCTATGAAAATGTGATTGTTGCCTAATGCCTACTTGTTTTGGTGGCTTTGTAACCCCCCCCCCCTCACCCCCCTTTTTCTGACAGCATCAAAAGCCAGTGGACTCAGAGATACCTCAGTCCACGGCCCTGAGGGGAAACGGCGAAGTGTGGCGAACCGCCACAGAGAAAGTGCGCCCGGCGGGGGCACGACACGCCCAGGGCGGGGTCCCCCGAAGGGGATCCCCGAAGGGGATCCCCGGCAGCCTATTTATAGCTTAAATGGCTTTTAAGTCAAGACTTACACATTACTAAAATGTAAGTTGTTGCACCACACAAATTAGTTATAACGTATCTCTAAGTACTAACTAGAGATACTCACTCCTAGGAGTAACTATTAGACCGTATTGATTTTATCAACAAATTCATTGAATATAACGAACGACCCCATCCTCACCAACGCATTTTGCGAGACAGATTACATCCACTGGACAATTATGATGATGACATCTATGCCAGACTGTGCTTTAAAGGGACATTTCGCCGATTTTGCAACCAGATCTTATTTTAATGAAGTTTAGAACTCAAGAAACAAGATCCTGTTTTTTTTGTGTGTATAATCTGTGTTTTTAGATATCTAGTAATCTTCGAAGATCTCGTGACGTTATTTACGTCACGAGATATTGGTCTCATTCCTTTCCGCACTACATTGTATTGCACTCTGATACATTATAACTGTGATAAAATGGCTGCCGATCGGATGAAAATGCTTTTTATTGAACAATACGTAAGATACATACACCGTACATAATTGTAACATCCGTGGCCATGAAGTAAGCACTTTATATTTGAAATCTGAACGTTTATGTAGATGTACGGGTTGTAAATGCAGAAAGTACCTAAAAACCAGGTTGAATTTGCGCCATGACGCTCGTGACAGACGAACATCATGCGAACCATATGGCTAGTTTCAGGGCAATACTAAGATATTACCGTGATCCGATCAAAACAAAACAGTGCTATGACTATTACAGTAACTTGGTATACCTGTGTTCGACGCCTTTTCGCAGGCGGAGGTCCGACTGACTCGGCGTCGTCCAAGTTGATGGAAGGAACCGCGGTGGTCGACAGTACTGGTCGAGGTTTTCGACCTCCCATGAGACGGTACCTCATCTGGTCACATTCATACTCCTCCGGGTTGAAGTGTAAACTACACACTCTCATGTTCTGTAGCTCCCTGAGCGGTGTGTTGTCGTTGAACTTCGGGTTCTTGATTGCTCTGACCCACTTCTTGCAACGCTCTGGATCCTTGACTGGAAAGGTGAAGGAACTAACTCCACCAGGATGATCCCTCCTCTTAGTAATTGTGCACTGTGGTACTGCACAAGGGCACACCGGCGGTGTCATGATTACAGTAACGTCGCTCAATACTCAACAAGAAACAAGTCTGATACAATACCTCAAGACTGCTCTGAACTCCTACTCTACAAATTGAATATGGCGCTTCTTGAGTTTATACCCCACGCATGCCCAAACATACCCAGGTGGCACCGGGGTAGCCATGTGTTGTGGGTGTGTAGGTGATATTACGTATGCAATGTGGGTGGCTGCGTTTGGGAACCGCGCCCCGTCGGAGAGGGTGGGTGCGCAAAGCATTCTGGGAGTTGAAGTTATAGGCAGTGATATGCTGTGGTCTGCAATTCCATAAAACACAGACAGACTATTTTTGTCCTCCAGTTATGGGACGCCAATTTTAAATGTTTATACTTTTTCCCACTACATATAGAGGTATGTTTGAGTGACTGGAACTTCTTCCAGGGGTGAAATGCTCCTTTAAGAGAGATGGCATTATGAAAATAACAGACATGCTAGCGGCAGACCTACAGCGCAACAGCGACTTGAACGTTGCGCTTCCCCCGAGTCTTCAAGTGTGCGTTGCCCTGTGTTACTTTGCAACGGGGTCCGTGCAAAATGTAATTGGTGATGCCATCCAAACACACAAGTATAGGCTACCATGTGCAGGACAGGCAGTGAGCAGGGTTGCGCTCGCCCTGTGCACGCGCATCAATGATTTTGTGTACATGCCAATGGATAACAAAAAACAGAATTACACCAGACACAAGTTCCATACTGTGGCAGGCTTTCCAGACTTGCTTGGATGTATAGATGGGACCCACATCAAACTAAAAACGTCAGTGGATGAGAACGTATCCATGAACCGAAAAGGTTTCCATTCAATCAATGCACAAGTGGTTTGTGATGCTGATCTTCACAAACTGTTCACAAACGGTTCACAAACTGTGTGTTGAAGTGGCCCGGGTCAAAGCACAACAGCTTTATCCTAAACCGATCCAGCATATGGGATGAATTTGAGGCTGGACAGTTTTCAGGGATGCTACAGGGGGACTCCGGCTACCCACTGAGAAAGTGGCTCATGACACCTTATTTGAACCCATCCTACAGGGCAGAGGAGAAATACAACTATGCCCACAGCAGCACTAGATCTCCAGTTGAGAGGAGTATAGGAGTATTGAAGATGGTCGTGCTTGCACAGGGGTATCGGGTTTAATCATGCATGTCAACTATGCTGGCAAATTTGTCATTTGTAACTTAATTTGTAAATAAAGAAATATATATTTGAATATATTTGTTGTAGGATGTCAAGCAGTCTCAGGCTTTGTCATTAATTGTGTAACTTTTAATTGACATTCTCACTACGAAGACTTCATGCACTAGAGATGTAAGGGCAGTTCTCAAATGGGCTCTATGAGTTACCCTGCACAAATTGGGAATGGTTAAGTTCAGCTATTTATTCACTGAATGCACAAAGTGTATGGGGTCCCATGGCATGTTACAATTACAATTCTTTCTTCCAATGGGATGGCAGTCTGAAACCATTAATAATTAACTTATGTGCAGAGTGAACTGGAAAAGCATATTGTTCTACTGTAAGTTTACAAGATCCAGTAAGAGTTTACTTTTACATTTTATTAAAGTGTACTAGCATGGACCTCTTGTGTCGGATAGTTCAGGTTGAGGCAAATCATTCAAGGGTGAAATCGCATTCTCAAGACAAAATGGAAATGCATCTGCTATAGTCAGTGGGCCCGACCCAGGAGAAACTGCAATAGTAATGTCATAGTCTTTATTGGTCCTTAATACCCTACTACATATTAAAAGTTTACCTTCATGGATTTAGTCGAACATTCTTTTGTTCAGAGGTAGGGGTCTGGCTAAAATGGTGTTGACTATTGGAGGGTTTATGCAACATATTGTTGCTGTCAGGCAGAAAACCTTGGATCTCCATATTTTTCATCATTGTGTAGCACAAAAGTAGTGAAGATAGCAGATCTACAAGCTCACAACCCGTCACAACGTGTTGTGAGCTTGTAGATCTGCTATTTTCACTATTTCAAAACGTTTTTAAAATGATATAAAATAATTCAAATCAACAGTTTTGGACATGCAAGGTTTCCACCTGATGGTATTCAGTGTCACTCTTTCCAATGAAAAATTAGCAGAGGATATTTTAACGTCTGATGCCTGTATTTGGGTTACCTCTTAGCCTCGTGTGGCCAGACAATATCACACGACACACTCTAATCTGGTGAGGGCTAAAGTGCGATGCAATTTTGCATCTAAACCTGGTATATAAGTTGTTCCTTAATAGTCATTCAAACTTGTGTGTGTGTGTGTGTGTGTGTGTGTGTGTGTGTGTGTGTGTGTGTGTGTGTGTGTGTGTGTGTGTGTGTGTGTGTGTGTGTGTGTGTGTGTGTGTGTGTGTGTGTGTGTGTGTGTGTGTGTGTGTGTGTGTGTGTGTGTCAGTCAAACCACTTTTCTTTTGCTGCCAGTAGGCGAAGTACCTCCATGTGTCGTTGCTGTTGGGTGGAAGCCTTGTGTATGTAGGGTAAAGGTAATTATTTCATTTCAAATACCTTTCAGGTGCACCTGATTCGGATGTAGTGTTGCATCACGACGCGTCGTGAGCTTGTAGATCGGCAATTTTCACTACCTTTGTGCGATTCTCTTATGAAGTAGGGCCTTAATTCATGGAGGAAAAAAAAGTTGAAATATGGAGATACAAGGTTTCTGCCTGACAGCAATGACATGTTTTGTATTTTATAACAAGGGAACCAGGAGACCTGGTACTGCCAGACCCCTAGTGGTTGAAATCTGAATGGCCGGACTTCGCATGACGTGTGTGCAGAGGAAAAGAGGGACAGACCGACCGCCCGACAAGCCTCATGTAGGCCATGAAGTCATGAAGTCATGAAGTCAGTGAAGGTCGTATCAGGCTGAAACCTCATGCAAGTATGGAGTCACCCAAATATGGAGTCATGATGTCATAGATACGTCATAGACGACTGACATCACAGCCTGGCCTCATGAAGTTGGAGATCCCACATGGGAGCCTCGACAAAACAGCAGGATGTCTGAATGTGCATAGTAGAATAACATCTAACTTTGTCACCGCTAAAGCTGTGGCATTACATTACATTAGTCATTTAGCAGACGCTACATAAGTGCAATAAGTGCATTCAACATAGATAGGCAAGAGAACTACTAATCACCAGAAGTCTTAAGTGCATTCTCTTCTAAAACAAGCAACTAAGAGTATACCTAGCGCTAAGGTAAAAGTGAAATATATCAGCTATAACAAAAGAGGAAAATCAAATGAGAAAGAGCTAAAACCAATAAGTGTATCAAATAAACAAGATAAAACAAGAGCTGTGAGGAGGAAGAAGAGGCAAGATGCCTCGTTATGCACAACTAGTGATAGGACCAGCCGGCAGTGGAAAGAGCACCTACTGTTCCATTATGCTCCAACACGCAGAGGCCATAAACCGCTCCGTTCAGGTGGTGAACCTGGACCCGGCGGCCGAGCACTTTGACTACCCGGTCACGGCGGATATCCGCGAGCTGATCCGGGTGGACGACGCGATGGAGGACGAGTCTCTGGGGTACGGCCCCAACGGGGGCCTGGTCTTCTGCATGGAGTACCTCGCCCGGAACTTTGACTGGCTGGAGGAGAACCTCGGTCAGGCGGAGGACGACTACATCCTCTTCGACTGCCCCGGTCAGATAGAGCTGTACACCCACCTCCCGGTGATGAGGCAGCTGGCGGAGCAGCTGCAGCGCTGGGAGTTCAGGGTGTGCGGCGTCTTCCTGGTCGACTCCCAGTTCATGGCGGAGCCTTTCAAGTTCGTCTCGGGAGTCATGGCCGCCTTGAGTGCCATGGTATCGCTGGAGATTCCCCAGGTTAACGTCATGACCAAGATGGACCTGCTCAGCCCCAAGGCCAAGCGGGACCTGGAAAAGCACCTGGAGCCCGACACGTACTCCATGATGGGGGTGGACTCTGTCACGCTACGGGGCAAGAAGTTCAGGAAGCTAACTAAAGTCATCTGTGGTCTGATCGATGACTACAGCATGGTGAGATTCCTGCCGTTAGATCGTAGAGATGAGGAAGAGATCAACGATGTGCTGCAACACATTGACTTGACTATACAGTATGGAGAGGATCTGGAGGTCAAGGAGCCAAAGGAGTTTTAACCCAGTGGTTCTCAAAACGTTTTCATGTCAAGGACCCCCAAATTATGTATTTGGCCACAGACCCCCATCTGAAAATATGTGCCAGGGATCCCCATGCATTTTGGTTTAACCATTGTTTTAACCAGAACACTATTCTGGGGTTGTGATGAGTTATGAGCTTGTAGATCTGCCATTTTCCTAGATAAGATTTGGCATAGAGGGAAAAAGGAGGGTCCTGGTGTAGACCCCTGGGGAACTCTGGTCAATGTTTAAGAAAAGTATTCTGAATTATTTCAACTCCATATTTAGGCAAGTGACATCTGTCATCTATGATGTATCTGCTGTACATTATAATGCCTGGAATGCCTTGTATGGGATGAGGAGAGTGTGCAAATTTGACGTGGGAGATGACCTCAAGAGGATGCTGCTCGTGGCTACAATCAAGAACGAGCGACCCCCCCTCCGTCCAGAGATTTTCAGCTATTACTTTGACCTGACCTCACGTTCTCTTTCTATATATAGAATCAGTACTGCTGTAGGGGGCCGAGACATAGACAGTAGACACTCAAAACAGGCTTACAGCAGGACAAGGCCCTGGATAGTGTGACGAGTAGGTCTACTTTTATTTTCATTTTGGTACTGCTTTTGCCTTTGTACTTTTACTCAAGTAAAACTTTGAATGAAGGACTTTTACTTGGAACAGAGAGTATAAAAACTGAGTAGCCTAGCCTACCTCTTCCACCACAGCATCCCCCCCACACACACACACACACACACACACACACACACACACACACACACCAACACACACACACACACACACACACACACACACACACACACACACACAAAAGGCACTAGACCAGTTCTACCTCAATACTAAATTGACTATTTTTTACCCAAAAAAATTATCAATAAATAAAAAAGTTAAAGTATACATGATGAGAACATGCTTGAACATTCGGCCTATAATATTTCTACAATTGCTACAAATTAATACAAAACCTGTATAGTCAGTCATTTTGGGCATAAACAAGAGGGTGAAGGGCAGAGTTAAGTCTGATAATGATATGATGTACTGTGCATGTTCAAAATCATGTATGCTTACCATTGACCATTTTCCAAATTTAACATTGAGGTGCCCACTCTTCCTTTATCCCTCCCCTGACAAGCACTTGGATTTGTAGGCATTACATTTAGTTTGACTCAATTCCACAGATAAATAAATATTGTGAAATATTGTGAAAATAGCCGAATAACAAGCTCACACAACGCCTCACTGCCAGGCGTTGTTGTTATTCGGGTATTTGTTGTAACAAGCCTGAGCTTTTACAACAAATAGCTTGTTATTCGAGCTTGTAGATAGGCTATTTTCAGAATGTTTGCCTCTTTCTTACGTAATATTTGACTATTTGGTTTTAAAAGGGTCTTAAAAGTCATAAAATTGTCACTTTAGAAATGTGCATTATACCCCCTACACTTATACTGTTGGTTTGTTTACTGTTGAGTGAGAAAACAAATGTTGCACAATGCACATTAAGTAGTCTCGCGCAATCGCGCATAGATCTTATATATATCTATGGTCTCGCGTAGCAAACTATTCCACAATCTCCAAAATGCTATTTGAAAATTGTGGGAGGCAACAGTCTGACCACGCGAGACTACACATTAAGCTAATCATTGGGGACCCCACTGCGCCCCCTACAGATCTTGTCAATAGAAGAATTCCATTAAACAGATCTGTAGGGGGCACGGTGGATGTTTTCCTTCCGGTGAAATGTTGTTCTTTTCTGGCCAAAAAGTGCATGTTAGACGTGAGGTGGGGGGCTCCGAGTGTTCCCACTAAGGAAAGTAGGCTTTCACCATCTTAAACCCGTCATTGTTTTGGTGAGTAGCGAAAGTTTATCGTTTATTTTTTACTACAGACGCAGCCTGCGCTTCCGGGGGTGTGCGGGAAACAGCTCGAAAGTAACGTAGCGTTCTAAAGCTATGGACCATCGCTAAGTAGACCAGAGAGTTTCGGCACAACTCGTCCAGCTTCGGGGGGGGGGGGGGGGGACCTTCGTCTACTTCCGTAAACGCTCGGAGCTTCGTGTAGCCCCCCTCGTCAACGTCATTCGGCTCTTCCCGCCTGCCTAGTGACTGTGCCGCCTGAGCCTCTCCAATCGTCCGTGTTGTTGTGAGTTTCTCTCGGTGACGCGGCGGAGGTGTAACAGCCTGACGCGGGCTCTTACGTGTCGGCCGGAATAAAAGTGGAGCTCCGGAGGACCGGGGAGTGACGAAGCAAAGGGGAGTCCGTATCGGTAAGAGAAGGATCGGATCGTCCGGGGTGGAGGGATAGAGAGAGAGAAGCCTTAACCCGGCCTTTTAGATCGCGGGGCTAGTTTTGCTCGGGTTCGGCCCCGGTGGAAACAAAGAGATCATGGCGTCTCGGTGGGCTTGTGGTGTTAGGATGGAGGGGCGGCTGGCTGAGCTGCGGCTGGCTGGGTGTGGGGGAAAAAAACCCTCTATGCCCACAGATTGAACCGTCATTGAGGCAGACGGAATGGAAGCCTCCCTCCCTGCATGTTTAGACAGTGTGTGACGGCGTGATTTGACGGTGAAATGATGATGAGGATGATGATGATGAATGGAGGGGCTTCTTCCTCTCTGTCTCAGTCTTTGTGCGGCTTGGCTGCGGCCACTGTCTGCCGGTTTGGGCTTTCTTACATTTGGCGCATTATTTTTTTTTTCTCCATTCTTTCTACCAATCGCGCCTTAAAATGCAATGGGACTGATTCCATTAGCTGTGCGCCTGACTGACTCCCATCACTTTATGTATATATATTTGTTTAAATACGTCTAAATCTCTACGTACGGCCCTTTTGATATAGGTCTAGATGTTGTCTTGTTATCTTGCCCTGATAAATTGTAGGCTATTTGTGGGCTTGATCGACACAGAGGCTTATTATATACAGGCCTATTAGACTGTGGGAAAAAAGGAACACAATGGAATGGATATGAGTTATTGTCGTTCTGTGGTCATATTATAGTAGACACTGTACAGCCCAGACCCAGACAGACAGAGTGAAGATGAGAATGAGTGAATTGGAGGGAAACTAAAAGGCATGACTGCCGGGGGGGCGTTACTCCACCATGTGCTACACATGTTTAAACATGTAGTACAATCTGAAACTACTGCCTCATTCTTTCAGGGGTGGTTGTCAAGGTGAGGTTCAGGGACCATCTGGGGGTCCTTGAGGGGGGCTCCAAATGGTCCCCTGAGGCCTGTAACTCTTGAGAGTGTACATTGGTAAAAAAAAAAAAGGCTTCATATACTGAGGTTCCCTGACTCAGAAAATCTCATATGGTTGAGATCAGACTTTAAGAGATGAGTCATTGTTGGCACATGCACAGGTTCACTGATTCTTCTGGTGAAAATAGAACAGTTTGTTTGCACATTAAACTGGGCATAGTACAGTGTGTGACTTTGCACTGTGTTTACATAAAAAACAATAAATGCATTCTTTAACCAATCATTTCACTCTATAGTCTATATGCCAGCAGTTCTCTCAGCTACTGGACTGGAATAGTGTGGCGGTGTTTACCTGCTGAAACACATTGCCCTCTCTGTAATTCTTCTCTTTTGGTTTTGTTTTGGTTGCCCAAAAACATCCCGTCTAGTAGTCTACCAAAACAAACGGTGAAAACACCAAAATACAGTGAGAGAGCAGTGTTTCTGCAGGTACATGTCAGATGTGAATTAATTAACATCAATAAACAGAGGAGACTTCTCATTATAATAGTATTTGGGTTTATTTCAGAGAAGAGATCTTACAAGCATCGGAAAAGCATGGTTCCAGATATATTCTTCTGAAGTCTTAACAGATACATAGTTTTATACAAAATAACGTGGGGCGACGCCTTCCGTCATCACGTCAGCCGTGTCCCCAACTTGCTCCGTTTCCTGGGCAACACAGGGTTGTGATGACATTTATGCACAATGTTTATAACAACAAATCTTTGAGGCAACAAGGTTAACCTGCTATCTAACATTGTTGACTTATACTAGGAGCCATCAAACAAAAATAAAGTTTCAGGCACTGCCTGAGGGACCTTGGAAGTTCAACCAACCTGACACGCAATGTCACACAGCTAGTTAACTTGACATTGTATTGCATTTTTTAATGTAATTGACCTACGTGCAGACTTGTGTTTTTTGGTATCCCAGCATGCAATTTTCTGTTTAACAGAGAGCTGGAGAGAGAGAGACCCCTCTGACTTATCAAACACTATAGCAATGTATAGCAATGATTACCATCAGAATAGAGCTCCAGGGTGGGGGGTGGGGGGGTAGTTATCAGTGAGACCCCATGGTAAAACAGGTTTATCAAGCTGTGGGCCGGCTCACAGAGGGCACTTGGAGACATTTTGCATTGAAATGGCTGGGATTCAACAAAAGAAAAGGTGGGTGATGGGGGAATGACATTAACATTGAGGTCAATGAGAGCACCTGGGTGCAAATCAAGTCAAGGACCCCCACATTGATATGTGTTTGGCCGCAGACCCCCATCTGAAAAAGTTTTGTGCCAGAGACCCAGAAGAGAAGATTTATGTAAAGAATATTGATATTTTAGTGCGGCACAAAGTGACACGCTGTGAGCTTGTACATCTGATATTTTTTAATAGCCAACATGTAAATGGATGAAGTGGTTAAAATGATCTTTGCTGGGGACCCCCTGGAATCCCCCCAAGGACCCATGGGGGTCTCCGGACCCCACGTTGAGAGCCACTGTACTAAGCGACAAAGTGCGAGATCAGAGTAAAGGGCATTAACCCTAGTCAACAAGCAACAAGGTTAATTGTCATGTAAATAGAGTGCAATCGTCAAATCTAAGCCTCCGTTTAATCTGATCTACAAGCTGAGCTTGTAGATCTGCTATTTTCGCTAGTTAGGGTCCTGGGGAGACATCAAATGTCTCTTTTTGGGTCTCGAGCTAAAAAGTTTGGGAGCCACTGGTTCTGAAGAGGTGTGTGTTCACTGTTCAGACTGCATCGGAGCCAGTCTGACCTCATAGGCTTCATAGGGGAGTATTATTACCCTGCAACACATCTGTTAGACACATTTAATGAAGGCTACACACACACACACACACACACACACACACACACACACACACACACACACACACACACACACACACACACACACACACACACACATAGACACAGACTACCGCACAACATATCACACAATCCTCTTTGAATTGGTTTAATGATGCAGTCCAGAATGGCAATATGAGTTTTTCCTTTGGAAACGTTCTCCCTCCCCGACTGTTTAGGAAAAAGATGGTCATTTAGCTATCGTTAGCCTCAGCAGTTTCTCTGCCCCTTCTGTGTCCGCTTGTCCCTGTTTGATCAATCTGTCTATGTATGTGATGAATCTACAGATCTGTCTATCCATTATACAGTTATCAGTGATATTCTCCTTTCCTTGACTGTCTCGTCTCCTCACCAAACGGTTAAACCATTCCAAAGAAACATACTAGCTTGCGGTTCGCTGCCACCCAGCAGTTATACATTATACGTGCCAAGTTGTCAGAACATGTACAGAGTGGTTGCCTGCCTGGCACTACCTTTTCATTTGAGGGCCTTACATTATAAAGCTGTCGATGTATCACTTTAAAGGTAGGGTAAGTGATTTTCTTTGGTTAAAATAAGTGTTAAATAGCTCTATATTCTGATAGTACTCATTGCTATAGAGTGTTTGTTCAGTAACAGGAGTCTCCATGTCTCTCCACCTCTTTATTAAACAGAACATTTATTTTCAGTTCATTTCCAATTTTATCCAATCAGGATAGAGAACTCAGTCAGGATACAGTTTAAACAAGTGAAATTGGAAGTGATGACAGAAATGAGCTGACAAAATTGGAACTGGAACACTATAAAAATGAAGCTGATAAATGGGTACTTTCTCCTGATTGGCTGAGATTTTGTCACCTACCTGAAAATGTATTCTCTGTTTATCAAAGAGCTGGAGAGACGGGGAGACTCCTGTTACAAACACTCTATAGCAATGATTACTATCAAAATGCTTTTACCAATTAACAAAAAACTCTTTGTTTTAACCAAAAAATATCACTTACCCTACCTTTAAGTTGAAAGTATGTTTGATGAACTATTAAATGTACATCACTTTTTTTCAGCAGGGACATATTGCCCCCTGTGCCTTAACCACATGAACCCTAAAATGTACAATTTAGGCATTAAGCTGACGCTCTTATCCAGAACCACTTAGGAAGTGCAAGAACAGAGTAAATATGACATGAGCCCTAGTCAATAACAGGTTAAATGGTCACGTAAATGGAGTGCATAGAAAATATTTCATTGTTACAAAGTGGGGTCCGGGAACCCCCAGGTGTCCTTGAAGGGTTCCAGGAGGTCCCCTGCAAAATGAGCTATTATTGAATCAAAACCAGTTTAACAAATTCAAACGTATATACAGTACATTGTGCCGTGAGCTTGTAGATCTGCAAAAAAAACAAAACATTTTATATCTTGTAGGGGGGTCCCTGTCACAAAACATTTTCAGATGTTGGTCCGTGGCCAAATACATATTAATTTGGGGGTCCTTGACATGAAAAGGTTTGAGAACCACTGCTCTCTAGGACATTGGTGCACAAATCTTCTCTTCTGGGGGGTCCCTGGCTCAACATCTTCAGATGGGGGGGGGGGGGGGGGACACTTGGAGTGTTGGCCAGGGTGTGGTAGTGACTAGTGCGTGTCCTGTTTTAACTGATCTATAAGTGTTTTAGCTGATCTATAAGTGTGCTGGAAGAGGTGTAGGGCTGGGTCATGTCCTGAAGCTAAGGGGGGGGGGGGCTGCCATGTAGGGATGTCACCATCATGGCCCTTTAGTTGACAATTAATTTTCATGCAAATAATTGCGGTTCATGATTTAATTGTGTTTCTGGCATTCAACATTGGTAACATGAATACAATAAAGTACATTTCTGTTTGTCCTTTGGGCTTTGGAAACACATTGTACAGGGTAGATATGGTTGCTGTCGGGCAAAAACCTCTTATCTCCATATTCTAACTTTTTGTATTTTTCCGTAAATTAACGCCCTACTTGATCATACCACAGCGTCACACAAAAGCTTCAAAAGCGGCAGATCTACAAGCTCGAAGCGCAGTGCGAAGCGCAGTGCGAAGCGCAGTGCGAAGCGACGCGTTTTGAGCTTGTAGATCTGCTACTTTTGCCTATTTTTGAATTTGAATGCTGAAAAGTAAGTTCTGGACATATATGACGTTTCCACCCGACGGAGATGATATTAAAGGTAGTGATAGAAGTGATATTGTTTTGTTAAAATAAGTGTTAAATAGCTCTATATTCTGATAGTAATCATTGCTATAGTGTGTTTGTTGAAAATAACAGGGGTCTCCCCGTCTCTCTCCAGCTCTTTAGTAAACAGAAATACACTTTTCATCCAATCAGGAGAGAAAACCCATACAGGAGGATAAATAATTCAAATAGAACATATAACAGACCAAATTAGAACGGGAACTCTCCTGATATGTATTTTCTGTTTACTAAAGAGCTGGAGAGATGGGGAGAGACCCCTGTCACTGAACAAACACTCTATAGTAATGATACTCAATAAACTCACCTTTCAGATCAATGCAGACAACATCTACAAAAAGGCAAGGCAGCGGCTTTATCTTCTCAGGAAACTGAGAAGTTTTAATGCCAGTAAACACACCCTGACCATGGTCTATAGATCACTCACTGAGAGTGTTCTCACTTTTAACATCGTGTCCTGGTTTGGGAACCTCTCAGTTAGAGATAAAAACAAGCTCACCCAGGTAGTCAACCAGGCAAGTAAGATCATTGGAGACAAACAATTGCAACTTCAGGTCATATACAACCGTTCCATAACCAAAAAAGCAATTCAGATTTACAATGATTCTACCCATCCTCTTTACTCTGAATTTGACTTGTTGCCATCAGGCAGGAGGCTTAGGGCAAAACTAGCAAGAAAGAAGGGTTACAAAACGTCGTTTGTGCCAACGGCTGTGGACATTTTAAATAAGAAAATGTTTAGATAGTCTAATCGCCACTGTTCATGACCACTGTTGCTGTGTTAATGTGATTGCATTTTTATATAGTATTTTAATGCACCTGTGTATTTTTGTAATGTTTTATTGTTGTAACTGACTGCTGGTGTGCCAAAGACAAATTTCCATTTCATGTCAATTTAATGGACAATAAAGTTTCTTTATCTTTATCTTTATCTTATACTATCACAATATAGCGCTTTAACCTTTTTAAAACATTTTGTTTTAACTAAAAAAATATCACTTGCCCCACCTTTAACCATACTATTAATGATATTATATAATGTTCCACAAAATGAATGTACCAGTGATGTTCTGTAGGCCATCGTAGGGATCTGAAAGGCTTCCTGTTTTAATGACACATCTCTCCACAGCTCAGCCAATGAGGATGGAGTCCGCAGTAGAGGCCCAGCAGGGGGTGGAGACTGCTGTGTCAGAGACAGAGACCCAACAGATCACACAGGCCCAGATCGCCACGCTGGCACAGGTGACTACTTCTAATATTACTACTGGTACTTTTACCGGTGCATATACTATTAATACTACTACTACAGCTACGCAGCAACATTTTGAGTGAATAGTTGCACACTCTCAGTGTTAAACTAACACTCAGTCACTCAGGCTACTGTTGTCAACGTGAAAACCCTTCTCCACCAGTTTGTTGTCATTCAATACAATAACCCTCTCCCTACCAAAACACAAAAACAAACAGACAGCCAGTTTCATTATATTGAATCCCCAATTTTTACATAAAATCTTAACAAGATATATTTTTAAAATCTATTATTTCATTAAAATCGAATAAGAGATTAAAATAATTAATGATAGATTAAATCGTTTGGTTCGATTAACGGTTGCGCCCCCTACCTCAGTGTAAATGCACCAGTATTCAACAAGACGCGTCCGTCGTATGTGCAAATAATCACCTGGTGATAAGGATAAAGGTGTGATAATCACACCTCCAGGTAGACCTGGGCGATATGAGATGAAATTAATATCACGATAACTTTTGCCTAGATTACAATTAATTAATAATAAAAAAAAAATAAAAAAAAAATATATATATATATATATATATATATATATATATATATATATATATATATATATATATATATGTGTGAAAATAGCTTATTTTGCTAAGTTTTTGCACGCCGCCATTGTACAACAGTGGTTAATCGGACTAATTGGTTTAGCCAATTATAGAACATTTATATTGAAATAAATATTGATATAAGACATTAAAAAAAGATATATCGCAAAAAAAACCTGCTTCTCGATTAATCGATTAACCCACATTGAGCACGATTAAGCCGGTTATTGGTTTAAAATTTCGTTTTTTATATATATTTTTGGTGAATTCCACAGCCGTAGGGCAGTAACCAGAGGAATGTGCCTGCCAGGCAGGTCATGCCAGGCTAGCAGTGACAGAGCCCTGCTGTGTTGATGCTGGCAGGCAGGGCCCACACTCCCCACCTTCCTACCAAACACATGCTATTTATATCCTGGTTCTTCAATAAGCACAGTTGACACTGTGTGTCTCCACGTAGGCTGTAATGACTGACTGACCTTACTGACCTACTGTCTGCCTGCTGAGTGCAGGAACGTGCTACCGACGCACGCACGCGCGCACACACACACACACACACACACACACACACACACACACACACACACACACACACACACACACACACACACACACACACACACACACACACACACACACACACACACACACACACACACACACACACACACACACACACACACACACACACACAGGTGTTTCAGAAGAAAAACTAGGTTGTGGCAAAAAAAGTGACGACATAAAGGACGACTTCACCCATTGTCAACCTATCTTTATGTAATTGGTGACTCACTAATGCTCATTTTAATATGGCACCATTTTGGTCTATTCACTCTGTGGACAGTTCAGAAACCTGCCTACCAGTGACATCATCGATGGGGAATCCAAGCTAATAGAAACTGCAGGCTTCCTATTCCTGGAAAGTTAGCGTGCTATAATGGAAGCCGTTGTTCTGGCGTTACAAAAAAATCTAAATCTGAAAGCTTGTAGATCTGCTATTTGTCACAATTTAAGGGCCAGTCCAGGAGTCCACACCAATGAGACTCCTTGCAACTCCATGCAACTTAAGTGTCAACTACTGGCAACCATTATCCCCAGTGGCAGTTGCAAGGACTTGCAACTAGTTGCACTTAGTGGTGGGAAAAAAGGTTCATTTCAGTGAACGAACGATTTCGTTCACGTTCACGACAATGATTCGTTCAAATGATTCGTTCACGTTCTCGTTCAGTAACGCTATTTTGTAGCGTTAAAAATTTACTCGAGTAAAAGTACAAAAGTATTGGCATCAAAATATACACTTAAAGTACCAAAAGTAAAAGTACTAACATATTTGAAAATAGCCGATCTACAACCTCACAACGCGCCGCGATGCGACGCGTTGTGAGCTTGTAGATCGGCTATTTTCAAACAGCCCCTGTATAAGATAGGGCTAAAGTGGTTAATGTATGTTTTATAATGTGTGTAAAACACCATCGCGGGAGCGTTTATTTTACGTCGCGAGTGAACGTAACTGTTTCAGAAAGTGAACGAGCTCGTTCACGTTCATGGCAAATGAACTAGTTCTTTTGAACGAATCAATCATCCAAAGTCAGAAGTACTTAAAAAAACAGTTATTTATAGAGCCACCCAACAATGGAACTCATTATCCGCAAATATTAAACAAATTAAGAGCAAATATATATTCAAAAAATCTATTAAACAGATATTAATGAGAGAGATCACACAATTAGAATGATCAATATGTTTTTGTACATGATGTTTAACCAATGTTCCTGTAGTGTCTATATCATTGGCATTTTAATGTAGCTTAGTTTTGGACTGACGAGTGTCAGTTGTTGTTTGTATGTATATTGTATGTTGTTTTATGTTGTGATGTTTTATGTGGACCCCAGGAAGACTAGCGACCGCGGCAGCGGAAGCTAATGGGGATCCGAATAAAGAATAAAGAAAGAATCATGAACGACACATCACTAGTTGCACTGGTGAGGTCTGGCCTTAAAAGAAACGTTTGAGAAATGCGTATGACCAAAATAGGGACACCAGGTGGAAAGGGATTAATTAATGTATGTTTGCACTCAAGAAAACATGTAACGTGTGTCACTTGTCACGTGTAGATGGATGACTGTGGATCCAGATCATACACTGTAATATAATTGAGATTAATCTACAAAATAATATATGCATAAAATAACTGAATTTGAGGTTAAATGCAAACTATAGGGGGTGCCATTTGCCATCGCCCGGGACCCCAAATGACACACACACACACACGCACGCACGCGCGCACACACAAATACACTTCCTACTATCATGTCACAGTTAGTTCATAACTGGACAAACTTGATATTGAGGTTCAGGTGGGGAGACTGTAGATTGGAGGGACAGATTGAGCCTGGCTGTGTGTGTGTGAGTGATTCCAGAAATAGCCATACTGTAGTATGGAAGCCTAGAGCCAAGAGAAGTGGATTACTGCTCGTATGACTAAAGCAATATGTACAGAATATATGTTATTGATACTTTTATATTCGTACCTGTTTTTATACTTTTTTATGTGTGTGTGTAGAGTTGAATCATGCTGCATTGCTTTGTCGTATACTATGTACCACTGAGGGGTTGCACAAAATGTCATTGTACATTGTGCAGCGACTCTAAAGGCATTCTATTCTACATGACGAGACTAAACAGGCCTATCTATATGATATAGATTTTATTGAACAATTTAATTAAAAGGTTAAAGGGATCGTTCGCCCCCAAAAAAAGACTTTTTTTCTATCGATTTGCTCACCCCATGGAGACTTGAATTCATGGAGATTTTTTTGTTTTTGGCGCATTCCTAAGCCAATCATTTGATGACCGGCGGCGGCTCCGGTAGGAGACTCAAAGTGTCAACTTTGAGTCTCCTACCGGAGACATTAGCATCTTTCCGCCGGGAATCAAATTGGTAAAGTATATGCATACTACCGGTACTTCTTTTTTTAAATTTTCTTTTATCCCACAGCAACAATAGTGTAGCAAGTATTATTCTTGTAAGATAAATTTCAAATATATTTATGATATACAGGTACTCACAGACCAGAAGTATAAAAAAAGAGAAATTGTTAAGATTGTCTGCACTGTTTTTTGGCTTGATTTTGGCCCTGATATGATACTAAACACTGTGAATATGGATGAAAGGAAGGTTGTATGTTTCAGGTGCAGATGGCGGCCGGCCACGGCGGGGCGTCGGGCCCCATTACGCTGGTCCAGCTGCCCAACGGGCAGACGGTGCAGGTCCACGGCGTGATCCAGGCGGCGCAGCCTTCTGTCATCCAGTCGCCACAGGTCCAAACTGTACAGGTGACCACACTTCTTCTTTTCTCTCTCTTGACCACTTACTGTAAGTAAGCCTGTCACAGTTACATAATCGCCTAATAGCAATTTTTCTTTTTTGTTATTGGCAATCATTGCCAGACCCAGGGGGTCGGGCCTACATGAGGCTTTGTCGGTCCCCCTCTCCAAACGTTTTCGTCCATACATGGGCATAAAAGAGGTCTGTCTTCTGTCCTCTTTTTGATTGGCCAAGCTTAGCGTGACGTAGTGCTCTGATCTTTCAACCACTAGGGGTCTGGCAGTACCAGGTCTCCTGGTTCCCTTGTTTTAACTAATTGTTAATCGGAATTATTTATATGATAATTAATCATCAAGTAAAATGTGATCGTGACAACCCTACACCTAAGCCAGTGGTTCTCATTCTCAAACAGTTTCAGTTTCAACGACCCCCAAATTGACTCCCATCTGAAAATATCTTGGAGGGCCCTCATAAATTATTTGGGTGCCCACAAAGTGGGCCCAAAGCTTATCGTTGCTGTCGGGCAGAAACCTCTTATCTCCACAGACCTAGCAAGTAGCAGCAAGCAAAAGTAGCAGATCTACAAGCTCGAAACACAAAAAAACTGAAAAAAGAAACAACAAAAGCGACACGTTTTGAGCTTGTAGATCTGCTGCTTTTGCCATTTTTTAATTTGAATCCTGAAAAATAACAGTTTTGGACATATGAGGTTTCCACCCGACAGAGACGATATATTTCTATGCTTTGTTACTCAACTCGGACTGAGGACGTTTTTTTGTGTACTGCTTTTGCCCATTTTGGGATGATATTGTACCCAAAGATGATCAGTTACACGGTGTTTACAGAGGGGGTTGCACTCACATACACATGTCCATACAGTACACATGTACACTCGCAGATGTACAATACATACAGTACATGCACACACTTACATCCTGCAGCGCCATGTTCTCTTTACCAAAAGTGGCTCACTGCCACTGGGCGATTGCATACCATTTAAAGTTTCGACCCCAAGAACTATAATCATTCGCGTGTGTGTGTGTGTGCGTGTGTGTGTTGTGTCCTCTCCAGATCTCCACCATAGCAGAGAGTGAGGACTCACAGGAGTCGGTGGACAGCGTGACAGACTCTCAGAAACGTCGGGAGATTCTTTCGCGGCGGCCCTCCTACAGGTAGACAGATATGTGTGCATTTATATGCGTGTGTGTGTGGAACTGAGTCCGAACCAAAGAATGATGTCATTATGTGACGGTAAAAGTAAAATATAAAAATAATGTCCACCAAAATGTATTGTTTTTTTTATCTAAATTGATTGGCGATTATGTCATTAATCCATTAAATCGATTGGTTCAATGAATTGTTGTGCCCCTAAACAGGAAGATCCTGAACGACCTGTCATCGGACGCCCCCGCGGTGCCTCGCATCGAGGAGGAGAAGGCCGAGGAAGAATGCAACACGGTCGCCATCTCACAGCCCACCATCGCCACCGTTACCGTGCCCTCCTCCATGGCGTCCATGCCCATCTACCAGACCAGCAGCGGTCAATACAGTAGGTCACTGGCTTCTCAATTTGGACACCAGAGGGTCCACAAATGGACCGTCATGGGTCCCATTTGGTTCCATCTGTATACACTCTCAGAGTTAAACACTGATATGGAAGATTGATGATTGATTGAATACTTTATTAACAAGTTCAACAATTCATCAGTAATACATACACACAATACAATACAATACAT
Source organism: Gymnoscopelus braueri (assembly GCF_963280865.1). Taxonomy (NCBI): domain Eukaryota; kingdom Metazoa; phylum Chordata; class Actinopteri; order Myctophiformes; family Myctophidae; genus Gymnoscopelus; species Gymnoscopelus braueri. The sequence continues at coordinate 8,263,103 of NC_137618.1, read as the reverse complement.
ATCGTAATAAAACCCTCTGTAGCATCAAAAGGTATATACAAAAGGACGGGTGGGGCAGGGTGCAGAGAATACTATTACCAATTGTTCAAAGGTATTAAACAAATCCCAATTTTATATTTTAAGGTTAGTTTTGAGTTTGGGTTGGGAGTCTAGATCTTGGGACATACCACATTTTGGTGGCAGCATAGTAGAATGCATTTTCCCCCAGGTTTGAGCCAAATTTTGGGGGAACGAGGTCAGATGAGCTCCCTCTGGTGTTCCGTGATAGAAGAATGGCAGTAATGTTGTTGGGATGGAGGAGGAGGAAGAAGAGAACAAAGGCTTCTTTATCAAATTCAAATAAAAGTGGGAGAGAACAGAAGGTACATAGGAGAGAGGAGGTCATCATTAGTAGTAGTAGTAGTAATAATAATAGTAATTCTGTCCCCACTGCTTTGGGGTATTTCTGTCACTGTATATTTGCCCATACGTGAGATTTGTCCCCTGCATTTTAGACCATAGTACTACTGTTGTCTATACAGCTTTAAATGGTTTAGGCCGGGCCAAAATACATTTCTGATCTTGTGCGATATCATGAACCATCCAGGTCCTCTCAGGTCATCTGGGAAAGGTCTGCTTTCTGTCCCTAGAATCGCTGCCTTTCATTTAGTTATTTGTTCTTCTGTTCTGTAATTTTATGACATTTTTATTTCATTTGTTTTATTGTATCCTAATTATCATTTTATAATGCGTTTCCTTTGCGTTGATGTTTTGTGTAAAGCACATTTGAATTGCCTTCTTGAAATGTGCCATACAAACAAACTGGCCTCGCTTTGCCTATAAGGAGCACTGTGAGCGCTATTCTACTCTCCCCCCTCCTCACCTCCTCTCCCCCCTGTCACCCCGCTAGTCGCTATCACCCAGGGAGGGGCCATCCAGCTGGCTAACAACGGTACCGACGGGGTCCAGGGCATCCAGACGTTAACCATGACCGGCGGAGCGGCCCAGCAGGGCACCACCATCCTCCAGTACGCCCAGACCAGCGACGGACAGCAGATACTGGTGCCCAGTAACCAGGTGGTCGTCCAAGGTGAGAACACAGCAACATATTGTGTCCAAGGTGAGAACACAGCAACATATTGTGTCCAAGGTGAGAACACAGCAACATATTGTGTCCAAGGTGAGAACACAGCAACATATTGTGTCCAAGGTGAGAACGCGGCAACATATTGTGTCTTTGGATGTATCTATTCTACATGGATTCATTGATTGAATACTTCATTAACAAGATTGTCAACAGTACAGGACTACAGGTAGCTCAGTAACGGTAAAAGCTCCAGAGAAAGCAGGGGACGGGGGAGGGGGCGGTAGAAATCTAAGACCAGCTGTAATTTGAGGTTAGCCATGATTTTAGGGTAGTTTTAAGTGTGCATACACAGTCAGGGAGTCCAGCACCTTAATGTCTGCATGCAGGATGCACTACATGCAGGATATATCCCATTACGGCTCATGAAAAAGGTCATGGTGATAGTTTCATCAGAGCACTTACATAGTTGGGAATACACCCCCCCCCCCCTCTCTACTGCTTCTATACAGTAGTATCGTTTAACATTTCGATTAATTGAACAAACGAGAAGCGATTTAAAAAATATATATAATTTATACGAATCGACATGCTAAATATTGTAATATTATCTGCGATACTGTTTGCTGTGATTTTTCAGTCCATACACAATGCAACATGTTAGCTTGCCGTTACCTTGCCCGTGGTATATTTAATATTTCTGTTAGTTGAAGTGAGCTGAAGTGCTTCAAATTCACCACATTTGGATGGAAACACATAGTTAATGAAGCCGCGTTTTAATTGAACCACCTTGATTAATCTCTCCGCCTGCCCAGCTGCGTCCGGTGATGTCCAAGCCTATCAGATTCGAACTGCCCCGGCGAGCACCATCGCCCCCGGGGTGGTCATGTCCTCCTCCCCTGCCCTGCCCGAACAGGGAGGCAGGGACACTGAAGTGGTCACCCGCAAGAGGGAGGTCCGCCTCATGAAGAACAGGTATGAAAATGACTTAGACTGTAAGCTTAGGCTTATACTGTGACATATAGCACCTGACGAAGCGCAATGTGAAACACGTCGTGCAATAAAGCCACATGAAACATTGAAGTAAGTCCATCTTGTGATTTTGAAGGGCGCAGTCCCTTCCTGAAAAGTTGTGGAAGGTTAATTATTTTTATTATTTTTATAATGCTTTCTTGGCACACACACACACACACACACACACACACACACACACACACACACACACACACACACACACACACACACACACACACACACACACACTTATAATTATTTATGTTTTAATGAATGGCTGTTAGAACAAAAATATAGGCTAGTACTACCGTACAGTAAATGGCCATTGATTTATTGTTAACACTGCTGGATGGTTGATATTCCATCCTTATGCCACTAGGCTAATTTCACACTCATTTGTTTTCTCGTGTGTTGGAAATATAATTAAAATAACTTAAACATAACGGAACTTAAAAAGGGCCGAAAATATCTAGTAAAAAATTTGTAAAGTGCAGATAACACATGAAGTAGACGTAATAAAGGAAACGCAAACAAATAAAGAAAATGGATAAACTACCACTACACATGCGACAAACATGGCAAGCGTTATGTGTGAGTTTAACCCATTAAAACTGGGAAAACATCTGTGTCATTATATATTTTTATCCTAAAAAATAGCAGATATACAAGCTCATAGCGGGTCACTTTGCGCTGCGCTTTGAGCTTGTAGATCATTTTTAACTCAAATCTTTGCTTCTGGGGGTCCCTGGAACTAAATACTTTTGAGATGGGGGTCCACGGCCAAATACAAATAATATTGGGGGTCCTTGACATGAAAAGGTTTGAGCACCACTAATATAGCAACATACGTTTTTTTTCCAGAAAACTGTTTTTAGGATTTAGACGAAATTTGTAGAGTCGGCCTCAGGTCTTAATGGGTTAATAATGTTGTGTTGTTTCTTCCCTGCAGGGAGGCAGCCCGCGAGTGTCGTCGGAAGAAGAAGGAGTACGTCAAGTGTCTGGAGAACCGCGTGGCCGTGCTGGAGAACCAGAACAAGACCTTGATCGAGGAACTGAAAGCCCTCAAAGACCTGTACTGCCACAAGTCTGAGTAAAAAAACCCACCCGGTCCCCAAGTACCTCCACACATCCTTTCAAACACACTGACTGATGACCGCTTGCCTATCGTCATTACTGTTGTATGGGGTTACCTGGATGATTGGGTGGATGCGTGCGTGCGTGAAAATGACTGTTGTCCTTTCTGAATTCTGTTTCTAATTCCTTGCCGTTCACTAGTATAGCATTGTAGTACAGTGTACTGTATTATGCAGTATTTTACATTATTTTATATACATTTCTCCCTCCAGTAAAATGGCTTTAAGTAAGGAGTGGCTTTTTTTTTAAACGTTTGGCAAGTTAAAGGTGCAAAATACCGTCAAATAATAACTGGGGGGAACAATGTAATGTGAGGACACAGTGTGTCTTTGCTTCAGCATTGTTTGAGTATAACATATTTGAACACTGGACACTGCAGTCCATAGTACAGTATACTGAATCACACAGATACAGTATCTCGCTTGAAGTTGTTCTAATTCGGCGACCCCGTAAGAACAAATCATGGCTTACTTTTGGGTCTTTCTTGGCCCTCTGGATAAGAAACCTTATTTTTAGTTTTGTGCCAGTCGGCGCTCTCGAAAATAGCCAATCTATGAGCGCAAAACTCATCGCCTCGCGTTGTGAGCTTTTAGATCGGCTATTTTTATCAGTTTCAGTCAAGAGATGAGAACGGAATTCAGACTTTGACCCTGTGTGTGTGTGTGTGTGTGTGTGTGTGTGCTCTCGGCAGTCATGCAAGCTCAGTCGATTAACAGAAAAAAAAGGATTCTTCTGGATGGATTTGACGTTGCTACTTGACCCAGCGTTTTGCTGCAGTCGCATCCTAACCTGAAGACGCTTTGTTCGGGGGGGCTCGGTCAAACCGGTGGCGTTTTGTTTTCAGCACAGACTCTCTGTTTTTTCTAACCGTTTTTAAAGGATGCTACAAACTGCCTGCCTACCCGGAAGGAACAACGATACTCACAGTAGAGGATCGCCACGGCCAACATGTGTTTCAACTCACCTGTGTCTTTTTATAGAAGAACATACATACGTATTACATTAGTATGACATCAGACCTTTCATCTCTGTGGTGGTCATTGGTGCGTTTTACTTTGAGTGCTGTACATTTTTGTTTTTAGTATCTGTACTTTACTTGAGTATTTGTACCCTTGGATACTTCATGACTTTCACTCCACTACATTTCAAACACAAATATTGTCCTCCACCATATTTCTAGGAAGGGAAGAAATTATGAATTAGCCACTTGATATCTTTTGAAGATTTTTGGAAAATCTTTGAATTCTGTGGGGGAAATGTCAAACTTTCAATATACTGTAGCAAGGCATTGACATTAAAAAAGTAATTTATACTTTTGAATACTTAAGTATTTTTAAAAGCATGCACTTACGAATACTTAAGTATTTTCTTTTTAAAGCAAGTTCTCCAGTACTTTGACTCAAGTACAACTTTGTCAGAGCAACTTTCATTTTGTCTCTGTCGGGTGGAAACCTCATATGTCTAAAACTGTTACTTTTCAGAATTTAAATTCAAAAGTAGCAAAAGTAGCAGATCTACAAGCTCAAAACGCGTCGCTTTGCGCTGAGTTTCCAGCTTGCGGATCGGCTACTTTTGATACTTTTATGTGACGCTGTAGTATAATCAAGTAGGGCATTAATTTACCAAAAAATCCCCAAAAGTTAAGATATGGAGATAAGAGGTTTTGTAGTAAGTTGAGTAATATTTGACCAGGAGTACCTATACTTTGACTCAAGTACTGGGGTTGAGTACTTGTGTCCACCACCGATCGTGTTCTGCTTTGTCAGTAGTGTGAGTATACCGTCAGCAGGGGGCACTACACACTTTTTTTACGCTCCATGAAATATCCTTGTATAAATGTTTAAAGTTGAGGTGTCTGCACATCGCTGCTGTCAGGTGGAAACCTCATATGTCCCCAAACTGTTATTATTCAGGATTCAAATTCAAAAATTGCTTATAGATTGGTTATTTTCACTATTATAGTTTTTTTTATTTTTATAGTAATACAAAAGAAACGGTTTGAGACGTACTCGGTTTCCATCCGACAGCAACGACATCGTAGAGAGGTCGGATCATGTTATTTTTTTACTCGTGAAATTAAGGCTCTGCTCAGCCACTCATTTAACCCTTTAAGGCCGGGAAGGGAACGCATGTGTGTCATTTTAAGATGTATTTGGCTATCCAAAAATATACAAGCTCACAGCGCGGCACTGAGTGCCGCGCTGTGAGCTTGTAGATCTGCTATTTTTAGAAAAATCGCGAAAATGTGTGCAAATCTTTTTATACACATTTTAACTCAAATCTTCTGGGGGTCCCTGGAACAAAATTTGTCCGCGGACAAATACATATTATTTTGGGGGTCCTTGACATGAAAAAAGTTTGAAAACCATTGAAAATATAGCAACATAAAGTAAAAAAAAAAAACACTGTTAGGATTTAGAAAACATTTGTAAAATCCCCAGAAGCAAAGATTTGAGTTAAAAACCTTCGCTTTAAAAAAGTATATATATATTCAAACTAAAGATTTGCACACATTTTCACAAAAAAATAATATATATAGCAGATCTACAAGCTCGTAGCGCGGCACTCGGTGCCGCGCTACAAGCTTGTATATCTGCTATTTTTGAATAGCCAAAGAAATCTAAAGTGACACAGATGCGTTCCAGGTCTTAGTGGGTTAATTTCTTTCACTTTAGTTTTTCTCCTTCATGTTTTGAAAGCGAACGTGTGTCTCTGTCTTATGATTGAACGGTAGTCAGATCTGAATGGTATGGACCTTTTATCAAGTTACATTACGACAGTATGTATGTGATCTGCATGTCCATTGTTGCTACTAATTCATCAAGAGATGCATGGTTTTAAAAAACCCACAACGCTGTGGGGGCGGGGGGCGGGGCTCTTTGTGTTTTGTTTCTGAAAACTGACATGGTGTTTCATTTTGGATTTTTGGTTTCTTTTGATGTTATGGACTCTCTACAGCATGGGTAGATCTTATGTATTTCTGTTAATTTTGATATGTATATTGTTATTATAGTCTACACAGTAATATGGAACCAGTTTTGCATATCTGTATCATATACATCAGTGTATAATATAGGATATTGTACAAGCGTATTTGTTTAAATCTACCAGGCCTAACACAATTGTGGCAGCTATATAAGACAAGGGTCTTCGTTCCAAAGTTATGTTTCGGGGATGTCATGCTATCAGTGGATTGTAGTCTTGGGTGAGAGAGTGTTTTTTTTTTTAGGGGGGAGAAACGTTGGTTGAAAATTATGGTAATCCAGAAGATATGTCGGTTCAAATGAGTGGCCCTGGTTTCACTGAGTTACAGTAGATAAAATGGCTGTTCTTTTTTTAATTTACATATTGACAATGTGTCAATGAGCACGCCACATACACTCGTGCACACAAATTGGACTTTTTTTAGGGGGTAAAATGACAACTCCATTTACTGCAGTAACCAGTCCAGTCCGGTGCAGATATTTCTGACTCCAAGAAGGGCAAAGAATATGAATTGTATTTTTTATGTTATTAATTGTTGTTGTGGTCAGATCATCAGCACATATTAGCTCTGTTTGTTATTTTTCTACATGACTGAAATGTTGATAATGTACAGTAGTCATCCATTAAGATTTGTAATATAGGCGGGGTTTAAAAGTTTGGCCTAGAGACTAGGGGATTTAAAAAAAGACTACAGAAATCATGTATTGAGAAGAACATCTCTTCTCATATTCAGCCTGGACACATGATCATGAACCATTCGCTGTACTGTATAGTTTACTCACTCTCAAGTATCTTACTTACTCCGGCTCACACCTTTTCATGTAGATGTGTTGTCATTTGTACAGCTCAAGCATAAAGCCCTTATTTTTTACTTCCCCTTGCGGCGGTGTTGCTCCCAAAGCGTCACATCACTAATCATGGTACCTTTTCAGGGCACCATAGGCACTGGAAAACAAAATCTGTTTGTGAGAGCATTCTTCTGGAAACATTTTCCATTTTCCCCCAACAAATCTGAGCAGAGCTGGTCCATGATTGGCCCCATCTGTGACCTCTCTCTTTGCTGTAGCTCCAGGACTTGGTCACATATCGTTGCCATCCGGGATCTTTTGGCCTATTTCCCAACGTTGCATTGCAACTTCTAAGGTATTGACATGTTCCTACGGATGTCTGTAGCAGAAAATGGGGTGGTAAAATGATATTCCACTGTGAAACAGTTCTTTGACAGTGTGGGCAGAATTTCATTAACGCCTTAAGCGCGTTCCCTGACAGCACAGCGGAGGGTGAGGGCACAGATGGCATCATGACCTTAAAATGAATGTGTTGGATGGGATTTTTGATCATGTGAAGATGATTTAACCGCTTAACCACTTAAACCCCAGCATCTGTATTGTGGGGAAGGCTTTCGCTGAAAATAGCCGATCGACAAGCTCTCAACGACGCTTTGTGAGCTTGTCAGGTCGGCTATTTTCAGCTCTTCCCACAATAACAGAAAACTGAAAAGACAGCCCTGAGGGACTCCGGGTTTAAGTGGTAAAGCCCTGTACTTCGTCGTATGGCAAATAGCGAAAATAGTCGATCTACAAGCTCACAACAATAAATATAAATATGTATATTTAAATAATTTGAAAATAAATGCCAATTTTCCCGAAATAGGGACGCCAAGATAAATGTGGTTAATTTTGGAGCTGAACTGTCATTTGAACCGTTTGTAACTGACAGCTAGTTCGCTGGTGCTGACAAACAAAAAAAAGACTATAGTTAATAGGCTGCTCATGTTTACTAGGTATATTGAGCTCAATGACGTGGTGTGAATGCAACGTTTGTTTTCCTTTTTACAGACCGTGTTTTGATTTCTGTGCCAGAAGATGTACATAATATAACCCAGGCTTCAGTTTGTGCATGATGATTCTACATGCGTCTTATGTATATGTAAAATTTCTACAACTATACCAATAATCATTTTTCTAACTTTTGTGTGATCGGTTTATACAGTATTGCCATTTTTACAAGTTGTCAACTTTAGATGCCATTTATTGTATAGGACATAATAGAGACGAGGTCATGGTGTTTTGCTATGAACCTAACGGTGTATTATTGTATACTGTTTGAGCAACATTACCTTATCAAACTATACCAGCCTCTTGTATAGACTATTGAAGTGCTCTGTAACTCTTACATTGCATCAGCCTTTTGTAAACACTTAATACTGTATGCTACAATAAATTGTTCTTAAAGGTTTTTTTTCCGTCATCATTTCATGGACTAGACCAGTGGTTCCTAAAATGGGGGTCCCCAAATTATTTTGGGGGGTCCCCAGATGATTAGCTTAATGTGCAACATTTTCTCACTCAACAGTTAACAAACCAATGTACAGTGTAAGTGCAGGGTATCTGCACATTTCTAAAGATACAATTTAATGACTTTCAAGACCTTTTAATACCAAATTGTCAAATATTACGTAAGAGGCAAACATTGTGAAAATAGCTGATCTACAAGCTCACAACGCCTTGCAGTTATACACCTACCAGTATCTCCTTAATAGGAAACGCTTATTAAGAACCCAAAGCAAAAGACACAATATAAAAGGACATTTGAATACAGTAAAAACTAAATATGTAAAAACAACCAGAAAGATATGAGTACATTTAAGTTCCGAAGAATAATTGAAAAGATCACAATGAAAGGCGTCGGTAATCAGTTTTTTTTTGTTGTTGCTGTGATTTAAAAGAACTAAGAGTTGCAGCAGACCTGCAGTTTTCTTTGTCATTTGTTCCAGATATACCGTATGTGCTGCATAAAAACAGAACACTGCTTCTCCATGTTTAATTTGGATTCTAGGGACAGAAAGCAGACCTTGCCCATATGACCTGAGAGGTCTGGATGGTTCATGAATCATGATATTGCACAAGATCAGACATTATATTTTGGCCCTAAACCATTCAATGCTTTACAAACCAACAGTATAGTATTTTGAAATTGATTCTTTGACATACGGGCCACTTTCTTGGTATTAGTATTAGGACTCGGGCATCAGCATTCTGAGACTATGGGCCCCTGGGCATGTGCTCGTAAAGGTCCCCCCCCACACACACACACTGACTGGTACACTGATTTACAGCCAACAGCACACCAACTACCTTTACCTGTACAGACACAGCACGTGTGTAGATCAGTTATTTTTGACAAGTCGTGCCACAGTTATGAGTTATGACTTAGTATAAATCAGGCTTACTAAACACTAACCACTCACTCAAATGCTATCATGATGGCTTGTTTCTTGTGACATCTTCAAAGTGAACGGTAAGGCTATTCCTTCTAGTGTTAGGACTTTTGGGGCTCTGTTATTTACATGAATGACTAAGCGCTTTGACAAGAAATGTTAATTTAATAACCGCCACAATTCACCCAAAGGCTTTGTCTTAGGGGCCCCCTGAGCTTATGGGCCCTTGGCCCAGGGGTCATCAATATGTCCGTACATGGACAAATGCGTCCGTGGCAAAGACTTGGTCTTGTCCCTGGCAATGTTTTGATTTGATTTGATTTAAACACCATTATAATGTTCTTGTTTTGATCATAAGACCCAATTACTGAATGTCAGTCTCCAGGTTTTCTTCAGAATGTGTATGACACTGATTTACTATGACACTATCTATGTATGGCACATTAGGAGTCCACTAGTACTAGTGGTTCTCAAATGTTTTATTTGCAAGGACCCCCTTAGCTCTGAGAGTGTACAAATGGAACACGGTCCATTTGGTTTAATTTGTACACTCAGAGTTACAGACCTGTTATGGTCATTCAGGGATATCCCTTCATGTGTTTCTGGTAATATTATTGTCCACTCATTTTGTATGTCCGTGGCAAAAATGTATTTTTTTGACAAAAATGTCCACCACAAGCCAGCATGGCGATGACCCCTGCCTTGGCCCGTTCGGTAATCCACACCCCTGATTGGCACCCTTGTGAAATTTGTAATCCATTTTCAATCCAAAAGATAATAACACTATAATCCCTCTATTAAATGTGTTCTTTGTCTGGGGGGCCCTGTCAAAACATTTTGTAACCAAGCCAGCAACTGGTTGAGTGGTTTTTGCAGTCCCAGAAGAGCTGGCTTGGGCTCCACTCATTAATCACTTGTCTCCTCCTAGCCCACCAGACTTGCTGAGGAAGCTACTGAACCTGTGACAGCTGTGTTGACAGTGGCACTGCGAATCAATTGGGTTGATTACCAGCTGATCTTTTGCACCAGAAGCACATCCATCCAATGCCAGGAGCACAAGCCTATTTTCTGCTGATTTTCCATGAATTCACTGAAATTGTAAGCACCTTGGATTTGTATTGCGTCTTTGTTTAAGTTTGTTGGGATGATAGTGGAGTAAAAAGTACAACATTTGTCTCTGAGATATAGTGGAGTATTGAAAATTGGAAATACTGAAGAAAGTACAGTACTTGAGTAAATGTACTGAGTTACTTTACACCACTGGAAAATAGTAGCATTTCAACTACTTCCATTGGTTTAAATGGCTTGCGACAGACAGCCAATTCAGCCAATGGCCGGCTGATGAATATCTTTGTTTAAGTAGGCGGGTCCCGCCGGCAGTGTTCGTAAAGCCGAGCCCCCGTCCTCATATTTTTTGTGCCGATCTACAAGCTCACAACCCGTCGCGTACGCTACCCCTTGTGAGCTTAGATATCGGCTATTTTCGTTGCGCGACACCGGCGTGCAGCCAAGTATAAACCAAACCCGATAGCGTCTAAAAAATCTCTCGCGTTGTCAGAGACCCGAGTCCGCGCGAGACCTCTATGGTGTCTGGGAAGCCAACCCGTGTTGCCATGTCTGCTATTATAAGCGACTTTGGGTTTGTTTTTCTGTAATGGCTTGTAAATATTGGTAGTTGCGCGGGTTGCGTTTGTTTTGGGATTGTTTTTAAAGTGTAGTTGCTTATTTGGGCTTGTTTCAAAAGTGTAGTTGCTTATTTGGACTTGTTTTAAAGTGTAGTTGCTTATTTGGGCTTGTTTCAAAAGTGTAGTTGCTTATTTGGGCTTGCTTACACATTTTTTGATTATTATTTAAAGCAGTGGTTCTCAAATATATTCATGTCGTGGACCCCCAAACTTTGGGGCCCAAATTAAAATTAATTAATTTAAATTAATATGTATTTGTCCCCTAACCCCCATCTGAAATTGTTTTGTGCCAGGGAGTCCTGTACCAGATTTGTGTTGTATGTTTCAACAATCTTCCAAAAATATTCCACATTTTATTTCAAGATTTTTTTGAAAATAGCAGATCTACAAGCTCACAACGCGTCGCATCGCGAGCTTGTAGGTCGCCTAAGGTCGGCTGTTTTCAATGTATACAGAATAGACCAATTTGTTTACCAACATTGAGACTGGATGCACAGGTGATTGTTTCATGCAATCAATTCTCAACCTGTTGTTTCGCGGTGCGCCCCCTCTTGTGTGTTGGATAGTGAGGCGCGTCCTAGTGAGACCTGATAGAATGGGTTTAATTTGCAACCAGTATGACGCTTAATTGCAACCAGTGTGACGTCGTCTGTTAAGGGGTTTAGGTTTAAAGTGCTCATAGTGTGGCCTAAGTTGCTTGTTTTCCTAGAACAGGTCGCTTGTTTCTCTCCCAAAACCTGGCAACCCTGAAGCCAACAGATGGTGAAGGAGGGAACAGCCCCGATTTTTCCAACCCGACGGGCAACGCACGGGATCCGGGTTAAACTGCCCCCGACGAGCACGGTACCAACCACCAACATGAACGCACAAGAAGCCCAACTAGACTTTTAACCCGGGCGTTCCTATTTAAATTTAACAGATTTTCCCCCCTAATTTTTCTTTATCAAACGGTTGCTTATTTTATCCGCTAAAGAAGAAGGAGGCGAGCGGGGCTGCGTTTTGGGTTTCGATGGAGGCCGAAGGAGAAGCCTCGGGCTAGAGTTGGCGACGCGTCGGCGTCTTCTTGGGGCGAGTATTAGCGGCCAAGAAAGGCGTCCGGTTGGCAGTCAAAAAAATACTGTACATACCTGAGACACACAACATGTGTTATACAACACATAAGAACCTCCTAGGTTACCAGCAGTAATACACATTCGTGCGTAAGAAGAAGTATAAAACAACATAAAGCGGTGCTAAAAAAAAAAGAAAGAAGCGAGCTCGGTAGTGAAGGAATGAATGAACAAACAAACAAACAAACAAGACACACAGACACACCGTGGGGACTGTTGGATAAATAATGCCCTTTGAAGAAGCTGCTGCCCAGTATCTCTAAAGTGTGTTTTTTTGACCGTCGACATTAAGGCTTGTCCTTACAAGTAATTAATCTTCAAGGACAAGTCCATTATATTAACGCCTTAATACCAAAACATTGATTTCCCTCTCCCGACACCGGCAAGACTGTGACTGCCAAGGCCGGCCTGTTGGCTCCTCCTGACGGGGAGAAAGGAAGCAACCGTCGGCCCACAGACACACAGATGGACAGGAATGCGGTTCCTCCCCGGTGCTGCTGGGCGGCGGAGAAGAAGCTGCAGAACTAGAAGAAGCCGGCAAAGATAACGGCGTGTGTTCCTTTTGAAGTCGTCCATAACTATTTGCACTAATAATTAATACCCCCCCCCCCCCCACACACCCGCCCCCCTTTATAATAGCACCAGTGGTTGTTTTAGAATACTCTAACAATGGGGAACACGGTGACGTGCTGCGTCTCTCCGGAGGGGAGTCCCAAGCCGTCCAGGCAGCCGCCGGAGCGGCTCCAGGAGTACCAGGTCAGCACCGACGTGAGCGACGACAACACCGGGCCCTACCTGCAGCACATCAGCGACAGAGAGTTCCCCGATGGTAAGCCAGCCAGAGCAGGGGGTAGCCAACACTGGGCACAGGGGAGGGTGATCACACTGGCACAGGGGAGGGTGATCACACTGGCACACACTGGCATGTGTGAGAGAGAGGGTATTTTAAATATTGTAAAAAAAAAAAAGTGAAGTCAGTTAAATGAAGTCCCCTCACATCTATATATTAATGGTATCCTGCACATAATTCTACATTCATTCAAACGAGTCTAATGATCATACATCCTGTTATGAAGAAAATATTTCTAAAGAAGACAAATAAATAGGTTATGTATAGCCTATGGACAATCTTGATGTGGTTTCATAATTAAACTTAAAGGAGGAGTTCACCCAAAAAATTACTTATTTTCTATCAATTGCACACCCTATGAAGCCTTGAATCCATGGATTCTTTTTTGTTTTTGTCGCATTCCTAGCTAATAATTTGATTCCCGTCTCCTACCGGCTAATGTATCCGGTAGGAGACACAAAGTAGATTATTTGTGTCTCCTACCGGAAATGCACACGGTCATCAAATTATTGTCTTAGGAATGCCACAAAAACAAAAATAAATCCATGAAATCAAGGCTTCATGGGGTGTGTAATTGATAGAAAATAAGTACTTTTTTGGGTGAACTCCTCCTTTAATATTGATATGGCACACTCACTGACCCAATAAAATAAACATGGCACTCCATGTCAAAAAGGTTGCTGACCCCTGAGCCAGACATACCTCCCTGAGCACTTGTTACTTACACCAAAACCAGTTATTAGTGTGGTGGGTGGGTTTTACTGCAGTGATTGTCAACCTTTTTTAATTTAAAAAGCCTCCCCAGTTTGATAGGCAATTTGATACAAACTACACTTGCTGTGCATTCCATGCCTATAATGTGTTATAAACATACTTATAATGCATTGCAATCTGCTTTAGCCTTGGATCAACACTATCATAGATGTATTTTATCCTGTCTTGACTTTTGCTTTCGCATCATAGATACGAAAGCAAAAGTCGGACTCAGATTTATAAGTATAAGCAAGGATTTATTGTGTTATGATCATTGTTATAAAGTATTATGCAGATTTATGCGTGCTTATATCTAACGTGTTATAAGCAGATTATAATGCTTTATATCTATGCTTAGCTTATAATAGACATGGGATGCATAGAAAGTGTTAGCCAAACTTTTTATCTCTTGGATCTATTCTACACTGTAAAACCCTCAGTGTTGGTGTAACTCTGAGAGTGAACAAATGGGGGTCTATAGACTCTATGTACCCTCTTGTACACTCGGAATCATTGGTTCTCAAAGTGGGGTCTGGGGACCCCCAGGGGTCCTTGAGGGAGTTCCAGGGGGTCCCCAGCTAAATTGATAGATTAGGCACCAAATGGACCCTTATGGGTCTGTAACTCTGAGAGTGTACAAATGGAACCAAATGGACCCTAACGGGTCCATTTGGTTCCATTTGTACACTCTCAGAGTTAAATTGACATAGATTTTACAATAGAAATTGCGGTCCAAGTGATAGAAATGACATTAAATGGGGGTCTGCAGCCTAATGCATGTCAAACTGGGGGTCCTTGAAATTAAGATGGTTGAGAATCACTGCTAGAGCCGTAAAAAATCTTCCCTTATGGGGGTCCCTGGCATATCTTTTGAAATGGGGGTCCGTGGGCTAATAAGTGTCAATTTGGGGGTCCTTGACATGAAAAAGTTTGAGAACCACTGCTCTGAATTACAGACCTGCAAGGGTCCAAATTGGGCCCCTGGGGTCCTCGGACCCAACATTGAGAAGCAGCAGGTCACTGAACGTTTGTCCGCTTTTGAAGACACCTGGAAGGGTCTGGACTCTTCTCTACAGCACTCCTCAATTTAGTGTTGTGCCCAAATGGATGGGAATTCTGTGACCTCAGAGGTCTGCTGTGAAGATGCTTAGCTGATGAACTTGAAGTCTTATCAACATCAAGCTCTACACACAGTCAAATCATCAGTGTTAATTTAACTCTGACCGTGGTTCCATTTGTAAACTGTCAGAGTTAAATTCCATTTGTCCACTTAAATGAATGATTTTATGGTGAGATGCAGGTTGAAAAGCCACTGGTTTTTGTTTTACGAACTGACTAGTGTGATTCGTTCTAGGCCACACCTGCCCCCCAACTAATATCAGTTAATTATATATCTGGTTGGGTGCCGCAATGTTATCGTTCCTCCACATGAAGGCCGAATCAAGTAGCCTCGTCTCGCCAGTCGCTACGAGACAGAATAAAACATGGACCTACCAGTACACTCACATTTATAGTTATTTTTTATTTTACAGATGAGTTGATGTGTCTTGCATCACATCACAGGTTTTGTGGGTAGGCCACTCTGTCTTGACTGAGGGGAATACTTTTGGGGAGCACATTTTACAGCAGCACAGGCTATGTCGATATCCGCTCTAGTTTCCGCCGCCTGGTGACGCAAGGTTATGTATATCCGCTTTAGACAGGATCAGAAATCTCCAAAACCAGTTGATCCCAGTCTAGTAAGGCATTAAGACATTGACCCCCTGGAGTCGGTCACAGATTCTGGCGAAACAACCGTGTCAGATAATGTAATGTTTTTTCACATACAGAGATTCATGGACATGTGATCCGGATCCTCTGGGGTGCTTTCAGAGCAGCAGGGTTTGATGAGGACAGTCATAAACAGCTCTTTACTTCTGTTGACCTGGGCCATCCCTTGTAAACAAATCTCTCTCTCACACACACACACACACACACACACACACACACACACACACACACACACACACACAGAGTCAGTCTTCTGTTGGTTACATACAACAACTCGGTGCCGCGCTATGAGTTTGTAGATCTGCTATTTTTGAAGAATCTGTTAGGATTTTGAAAACATTTTTAAGAATCGCCTCAGGTCTTAAAGGGTTAAATGTTAGTTTTATGGTATGTCATTTCATTCTGACCTTTTCACTCGATTGTTCTTTATTGTTACATCTTGTGCACGGGTACATAAGAGTAAAACATAGTTCTAACAATGGCAGGTAATAATAATAAGTTATAATAACAATGTCAATCTAATGTACCCTAATCACACAATTTAACAATTTAGAAGTGGATGCAACCGAGATGGAGAAGGGGAATTATTTTTGTTTGCCCTGTTGAAAGATGCAGCATAATTTCCATATCTAGATATAGAATATTTTATAATTTTCATGATCATATTTGAGGCTTTGTTTATGTCCCATCTCTGAGGTGACCTTGGATGAAAGACACTTGTCTTTTTGCTTTGCATCCTTGTGTTTGTGTGAAGTGAAGTTGAGGATGTGATAAGTGGTGCAACAGTTAATCGAACTAATTGATTAATCAATTAAAATAATAGGGGTGGGCTGTCAATTAAGTTTATATGGTTTAAATGATTAAAACAAAAATGATCCCAATTGTTTTCTTTTTTCAAAAAACGTTGATTCGTTGATGTATATTATAAGACACGCTTCAATTCAGCTGCTCCTTCTAGCCAGTGATATAATATAGACGGGCCTTAATTAATACAATAATTGCTAAGAAAGTAATCAGTAGTTGCAGCCATATTCACCTACCGGTACTAATCTAGTCAAAAGCCTGTTTATTTATTTCAGTGGCTGAACAAGAACCAGCCCAAACTTGGATATTCATGTCCACCTCTTAAATTCCACGGACAGCATTTCTGTGATTTACATTTTATTTTATTTGGACAGAAAAAGATTTGTCTCCCTAGCTTCGTTTTCAAATAAACAAATTGTGAATGTGAAGTAAAGATAAGATAACTCTTCATTGACCCTTGAGGCGTGGCAACGTTTCTGGCCAGGATATGATATAGATAGGCCTAATGTTTCAATAGATGGGGTGTGCTCTCCAGCAGCGCCAGGATATCATATTCTCTAGTCTAATGTATGGAATATTGATCCATTTGGGCCATAAATATTCTGATGCCACATTTAAAGGGGTTGTAAGTGATATGTGTTTTTTTAATTTCTTATTTGTATTTTAAGTTAAAGCTCTGTATTCCGATAGCAGTGTGTTTGTTCAGAAACGGAGGTCTCTGCCATTTCTCCTTCTCTTAAGCAAACAGAAAATGCATTTTGAGGTTGGAATTCCAATTTGATCAGAGAAAGTAGTACCAGATACCAAATTTGGTATCCTGACCTGAAAATATGTTTTGTGTTACTGTTTAATGAAGAGCCGTAGAGACAGGGAGACACCTGTTACTAAACAAGTTTGTACTCTCTATAGCAATGATCACTAACAGAATATAGAGCTATTCATCATATTATCACTTACACCTGCTTTTACTTGTATCACACACCTAGACTATTTTAACCAGTTAGTTTGGTGTGGACCAAAATATGTGTATTTTTGATATGATAATCTATGGTGTGTGTTAGGGCTTTCACAACTAGAGATTTTTACAGGTCGACTAATTTGACCCAGTGGTAGTCGACTAGTCGAAATTTACATAAAAAAAAAATTAGGGGCGCATTGTTTTAATGCCATCCTAACTACTATATTACTATTATTATTATCCTCCTGCCCTTATTTTTATGGCGTTTTAAGGGAAGCACTTCTGGCACAGCAGCACAGCACCACAGCAGCGTCTCCAAGGATCCCCATTGCCCAATAATAGGCTTTTATTGGGCATACTTTTGACCCCCTTTTGATAAAAAATAAAGTCAGGAGGATAATAATAAGTAAGATGTAAGTAAGATGGGCCATTACTATGGCATTAAAACAAATTAAAAACATTTTTTTCAACTATTCGACTAGTACCAACAAGGTCGACTAGTGGTCGACTAGTTGGTGAAAGCCCTAGTGTGTGTGTGCTGTGCGGGGGAATTGGGAATTGGCATAACGCCTAAATTAATTGGGGTTAGGGTGATAATCAATGGACTATGGGCCCTATCCTGCTGCCTCACCCCTTATGCCTAACCTTTTTAGGCATTTTTTTAAATATTTTGAAAACATTTTAAAATAGTTCAAATAGCCGATCTACAAGCTCCCAACGTGTCGATGTAGATCGGCTATTTTCAAGATAGGGCCAAAGATATGTGCAAGATAGCAGAATGACTCCAGAATCCTTTTTTATCATGACCCAAAGGGAGGTAATCCCAGCCTTGGAGAGCCTCACTTGGCCATGCTATGGAAGGCACTGTGCTATTTCTGGCCCAGTCAGTTTGGAGTCCAAAGGTCCTCTTATGAAAGACCCCCCCCCTTCCCCCCACCCCATCCCCAGGAATCTCCCCCGAGTATCTGGACTATGCAGACATCCAAGGCAGCTGCTGACCTCTTAAAGTATCTCACATATTTAATGTAAGCGAAACCTACTGATGGTGTCTGTGCATAGCAGCGTCGGAAATAATGCAGGGGGAAAGGGAGAAATTGCCCCCTGGAATCTCAAAGTTACTGAAATTAGTTTACATGTACTGGCTCAGGTAAATACTGTCACTGGCATCCTGCCCCTAAACTGCATTTTCAAGGTGAAAGGTTAAAAGTAAATATGTACACTAGCTAACACATAATACTATATTATAAGTGCTCAACACATTTTATTCATATATTTTGTATTTGTCCATCAAAAATGTAGTGTCTCTATCTCTCTCCCAAGTCTCCATCTCTCCCCCTCTCCCCCCCCCCCCCCCCAAGAGCTGTGGAATCCAAAATAACTGGTCTAATGGAGTGTCCGGCCGTTAAAACGTCAGTCTGGCCTTCTGTGATGTGTGGAGGCAGATTGCGTTTGCAGTCCAAAAAGACGATAAACGCATCTGCTGGGATTTTCACCTCTGATATATTTGGAGTCTGGAGGAGACAGGGGCCAGTGTGGGTCAAAGTGTGATTGTTTGCAGGAGTTCAGTCGTACTTGTCGGCTCAGCTCGCCTGGCTCAGGCTCAGTGAGTGTCCTAGTCATTTAATTTACGTCTGAGGGGATGATCACACCTAGCCTGGTAAACCCTCCCTCCGGAAATCTCATTTGTAATTTATTTCAGGAGTGAGTCTGGCATGATCGTCCATTCGGCAATTTGGCTGTGGGCGGGAGTAATACCGTTGACTGACAACCCCTTCAGCCAATCAGCAGTGTTCCCCTTCAGCCAGTGCATTTTTACCACCTCCAGACTAACGTGACGCAGCGGGTCTTTTGAGACGGCCATGCCCAGAATAGGTTGCCTTATTCGGATACATGCGTGTCACTGCCCGCCCCTGCCGGTTCTCTGATATTTTTATTTTTAAATAGGCTCTGTCATGATTAATTGACCACATATATGAAGTTAAACAACTAAATTCTATCCAAACGATATCTTAAAAGTAAACTCCACAGGCCCTGGTGCTGCAATGTAATGTTTAGGCGTCTGTCCTTGTATCAAAGCGTCTCTGGGGGTGTAAAAGTGGACCCGTGAGGCCATTAAAAACTGAGATTTTCAAAGGTCAACATTCATTATCTCCATGTTGTGGTGTTCCTGTGGTGTTCCTTAACCCATTAAGACTTGAGGCCGATTCTACAAATGCCTTCTAAATCAGTAGTTCCTAAACTTTTTTTGTGCCCAAAATAACATAATTCAACAACGTAGCTCCATGTCTTATGACTTAATTTATCGGTTAAATCGTTTTTATTTTCAGTTCTTTCGTTTCTATCCATCTCAGTTTTTGTGTGAATTGTAAGTGATCTTTTTCATGAATTATATCTTTAGTTTTTTGCATATTTGTCCCTCTTGTATTCAGACTTTCTAAGGAGTAGGGTGTTGGACGTACGGTAGGAGACATGTACTGTAATGTAGGCACAGAATTGCATAGACCTCTTGCCTACCTGTTTAGCCTTTGAGCTTGTAGATCTGCTACTTTTGCTTTTTTTTTTTTTTTGAATCCTGAAATCAGTTTTGGACATAATATGAGGTTTCTACCCATCAGGTGTTTACTTACTTTCCGCTTTGTCCAAGAACTTTCATTTTGGTGCATCACCACTGTGTGGATGTGGAGTTTGAAGTCTGTTAAGTGTTGATGGCACAGGAAGCTGCTGTCAGTGCATTTGCGGCGCTAACAGAAATAAGAGCCGTGATGCAGAGAAAGTGGAATCCAATTCACACCTGTCGTTAAATTTGCAATCCATATTCGTGGATATGTTGTCTGGGGTAGACGAGCGATCCGACCAGGCCTGTTCATTTACACCTGGTAATTCTATGCGTTGCCAACTTGCCACTGTGTCGGAACATTGCGATCGGATCTCACTTTTAATGCACACTATGCAAAACAGGCGTGTAAGGAGGAAGAGGTGGCGAGTGTGTCTGCATGCATTGCCAATAGAAACAAACATGGCTCAGGGTTCCCAGTTCCCACGGCCATGAAATTCCTGTAAATATTTTGAAATGAGAAAATCTGTTTTGAATTAATCAAATATTTTGGAAAATGTTTCGACAGTACTTTAATTTTGTCTAACATTATGTGAAATGTATAACATGGTAGAATGTAGTGCTGTGCTGCACGAGCTGTGTGCGTGCGGCCTAATGTATACAGGACATCACTGTGATACGTTGTTAGCTTGTAGATCTGTTCTTTTTGTCACCTGACACCTTCGCTCAAGAGCCTCATTAATGCACCGTATGATTGCTGTAGGCCTGGAAATGGGATAAAATACTTTAGGAAAAGTTTTGAAAATGAATTGTTAATGTGTGGGAACGCTGAATTGGCAGGTGTATGGTTCTACAGCTTGTACTGTAAAACATAATCTATAATACTTTTACAACGTGTGTGTGTTCACAGAACTGGCATGCGAGTCGAACCCGTCGGACCACGCCCGTGCTAGCACCATCTTCCTCAGCAAATCCCAGACAGACGGTGAGTTTTCCCGTCACGAGACACACACACACACACACACACACACACACACACACACACACACACACACACACACACACACACACACACACACACACACACACACACACACACTCTCTCACAGCGACATGAGACACTGACACACACAATCTCACACAATCCCTCGACAAGGCAGCAGTGATTCACGCAGGCCGGGTGGAAACTTTAGTGTTTGATCCCATGATGTTGGCCTGACACTCGACACCCCCTGAGCACCATGCTAACACAATGGCTACATGTTGTTATTCTCACAACACAGGTAGGGCTGCCTGTCACCATTTCAAAATGTAAGTTGACGATTAATTGTCATACAAATGATTGCGATTTCATTGTATTTTTGGCATTGAAAAATGTGTAAAGATATGCCAGGGACCCCCATAAGAGAAGATTTTTACGGCTCCTCTAGCAGTGATTCTCAACCATTTTAAGGTCAAGGACCCCCAGTTTGACACCTGGCATAGCCAAAAGATCCCAGGGCGCGCACGCACACGCACACACACACACACACACACACACACACAGGTGCAGCTCCTCTTTGCTGGTGGTGCTTTCATTGTAGTACAATATGAGTGAAGTGAAGCTACTCCCTGTACTGTCCCTGTATACAGTACCCTGGGCCGGTTCTGACCCAATTGCCACCCAAGGCAAGCTTTCTCTGAATTCCCCCCGAAATATTTGTCCCCTTTTTTTTTTTGGTTTCATAAAATATCAACAGCTGCATATAACAAAAGATAGCATGCATTTCTCAACCTTTTTCCTCTAAACTGCAGCACTGATGGTGGTTTATTTGAGCTTTTTGTAGTGTGTGACTGACTGGTTTTACTTGCATTAACTGTTCAGCAATGGGGGGAGTGAGCTGCGAGTGTCTGCAGTTTATTAGCCCCCCCCCCACTGTAGCTCGACCAGTTCCAAGCAGCAGACAGACAGACTGGCAGACAGTATCACAAGGTTAATTCACTCATGCAAACAGACAGTGATATGACTTGCAAACGACAAAGAAGTGATAGAATACCGATCGCGCAAGTGTCATCATTCATTTCAGAATGCTACACGGCACAGTAAAGGTCCGCGGCACGGTGGTTGGCAAACACTGCATTAGACTACGGGCCCCCCATTTAATGGCATTTCTATCTCCGGGACCCCAATTTAGGTTGTAAAATCAATGTTAATTATTTAACTCTGAGAGTGTACAAATGGAACCAAATGGACCCGTCAATATAAACATCTCTCCGTTTGGTTCCTAACTATCCATCATTTAGCTGGGGACCCCCTGGAACTCCCCCAAGGACCCCTGGGGGTCCCCGGACCCCATGTTGAGAACCACTGCAGTCCGCACTATACCATTGTATTGATAAGGTATAAACCTTATCGTTTACACCTTTATAAATAAAATAGTAAGTGAATGGGTGTGCTGCCCGGTATCTTGTTTTGTGCTCGGTCATTGAGAAGCGTCCCGTAGAACTGTTTATAGCATAGTCCTATTATAAAGTGGTTTTAAGGGGGGGGTTTTCTGAGCCTTTATTGGATTGTCACAGTGGCGAGAGACAGGGAACAGGGGAGGCGGGGGGGGGGGGGGGGAGAGCAGGAGAGTGGCATGCAGCAAATGGTACTCTGACTGGCTGGCCCGGGAATCGAACCGGGGACTCGCTGTCGGGGCATTGAAGCCTATCTGGGTCACCCGGCTATCGCATCACCCAATATTGTCCTATTCTGAAAGCACCCATCACATCGCCGACTCTGAAAGTTTGAATTTCTGTGAATAAACTCTGAGGACAATGGCAATCATTTTCATACCCCTATAATATATTTGTTTTCCCAATGGTGTTGCGTGTTGAAAAAGGCAGATCCACAAGCTCACAACAGATCGCATCGTCGTGACACGTAGAGAGCTTATAGATGTGCTATTTTGGTATTTAGTATTTCACAATGCTTGCTCATTCTGATGATGACGTGCTCAACATGAGGGTGTAAAGCCAGGTGTAAAGTGGTTGAATTTCTGCTTTATCGGAGGACACGGACGGCACCAGAAAAGAGAGAGTGGATGACAGACACCTGACACGCTGGGACCTGTGGTCACCCGTGTGGTCAGCTAATTGAGCCTCTTTCATTTTGTATGAAGGCAGGCAGGCGTGTGGGAAACACCTTAACCCTTTTAAGACCTGAGGCCGATTCTACAAATGTCTTCTAAATCCTAACTGTTTTTTGAAAAAACTTATGCTACTATGTCAGTGATTCTCAAACTTTTTCATGTCAAGGACCCCAAAATGTAAATGAATTTGGCTGTGGACCCCCATCTCAAAATATTTTGTTCCAGGGACCCCCAGAAGCAAAGATATGAGTTAAAAATGTTTGCTTTAAAAAATATATATTCAAAGATTTGCACACATTTTCAAGATCTTTCAAAAATAGCAGATCTACAAGCTCATAGCGCGGCACTCGGTGCCGCGCTATGAGCTTGTAGATCTGCTATTTTTGAATAGCCAAAGTGTAAAATAATGCTTTTTAGCTCAAATGAAAAAGTGACACAAGATGCTTCTTCAGGTCTTAATGGGTTAAACACTCACACAGTATATATCGTTGCTGTCGGGCAGAAACCTCTTATCTCCATATTCTAACTTTTTTTGAGTTTTTCAGCAAATGAACGCCCACACAAAAGCATCAAAAGTAGCAGATCTACACGCTCGAAACGCGGCACGAAGCGACGCGTTTTGAGCTTGTGGATCTGCTACTTTTACAAAAAAAAAATTATTTGAATCCTGAAGAGTAATATTTTTGGACATATGAGGTTTCCATCCGACAGATGATAGATTGTTGCTGTCGGGTAGAAAACTTGTATCTCCATATTTTATATGATTTGTTGTAAATGAATGCCCTACTTCATCATACAAGAGTGTTTAACAAAAGTAGTGAAAATAGCATATATATATATTTAAAAAAAAACACTACCGTAATTTTCGCACTATAAGCCGCACCTGAATATAAGCCGCAGCAGCTAAATTGAATGATTTGTACATATATAAGCCGCACTGGACTATAGATGGGTTTCCGCGCGACGTCATCACAGAGCAGAGTGCGCAATCTGCGCATGCGTGGGGTAGAACGAACCGGAAGCGCCCTTCACTCTGTTGTTATATTTGGGATTTAGATAGGCATAATGCTGCTATTATTGGCATAATAGGCATAATGCTGCTATTATATAAAAACAGATCCAACTTCCGACAAATCATTTTTATTGAGTAAAGAAGATATTACAAACTGCATAATTTAATCTACTTTCATTAAACCCGGTGAAGACCATTTCTTTTATGAATGTACATTTGACTAGAGCTGCTGCGGGTAATAGCGCCCTCTACTGCTCAACCCTCCACTGCGCGCGCATCATCCTCTCATGTTTACAAACAGGAAACCCATCTATAAGCCGCGGGTGTAAAATCCATAGATTTAGGAGGTCCCCTAGTGGCCGTTAGCTGTAAAAATCCATAGATAAGCCGCACCGTTATATAAGCCGCAGGGTCTAAAAATGGGAAAAAAGTCGCGGCTTATAGTCCGAAATTTACGGTATTTAAAAATGTTTATATATTCACCTGTTTCCTAGGCTGTGTTTTCCACCTCCTGTCGATTTCATTGGATATCATTGGTCATCTGACCAGTTTCATTGGATTTCATTGGATCAAATCGACAGGAAGTGGAAAACACACAGCCTAGGAAACAGGTGAATATATATATAATAAAAAACAAACGGTTTGGACATATGAGGTTTGGACCTGACAGGTGAAAACAACCACTGCAGTGGTTGGTGAGGTTCTCTCATCATTCATGGGGGTGTGTGTTAGATCACTAGTTTTAGAAGTGGGGTTCGCAATTGGAAAGGAGAGGAAAATATAATAAATAAAATACTATTAGAAGACCGGGAAAGAATCTGTGTCATTTTTAGATTTCCTTGGGCTATTAAAAAATAGCAGATATGCTATATACGCTATGAGCTTGTAGATCGGAATTTTTTTTTTAAGCAAACATTTTTAACTCCGTTACAACTTCTGGGGGTCCCTGGAACAAAATATTTTGAAATGGGGGTCCACGGCCAAATACGTATCATTTTGGGTGGTCCTTGACATCTCTTTTTCAAAAAACTGTTAGGATATAGAAGACATTTTGTAGAATCCCCAGAAGCAAAGATTTGAGTTAATATATATATCCAAAATGTTCAAGATTTTTCCAATCGATAGCAGATCTACAGGCTCATGGCGCGGCACTCGGTGCTGCGCTATGAGCTTGTAGATCTGCTATTTTTGAATAGCCCAAAGAAATCTTAAAATGACACACATGGGTTAATAAAATAATTGTACCAAACATTTTAATTTCAAGATAGAATTATTGTGCTAGTTCAACCACTTTGAAACTCCCGTCCCTCTTTTGGACATGTCATCATTGTCATAATTCTTCATAATAAATAAGTCAAGGCTAAGCGAGTGTTCAGCGACATAACACACACAGCTCTGCATGCCTTTTTGGGTGAATTTTAACCAAATATTTGTCTTTCCCTTTCCAGTACGAGACAAGAGGAAAAGCAACCACGTAATAAACCACGTCAGTCACGTAAGTGTCCATATATAAACAGCTGTGTTACTCTTGGCTCTCGTTAGGACCGCCTAGAGATTTAATTTGAACCATGTAAGTTGCTTTTTGAGGTTGTAAACCGACCATTTTCACAGTGTAGCCCAAATACAACGTGTGATGATGATTTCTATATACCGGTATTGTGTGTGTGTGTGTGTGTGTGCAGTGGTGTAAAGTAACCAAGTACATTTACTCAAGTACTGTACTTAACTACAATTTGGAGGTACTTTTACCTTACTGGAGTATTTCCAATTGTCTAAAATTTTACCTCTACTCCACTACATCTCGGAGGCAAATATTGTACTTTTACTCCACTACAATTATTTGAAAACTTAGTTACTAGTTACTTTGCAGATATAAATCATTCCATTATAAAACATACATTAACCTCTTAAGCCTTATTTTATACCTTGGCTATTTGAAAATAGGCGATCTACAAGCTCACAACGCGTCGCATCGCCATGTGTCGTGCACTTGTAGATCTGCTATTTTCAAACATTTTGATATCAATACTTTTGTACTTTTACTCTATTACTCAAATGAATTCCGGACTTTTACTTGTAACAGAGTACTTCTACATTGCAGTATTGATACTTTTACTTAAGTAAAAACATTTGAGTACCTTTTCCACCACTGATATTGTGTGTGTGTGTGTGTGTGTGTGTGTGTTTATATTTCCATGTGTGACCACCAGGCTACAGTATGCGTCCTTTGACCTGACAGTTTGTGCTGGCCTCTGGTGTTGAGTAGGGATTAGCTGTTTCGCTCTCTTTGACCTAGTGACCTCCATTCCACTGTCTCCTCTCCTAAGCTCAGCTCAGCTGTTCGGCTAGCTCTGCTCTTTTTTATTTTACAACCTTCTCACTTTGCATGCACAAGGACTCTTCAGCTGGCTCTGCTTTTTACATCTCACTCACTGTGGTACTACATGCACACATACCAGTTATGGTTTTCCATTAACATGCTTTTGTTGAGCTGGAGAGGCTGAATGGATACGATAGATTCCTCGATATTGCAAAAAAAGTTTCCATGCTCGCTTGATGTGGATGTTTTTGTTAGTCATAGAGGTTATGTTAATAACAATGGAAATGATTCATATTTCAGTTTTTTAGACCGTTTGTTCTTTTTTTCTTTATTTCGTTTAGAGAAAGGAAGCTATGGGTAGAACGGGTTAATGAACGTCATGTGACACAGTTTAACTCTTGCCAGAACTCTTGCCAGAGTGTAATAGTGTGCCACTGCTGCCAGCGAAAAAGAGCGATGTTACTGTTACTGAAAAATCATGGAATATTCTCTGTGACCTCCGTCCTAACGGAGATCGGCTCATTACACACACCGTGTTCTCTTAGTGGGGAAAAGATTGTCCGCTCGAGGTAATACATTTCACAGTTGTGGCCTTTTGAGCGATACAATGATTTGTATTTTATGTGTGTATTTTTGTATTGCTATTTTGGACAGGGCTCCCTCTATCTCAAAAGGATGTACCTGTATAAATAGGTCTAAAACAGGTTATGAATCACTGAACTAAGCCATACTGGGTACCCCAATCTGCACTGTAAAAGGCTCAGTTTTTAACTGAGAATGTACAAATTGAACCCAAATTGAACCTCGGTTCCATTTGTGTACTCTTCTCCTTTTTTTTCCTCTTTTAAAAAATATATACATATTTTTTGGGTGTTTTCTGCCTTTATTGGACTGGATTGATTGATTGATTGATTGAAACCTTTATTTATTCTCAAAAAGAGCATTGAGGTTCACCCTCATTTGCAATGCTGTTGAGATTACGCACACACACAAGAGAAATCAACAATACATTCTACAATTCAACAATACAATATATAAAACACAGAAACAACAAGATAAGACCTAACAGAAAATGTGTAAATGAAAAAATATCACATATTGTGGTAAGGAGGTTTAAAAGTAAGTTATTCAATTGTCCATAGGAGGTTGGGGTGCTAATCTTTAGCCCGAGTTGTAAGGTATTCCATGAAATAGGAGCATCAAAGCAGAAAGCAGTTTTCCCAAGTTCAGACTGCACAGATGGAACCTCGAGTGTAAGCCAGTCCCTTGAGCGGGTCTGGCGAGTGCTTTTTTCCCCCAATCTAACAACAATGTAATGTATGGCGGTACCTTCCCATCAATAGCCTTTAAAATAAACTGGTACCAGTGTCTAGTTCTCCTCTCGAGAGGGAAGACCAACCTACCACTTTCACTAAGTGCTGAGTGAAAGACTGTGTCCAGGGGTAAAAGAGTAGTAGGGGCAGCACTTCTATATATTACATCCCCATAGTCCAAAACTGACATAAAAACTGCTTCGAGAATTCTTTTTCTACTGATCATCAGAAAGTTGGCTTTGTTTCTGTATAGAAATCCATTTTTTTGTCGTAGTTTAGTGGTGAGATCATTAATGTGATATTTAAATGTTAACTTTTCATCTATCCAAATACCAAGACTATATATATATACTTATATTCAGTAACTCTATCAATAGAGGATCCATTCATGGCATCTATATGTAAACTGCTGTTATTTATGTCTTTGGCTTTTGAAAATAGCATGAATTTAGTTTTATTAGAATTCAGGACCAGTTGAAGTGAAATGAGTATTAGTGAAGAGAGAGAGGAAACTGGGAGAGAGACACAGGGAAGGACACGCAGCAAAAGGCTGTCGGGCTCGGGACTTGAACCCTCAACGCGCTGTCAGGCTACATTGAGCTACTAAGTGCCCGAAACCGCTTGGCCAGCGGTCCGAGACATGTTTGTGTACTCTGTAAGAGTTCCAGACCTTTTTGTACCCCTGGGTGGTCCCTGGAACCCCGCCACGTTGAGACGCAGTGAGGTAGATGAATAATAAAGTTGTTTAATAGGAGCGTTTTGTTTTTGTGTGTGCAGACGTCTCCCGGTCCGCTCACCAAGAAGTACAGCTCCTGCTCCACCATCTTCATAGACGACAGCACCGTCAGCCAGCCCAACCTCAAGAGCACCATCAAATGGTGGGTGGGTCGCGCGCGCACACACACACACACACACACACACACACTAGCAGATCTACAAGCTCATAGCGCGGCACCGAGTGCCGCGCTATGAAGCTTGTAGATCTGCTATTTCTTTTAAATCTTAAATTCGTGCAACTCTTTGAAATATATATATTTTTTAAGCGAACATTTGTAACTCAAATCTTTCCTTCTGGGGGTCCCTGGAACAACATATGTTAGAAAAGTTCGCTTTAAAAAAATATTTATTCAAAAATTTGTACAAATTTACATTTTTCAAAAATAGCAGATCTACAAGCTATGAGCTTGTAGATCTGCTATTTTTGAATAGCCAAAGAAATGTGAAAATGACACATGCGTTCCCGGTCTTAACTCATATAATGCCAATGACGTCTTTTGACGGCCGTTTTCAGTGTGCCATTAGTGCCAATGACGTCTTTTGACGTCATTGGCACTTAATCACCTAATTTTTTTTTCTTTTTAATCTCAAAGGAACTAGGAGAAAACGATTTTCAAAAAGTTAATTCTCCATCCACTTCAATGTTAAAATGTAAACGGAGAATTTTTTTTCTCCGTTTGATCCATAATGCCTTTGGCAAATGGATCAACAAGCTTGAAATAAGCCTGGCAGTGAATGAGTTAATGGGTTAAGCCAGCTTTATAGTGGCGGTAGAGAGGCTTGTCTGGGGACACAAATATTCAGTGTTTTGATCCCCGGCTTCCTTCCTGGCATCATGGTGTGAATGAAGTGTCCTTGAGCAAGAAGACACTGAACCCCTAACAGAGAGCAGGTTGTGTGCCTTGCATGGTCGTCTCTGTCGTCCGTGTGTGAAAATAAGAGTATTCAGCAGGGCTGTCACCATTACACATTTAAAGGGCAAGACCACTTTGGTAGAGGTTTGGGTTGTGTAGTTACCTTGCCATGATGTAACTCTAAAGGTGGACAAGAAATCAAAAATAATTGTTCCATTGTTTAGAAATTGATCATTCAAAATATGCTCCTCATTGACTTACATTGTACGGTAAAACTGCTCTCAAAGTCACTCTTTTAGCACATAAACGAACACAAACAAAGTTGATTCAGACAATATAGAACATCACCAAACCCAGTACTGTTTTTTTTTTTAAATAAAAATGTTAACTTCCTGTTGATTTTGCTATTTTTATTAAGAAGAAAACCCGGACTGGATCCGCGGATCCGGATCTTCAAATAGTAAAATCAACAGGAAGTTGACATTTTTATTAAAAAAACAAACAGTACTGGGTTTGGTGATGTTCTATATTGTCTGAATCAGCTTTGTTTGTGTTCGTTTACATGCTAAAAGAGTGACTTTGAGAGCTGTTTTACCGCACAATGTAAGTCAACTAGACGCGTCGCAATTCTGGGAAATTGCAAAGTGTGGTTGCGCCGACGCCGGTCGCGGGTCGCCGCCGCCCGGACTTGAGGAATATGCTTGGAGGAATACCGTCGGAGGCCGCGTGACGTGCCATTCGAATTTGGTGCTGATTGGATCCTGTGTTCGTGATACATGGCGTTTTGATTTGAAGAAATAGGCCCCTCCCACTAAAATAAATAAGCCCCTCCCACAAATGTAGCGGGCCAATGACATCGTCATGTCACTCCTGATATCACTTGCTTTTCAATTTGAGAGGAGTGATCCCCCTAAAAATCATGTTTTTGCATCAAACGGTTACGTTTTGCACAGTTGTGGCGCCCCCTATGGGTCAAAGTGGAAATGCTTTTAGGGATTCGTTGAGTAAACCACCCTTGACATGTGATTCAAATTTGGGATCGATTGGACGTTTCGTTCGTGATTTTTGGCATTTTTGGTAAAACGGGCCCCTCCCACTAACTTTGGAAGCCAATTACGGATGAACGGTAAGGACTATCAAAATGCCGTTTGGATATGTTTATTGCATGGGTCTAGAGATCATGTGTACCGATTTTTGTGAAATTTGGACAAAATATGTGGGAGGAGGAGCTAAAAGTGTGTTTTGAAGAAAATTCAAAATGGCGGAAAATCTATCCTGACGCAAATGGGCGTGGCCTATATGGGGAGATGCGTCGTGACCCAGGGAATCCAGGGGAAAATAAATTTTGATTTTACAACCTACGGTTCAAGAGTTATAGGCCAAAACGTAAAGGGGGCTGTTATAGCGCCACCATGTGGCCGATTGGTGTAATTATTTTATCAATAATTTCGGACTAAATTATGAACCTCCCCTCCAAATCTGGTAACTCTAGCTCTTACGGTTTCTGAGAAAAAAATACTTGAATTTGAGTTTTTGCACTTTTCCATTAAAGTGGATGGGGAAATTTAATGCACTAATAAATCAATATCAATAAAACTATGCAACCAATCTCTTAGCCTTATACAAGCACACGATTCCCGGTGAGACCGGTCATTTTGACATATAGCACTAAATTGGGAAAAATAAACTGTGGGAGGAGAGACGATCTAAACTATTGTTTATCTACAATGTGAATAACTAGACGCGTCGCAATTCAGGGCAATTGCAAAGTGTGGTTGCGCCGACGCCCGTCGGGACTCGAGGAATACGCTGGGAGGAATACCGTCGGAGGCTGCGCAAATTACATTGTCTCGTCACTCCTGAGATCACTTGCGTTTCATTTTGAGAGGATTGATCCCCCCAACATAAGGTTTTTGCATCAAACGGTTACATTTTGAGCATTTGTGGCGCCCCCTATGGGTCAAAGTGGAAATGCTTTTGGGGATTCGTTGAGTAAACCACCCTCGACATGTGATTCAAATTTGGGATCGATTGGACGTTTTGTTCGTGATTTTTGGCATTTTTGGTAAAACGGGCCCCTCCCACTAACTTTGGAAGCCAATTACGGACGAACGGTAAAGACTATCAAAATGTCGTTTGGATATGTTTATTGCATGGGTCCATAGATGACCTGTACCGATTTGTGTGAGATTTGGACAAAATATGTAGGAAAAGGAGCAAAAAGTGTGTTTTGAAGAAAATTCAAAATGGCGGAAAATCTATCCAGACGCAAATGGGCGTGGCCTATATGGGGAGATGCGTCATGACCCAAGGAATCCAGGGGAAAAGGTTTTTTGATTTTACGACCTATGGTTCAAGAGTTATAGGCAAAAACGTAAAGGGGGCTGTTATAGCGCCACCATGAGGCCGACTGGTGTAATTCTTTATTTAATAATTTTGGAGTTAATTATAAACCTCCCCTCCAAATCTGGTAGCTCTAGCTCTTACGGTTTCTGAGAAAAAAATATTTGAATTTGAGTTTTTTCACTTTTCCATTAAAGTGGATGGGGAAATTTAATGCACTAATAAATCAATATCAATAAAACTATGAAACCAATCTCTTAGCAAAATACAAGCACACGATTCCCGGTGAAGCCGGTCATTTTGACATATGGCACTAAATTGGGAAAAATAAACTGTGGGAGGAGATGCGGTTCAAAGTATTGTTTATCTAGAAAGAAAATAGCATCCCTAGAACAATAGTCTGGTTGCCCTGTTAGGGCAACCACACTAATAATAAAGTAGGAGGATTACTATAGTCTGGTTGCCCTGTTAGGGCAACCACACTAATGAGGAGCATATTTTGAATTATCAATTTCTAAACCATTGAACAATTATTTTTGATTTCTAGTCCACCTTTAGAGTTACATCATGGCAAGGTAACTACACAACCCAAACCTCTACCAAAGTGGTCTTGCCCTTTTAAGTTGACGATTAATTGTCACTCAAATAATTGCCATTAACGGAACAATTGGAACATATGAAGCCTTATAGGCTTCGTAATACAAAATGTGCACAGGGCAGATATGACAAATAACTGAAATATACAAAGAAATTATTGACATTCAATCATTTTATACATGTAAAAAATACCAGAAATACCTGATCTACAAGCTTACGACGCGTGGTGCTTGTAGATCAGCTATATCTGCTTTTTTAATATTTGAAAATGTGTGACAACATTTTGACATGGAAACGATTATGACGATTATGCAAAAATAATTGCGACTATCTCAAACAATTGCGATTAGACGATTAAATATCGTGACAGGCCTAGTATTCAGAAGACAAGCCTAGAAAACCACGGTGTAAATGAACGGCCATACTATGCGGCTAAACTTTCTACTTCTATCCACCGATTGGCTGTTGCCAGTAATCCCTGGCAGTCACACCTAATTTGATAAGTGCTCTGATTTCTGTGAAAGTCTTTGATTATTCATCACGAAACCTTGTATCTCCATATTTAATATTTTAAATTAATTTCATTAACACATTGAATGCCAGTCGCGTAGATCTACGCGAACCTATTTAAAGCCGCAGCGTGCCAGTCGCGTAGATCTACGCGAACCGCCGATTCCCATTGAAATTGCCCCAGGTGCACTTTCCGAATTTTTTTGATCCATTTCCGTTTCCGGTTTCCGGTCGGAAACGGAATTATTCGGGTTCCGGTTTTTTCGATCGTATCCGCTTCCTGTCTGGGATCCTGTTTAAAACTCGATTTTCTCGGTTGTTGTTTTTCTCCTCGCTGATCACTGTTTAGCGTTGATCGGCTCTATCTTCAAGATGGCGGCTCGCATTTGGAAACTGTTTTCGCTGGCCGTTTCTCACAGATCCGCTGTGTGTTTAGAACCAAATGAACGCGCACTTTTAACTTATTTAGCAAGGTCTGTGGCGACATGAAAAAAACAAAAAAACAACAATAAAACGCTGGCACTGGTGAGTACATTATGAGATTAAACTCTGGCATGGAATGTGTTAATATACTTCGTCGTATGACAGTGTTGCGCAAAAGTAGCAAAACCTTTTTTTTGCCAGTCTACAAGCTCACAATGCGTTGTGATGTGTGCAGCGTTGTGACCTTGTAGATCTGCTATAGTATTTTTGGAATAACTTTGCCTATAATGTCTCCCTACACTCTCCTATCTAAAAGCATA
The DNA here is from genome assembly GCF_963280865.1 of Gymnoscopelus braueri. NCBI lineage: Eukaryota > Metazoa > Chordata > Actinopteri > Myctophiformes > Myctophidae > Gymnoscopelus > Gymnoscopelus braueri. Next base: position 8,229,622 of record NC_137618.1, on the reverse strand, counting down.
AAATGCCACTGTGCATCAGCCAATGAGGAAGATTAAAAAATATATATATTTATATCAATTATATATATTTTATTGGTGCAAATAGAAACAAAATACGTTTTAAATAAGTCACGTATTAAGACCGGGAAAGCATCTGTGTCATTTCTTTGGCTATTCCAAAAAATAGCAGATCTACAAGCTCATAGCGCGGCACCGAGTCCCGCACTATGAGCTTGTAGATCTGCTATTTTTGAAAAATCTTGAAAATGTGTGCGATCTTTGAATATATCTATTTTTTAAAGCAAACATTTAAACTCAAATCTTTGCTTCTGGGGGATTCTACAAATGTCTTCTAAATCCTAACAGTTTTTTGAAAAAACGTATGTTGCTATAATCAGTGGTTCTCAAACCTTTTCATGTCAAGGACCCCCCAAAATGATATATATTTGGCCGCGGACCCCCATCTCAAAATATGTTGTTCCAGGTACCCCCCCCAAAGCAAAGATTTTACTTAAAAATGTTCGCTTTAAAAAAGAATATATATATTCAAAGGTTTGCACACATTTTCACGATTGCCGAGTGCCGTAGCACAGCACTCGTGCTGCGAACTTGTAGATCTGCTATTTTTGAATAGCCAAAAAGATCTAAAATGACACAGATGCTGTCCCGGTCTTAATCAGATGAAGACGCAGTAGCGTTGAAACTTGTTGGTTTCTATTTGCACCAAGAAAAGGCCCTTGATTGCATCCCTGTTCTCCAGAACTCTTAACCCATTGAGACCTGAAGCCGATCCTACATGTTTCCTAAATCTCAACAGTTTTCTGAAAAACCTATGTTTCTATATCAGTGGTGCTCAATCTTTTTCATGCCAAGGACCCCCAAAATGATATGTATTTGACCACGGACCCCCATCAACATATTTTGTTCCAGGGACCCCCAGAAGCAAAGATTTGAGTTAAAAATAGATTTTTTTTGCACACATTTTCAAGATTTTTCAAAAATAGCAGATATACAAGCTCATAGTGCTGCGCTATGAGCTTGTAGATCTGCTATTTTTGAATAGCCCAAAGTGTAAAATAATGCTTTTTAGCTCAAATCAAAAAATGACACAGTTCCAGGTCTTAAAACATTGACTGCCAATCACGTAGATCTACGCGAACCGATTTTTTTTTTTTCTTTATGTTTTTTTTTTCCAATTTCACCCAAAGACCAAGGAGATATGATTAGTTGAAGATCTAGACTCCTATCCACTTCCTTGTTAACTTAAAACTTAAAAAGTCTGTATTTCGGCTCCTGAGTACTTTTTTTTTTCCAATGAAAAACTCTGGCACTGGCTAAAAAAATATGAAAATAATTCTGGCAGTTAATGTGTTAATGGGTTAATTATTAATGGTTTGCTTTAGGGTGAAGTCACATGAAAGTGGAACCCGAACCCGGACTAACTTGTTTTGCTCTTCTTCTTTTGCCCACAGTGTGACATTAGCAATATACTACCACATAAAAAACAGGTAGGTCCTTATTTTACCCTCATCTGTATTTACATGTCATATGAATCACATTGTATGGGTATATTCAGTGGTGGAAAGTAACTAAGTACATTTACTTAAGTACTGGACTTGAGTACAACTTTTAGGTGTTTGTTCTTTACTTGAGTATTTCCAATTTCCAATACTTCTACTCCACTACACCTCAGAGGCAAATATTGTACTTCTACTCCACTACATTTATTTTAAAACTTTAGTTACTGTACTAGTTACTTTGCAGATTTATTATTACAAAACAAACATTAACCACTTCAGCCCTATATATATTTCGGCCATTTGAAAATAGCCGATGTACAAGCTCACAATGTGCCGCGATGCGACGCATTGTGACTTTAATTTTTACGTTTTTAATACATTTTTATACAATTTGTGAAATGGGACATTCTGCATAATGAGTACTTTCTAATTTTGGTACTTTAAGTACATTTTGATACCAATACTTTTGTACTTTTACTCAAGTACATTTTGAATTCCGGACTTTTGCTTGTAACAGAGTATTTCTACATTGCTACTTTTACTTTAAGTAAAACATTTGAATACACCACTGGTTGTCTCCTTTAGGGACTCGAACAAGTCACTGGACATCTTTGATGAGAAGTTACATCCTCTCTGTGTGAGTATCTAATTGCCTCCATTTCACCACCATCCTAATCACTTGATTTGTATCACAATATTACACAATTCACTAATATAAAGTTCCCATAACATTTTGGGGTTATTATAAAGTAAGGAACAACAAAGCAAACGCAAACGATTCAGTAGGGATTCCATAAGTAAGACGAGGTATAATCAAAACCCATTAAGACCTGAAGCCGATTCTACAAATGTCTTCTAATTCCTAACAGTATTCTGGAAAAAAAACGTATGTTTCTATATCAGTGGTGCTCAAACTTTTTCATGTCAAGGACCCCCAAAATGATATGTATTTGGCCACGGACCCCCATCAAAGATATTTTGTTCCAGGGACCCCCCAGAAGCAAAGATTTGAGTTAAAAATGTTTGCTTGAAAACAATACATATTCAAAGATTTTTGAAAAATAGCAGATCTACGAGTTCATAGGCACCGAGTGCCGCGGCACTCGGTGCCGCGCTATGAACTTGTATATCTGCTATTTTTGAATAGCCAACGTGTAAAATAATGCCTTTTAGCTCAAATCAAAACGTGACACAGATGCGTTCCAGGTTTTAACGGGTTAAATGTCGACATTAAGTTGCGACGTGTGCAGTTTGTGAATGGAGCCACACTAGAAACATGACTTTATTTTATAATAATGACAAGCATTCACATTCGGGGGGATGCTGTAATGTAATATTGCCAATTTATTTTGAAATTTTCACTTGTCGATTTACCCCCCAAATGCAACACAGCGCTGTCCTGTACAGCCTATACACTCTTTGTGTCATCATCATTACATGTAGTTTCATGACATTTGGAGAACAGTTCAAAACCTTATAAAAACTCTTAGTGTGTGTGTGTGACCTGTAGAGAGACCCAGTGCCAGAGGAATACGCCCGTGTAGATCCGGAACACAAGCTCATCTACCGTTTTGTCAGGACACTGTTCAGCGCCGCACAGCTCACTGCAGAGTGTGCCATCGTCACCCTGGTGAGTTCCTGTGTGTGTGTGTGTGTGTGTGTGTGTGTGTGTGAGTGTCTATGTGTGTGTGTGTGTGTGTCTGTCTGTCTGATTTAGTGGGGAAGATATTGTTCTGGCTCCTAAGTATTCATAGTGATATCTACAAATGAATCTGTGGCTGATATGATGCTTAACTCATTCAGTACCCAGCTTATTTATGACAGTTTGGCTCTGAGTGCCACAGCCAAAATTCATTGTAAAAAAAGTGCTTAGGAGCCGAGATACAGCCTTTTTCAGTAAGAACTTAAACAAAGAGTGAATGGAGCAGAATATTTTCAAATCATGATATCTTGGGTTTTGATTATTATTTTTTTTTTAAATCTTAGACGTCCAGTGACACTGAATGAGTTAAATCAGTGGTTCTCAAACTTTTTCATGTCAAGGACCCCCACCCAAATTGATATGTATTTGGCTGCGGACTCCCATCTGAAAAGGTTTTGTGTGGGGACCCCCAGAAGAGAGGATTTATGTTAAACAAACGTTGAGAACAAATGGCTTAAATGACAGGATGATTGTGTTCTGGTTTGTCAGTAATATATTTTCATTATTATTTTACTGAACATACCTCTTTTAACAAAGTCCAGAGCATTTGGTTCAATAATAGACCAATACTAATTGGCTTGAACAAATGAAAGTTGAGAAGTAAACCAATTACTTTTGAGCTAGTGCCATTGATGTATCTGTTGACTTTCACCTACTGGCCACCAGAGGGAGGTAAACTCCTAAAAATACAACCAGTGACATTAAGGTCAGGAAGACCTTTTGTCTTTTGCTTGTGGGAAAAAAGTTCTTTATGATTTTTATCAATAAGAACTACATGTGTATTTGCTGAAACTACGTCTCCTGAAAGCCGTGAACAGAAGCTGTTATCTGTTTGTTATTTATTTCCGTTCACGAAAATGTATTTCGTCATTTCCATTTCTGCTAAGCAGGGTCCATTTGGTTCCATTTGGTTCCATTTGTCACTCCCAGAGTTACCAGATCTCTAAGGGTCCATTTGGAACCACCTATAGGAATCGTTAAAAGGGAACCGTTAAGGAATCGGAATCGTTAAGGAACCGGGATCATTAAAATCAGTGATGTAAAGTAACTATTGTACTCTACTTAAGTACAATTTTGAGGTATTTTTACTTAACTGGAGTATTTCCAATTTTCAGTACTATTACTTAATACTTCTACTCCACTACATCTCAGAGGCAAATATTATACTTTTACTCCACTACAATTATTTGAAAACTTTAGTTACTAGTTACTCTGTAGATTTGGATTATTATTACAAAACATACAGTAACCACTTCAGCCCTATATACATTTTGGCCATTTGAAAATAGCCGATGTACAAGCTCACAATATGTCACGATGTGCCACGATGCAAGCTTGTAGATCTGCTATTTTCAAAAGATCTTTATATTTTAATACGTTTTATACATTTGAAAACTTGTGAAATGGGACATTCTGCATAATGAGTACTCTTTACTTTTTGTACTTTAAGTACATTTTGATACCAATACTTTTGTACTTTTACTCAAGTAAATTTTGAATTCCGGACTTTTACTTGTAACAGAGTATTTCCACATTGATTGCAGTATTGATTCTTTTACTTAAGTAAAAAATGTGAGAACTTTTTCCACCACTGGTTAATAAAATCCCAGAGGATCCCAAACCCTAGTCCCCAGTGGTCTCATCATCATCTCCATCATCTCTCACATCATCATCAAACCCTAGGTGTACCTGGAGAGGCTGCTGACCTACGCGGAGCTGGACATCTGTCCGTCCAGCTGGAAGCGCATCACGCTGGGAGCCATCCTGCTGGCCTCCAAGGTCTGGGACGACCAGGCGGTCTGGAACGTGGACTACTGCCAGATCCTCAAGGACATCACGGTGGAGGACATGTGAGTTTTGAGGAGGAGGAGGAGGAGGAGGAGGAGGGCAGTGTGGTCTTCAAGACTTTTTTTCATGTCATTTAATCCGGGAACGTGTGTCATTTTTCAGCAGATAAAAAAATAGCAGATCTACAAGCTCATAGCTCGGCACCGAGTGCAGCGCTACAAGCTTGTAGATCTGCTATTTTTTTATCGTGAGAATTTGTGTAAATCTTTGAATATGTATATTTCTCAATGTTATTTCAAACTTTTTTCATGTCAAGGACCCCCCCCCCCCCGGAACAAAGATATTTTGTTCCGGGGGGGGATTTGAGCAAAGATTTGAGTTAAAAATGTATATATAGCCTATATTCAAAGATTTGCACACATTTTCACGATTCCCCCCCCCAAAAATAGCAGATCTATAAGCTCATAGCTTGTATATCTGCTACTTTTTGAATAGCCAAAGAAATCTAAATTGACACAGATGCGTTCCGGGATTGAATGGGTTAAAGTATTTGGCCGTTTAACGCCATCTGAAAATACTTTTTGTGGCAGGGACCACCCCCCCCCCCCCCCCATGTGCTATTAACACATTGACTGCCAATCACGTAGATCTACGCGAACCGCTTTAAAGCCGCCACGTGCCAATCGCGTAGATCTACGTGAAGTGAAAAAATATATATATATATATATATATATTTTTTTTTCCAATTTCACCCAAAGACCAAGGAGATATGATTAGTTGAAGATCTAGACTCCTATCCACTTCCTTGTTTTTTTTTTTTTTTTTTTTTTTTTTATATTTTATTTTTCATTTTAATTTTTCACAAAGTATACATACATACAACCCCCCCACATCCCTCCCTCCTCCCCACATACAAACCCACATACATAAAGGACAGCACAGATAAAAATAAAGGTACAAAAAAGAAAGAAAAGGAAAATTAAGAAGAGACAAATCTGTTGTAAAAATCCACTTCCTTGTTAACTTAAAACTTAAAAAGTCTGTATTTCGGCTCCTGAGTACTTTTTTTTTTTCCAATGAAAAACTCTGGCACTGGCTAAAAAAATATGAAAATAATTCTGGCAGTTAATGTGTTAAAATGTTTCCAAAAGATTCATTTTTTTTTTACCTGAGCTACTGAACTCATCTGGTGTAGTCTAAGTATAGGATTTTCTTATCTAACAGGTTGCTATTAGTTGTACTTTGAGTGCTTAAAGGTTTCATGACGTTCAGTTTTACCACACATTAAAAGTCTTTGTCATGGTCCTTCAAACGTGTATAGAAAGTTTTAACAAAAACTTCCACTCCATTGATCCATGGCAGGTGTTTTTCTCTCACATTTCTAAAGCCTTTTCAACTGCAATGAAAAAAGAAATCTTTGCCTGCGGGTGTCGCTGGTGAGGGATTTTGCCTGTCAATCATCGCCTCTGCTCCGCCCCCCCCCAAAGGAAAGGATAGGGGAGGGGAGGGGCGAGGAGGAGAGTGGGCGGGATTAATCGGCTGTGACCTCACTGCCGAAGGGCCAAGCTCAGATTACTTTTCAGCCTAATTATTCAGAAAACCCCAAACCACAGAAAATCCACTGAATGTTCAAAGTTCAGATTTTTTGGGTGTAATTGAGGTCATAAAACCCCCCAAAAAACGTAAAAAAAAAAAAAAAAGTGAAAATGAATGTCATAGAACCTTTAAGTATATTAGTGCTTTAAGCAGTAAGCTGTTAGTTTGTATTAGTATTTGTGTTTGAAGCAGTAGGCTTAAAGCAGTTGAGCAGTTAAGCAGGCTAGCCCAATCAAGTGCCTTGCTAAGTGTCTGGTTAGAAGGCCCATCACATCTCACGGACTATAAAGGCAGTGTTTTCTCCAGTGTGCCTTCAAACTCTGGAGAGACCTGAGCTACTGAACTCATCTGGTGTAGTCTAAGTATAGGATTTTCAGGTTGCTATTAGTTGTACTTTGAGTGCTTAAGTATATTAGTGCTTTAAGCAGTAGGCTGTTGTTAGTTTGTATTAGTTGTATTTGTTTTAGTATTTGTGTTTGAAGCAGTAGGCTTAAAGCAGTTTTTGCACCTTAATCCCTTGTATAACGCACTGACTTTTTTGGGTCTTTTTTTATTGTGCTCCTTTTTCCTCTAAGCACCTTAACGTCCATTGTCTATCATGCACAGTATAGTATAACATGCACAGTATACAATACATTGCTGCTATGCTCAGGCACCTTAGTTTAGTTTTTTTTAGTTTTTTTATTATCTCAGGTAATTTGTAAATATGTAGATAACTTGTCTGGCCTTCTGTTGCTCTCTTGTTTTGATCTCCTTCCCACCTGCCCCCCACCCTCTTCTTCTCCCCCCCCCCCCCTCTTCTTTCTATGGAAACTAACGTTGCGATGGGAACGATGTACAAAAAAGAATTTCACCCACTTTTTTACCTTGTAAACCTGTGATGTGACAATAAAACTGATTCTGATTCTTTCTGATTCTGATTCAGTTGAGCAGTTAAGCAGGCTAGCCCAATCAAGTGCCTTGCTAAGTGTCTGGGTAGAAGGCCCATCACATCTCATCAACACGTCTGAGCGCTAGGTATAGACGAATCCACAGACGCGCTGCCTGTAGCTGCCTGTAGGCGGCCATTGCTGCGGTGTCGCGTCCGCGGAGCATTGACACCGCAGCAATGGCTGCGCCCAGGGCAGCGCTCTGTGGATTCGTGTATACTCTTAGTTGCTTGTTTTAGAAGAGAATGCACTTAAGACTTCTGGTGATTAGTAGCTTTCTTGCCTACCTATGTTGAATGCACTTATTGTAAGTCGCTTTGGATAAAAGTGTCTGCTAAATGACCGTAATGTAATGTAATGTAGGTGTTGCTTTGCAACGCGTTGTGAGCTAACCCTTTGAGAACCACTGGTTCTAGGGGGAAGACGCGTCTACAAGCTCACAACGCGACACGTTGTGAGCTTGTAGATCGGCTATTTTCAGCGAATTGATTTGGTGTAGAGGGGGGGGGGGGGGAAGGGGAACGAGTACAGACCCCTGGGGAACCCCGGTCAAGTAGTGGTTAAGCCATATAGTCTGTGTCTGGGGGGGGAAACCTCATATGTCCAAAACTGTCTCTTTTCAGGATTCAAATAAAAAAAGCATAAAAAGTAGCAGATCTACAAGCTCTAAACGCGGTGCGAATTGATGCTTTTGTGTGGCGCTGTAGTATGATCAAGTAGGGCGTTAATTCAATTAATTTACGAAAAAACACAAAAAAGTTTAAATATGGAGATAAGAGGTTTCTGCCCGACAGCGACGATAAAGGAGTACGCTATTTCTGAGACTTGCCCAAAACGGGTTCATGTGGTTTTGTGTTCTCACCATTATCTATTGATTATATTAGATGTGACTTTGAATTGGCTCCATTATTGTCACTCCATCCTCTTGTCTTTTTCCGCTGAAATCAGACTCCTGAATAACGAGGTTTACAAAGATAAGAGAGGAGATAATTTTGCTGTATTATCATCCTTTTGCGAAGTGAAAATACAAACATTTTCAGTATCTCTAGAGTGGAGTTTCTTTTTCCTTCGTATTGGTTCATGTTGGTTCAATCTTATCAGATTGAAGAACATTTTTAAAAAGCATCATAGTGCGGCGTTGTTGTTGTTTGCTTGATGGGTGCACGCTGCAAAGAGGAGATTTTGACGTCTCTGACACACAGGGAGAGGGAGATGGAGATGAAAGAGTGATGCAGGTAGGCCAACAGCAACACAAGTGTTTGTATAGGGCTCCAATCTAAAAGCAATTGAAGAGCCTCTATTCTCTATTTCTCATTGTGTTGAGCTGATGGAGAGAGCTGGACTATAGGCCACAATCCTAGCACTGCGCGGTTATTGCCTTTTAACCCACTCAATCCGGCAACGCATACTGTCATTTTAGATATTTTTTTTAGCTATAACCATTATTTTATACTTTGCGCTATTAAATAATAGCAGATATACAAGTGCCGCGCTACGAGCTTGTAGATCTGCAATTTTATGTGATTTTCTTTTTAAAGCGAACATTTTTAACTTAAATCTTTGCTTCTCGGGATTCTACAAATGTCTTCTAAATCCTAACATTTTATTTATTTATTATTTTTAACTTATGTTGCTATAATCAAACCCCCAAAATGATATGTATTTGGCTGCGGACCCCCGTCTCAAAATATGTTGTTCCAGGGATCCCCAACAGAAGCAAAGATTTTTGTAAAAAATGTATACTGTATATATTCAAAGATTTGCACACATTTTCACGATTTTCCTACAAAACATTGCAGATCTACAAGCTTGTATATCTGCTATTTTTTTAATAGCCCAAAGAAATCTAAAAATGACACGGATGCGTTCCCGGTCTCAATGGGTTAAAATGGCTTTGTTTGTTTGATCCATGCCAGTGGCCTCAGTACCCCCCCCCCCCCCTTTCCATGGTTTCTGTACCCAAGCTTCTACCCTCTCTACCCGGCCTACAACATTTTACGTTAATTTACGAAAAAGTCAGAATATGGAGATAAGAGGTCTCTGCCCGACAGCAACATTATTCAAGTTGGCTTAACTTTACAGATCGTCTGGTTCACGCAAAGTTTACCAATATTTTACCATTAAACATAACGGTAAAATAAATTCTTCCATTTTACACTTTCTCTCACGTACCCCCCTGTAGTACCCTCCCACCCCACCATTTGAGAAACACAGATCGACATTACAGCAGTGGTTCTCAAACGTTTTCGTGCCAAGGACCCCCAAATTGATATATATATATATATATATATATATATATATATATATATATATATATATATATATATATATATATATATATATATATATATATATATATATATATATATATATATAGCAGATGTACAAGCTTGTATTTTGCTCTGAGGAACCCCCTCAAAGACCCCACTTTGAGAACCACTGCGTTACAGCATTGCACCAATGTCACCCCCCCCCCCCCCCCCCCGCCCCCAACACCAAGGCTACCCAGAGCTACTGCACGCTACAGTGCTGAATTTTAGATTGCTTTTATGTTTCGTTTTCCTAGTGGAACCAGCTCCTGCATGGAAACACTTCAAAGACTGGAAACCCTCAATTTATCCGGTTTTATAGACCAGGATACACCCCTCTGATAAAGAAAGAGGCAATCGGTTTATGATTTGAGACGATTTATTAGTTTGTAGAGCAAGATACGCCCCTCTGATAGAGAAAAAAGACGCTTGGTTAATGATTTGAAATGGTCCTAAACGCCTCGACGCTGACTTAAGGCAAACAGTGGTGCAAAGGTATGGCAGGGAATTTAATCTGAGCACCCCGCATAAGATGGAGACTTAATGATTTACTGTCAAATTCATGAGGTCACAAATTTTAATGGGCACAAATATTTGAGCAGGCTGCCCTTTTTATTGTCGCAAGTGTTATGCTGCGTTCACAATAGCGGCCACAAAGACGCTATTTGGCCCGAGCATTGTCAGCTGCATTGCTGCCGAGTCGCTGTTGAAGTGTGGCTTAAACCTTGTTCAGCCCAAGGACCCCTTGGCTGAGAGAGGGATGAAGCAGGGACCCCCTACCACATATTGTATAAAATGGTATTGCAGATTGATCTTTTTCATAGATTTCATTGATAGCTCCATAGACTTGTTTGACAGCACTGTCATCAGTTTCTTTGTTAACAAATTATATTTTTTTTCTATTAAAGCCTCACTATATGCCTTTTTTGAATGAATACAAATGTATTTTGTCCAATCTGTATGGTAGACTATGTTAATACTGTATAACTTATACAACTGGGGTGTTAGTATTTAGTCTCCCTGCTCCTTTAGGCTTCACTGCATCATTGGAGTGCAGAAAAAAAAAAGTTCAGGCTACCTGAACTTTGACTGTTTATTCATGAAGCGGATCTATTTGGAAGCTCACAGCTAGATCTCCTAGCTTGTAGATGGGCTTGTAGATCTGATATTTTCAGTGTGAGGACAATTTTCCTGGCCCTCACCAGAGAAATGGTTGTTCCATGGTAAAAAAAAAAAAGGTTTCTAAAGTTAGGTTATAGTCAGGTTAGGATTAGACATTTAGAGGTTAGGTTTAAGGGTCACGGTTGGAGTTATGCCTGATCTATTACCGATGCGACGTGTTGTGAGCTTGTAGATCGGCTATTTTATTTGAGTGTTAATGGCATTCATAAAATTGCTGTTCTGTAATGTTATCTCTTATGTCCTCATAAGTATAGTACTACAAACATGTGTGTGTGTGTGTGTGTGTGTGTGTGTGTGTGTGTGTGTGTGTGTGTGTGTGTGTGTGTTGCCACTGTATGTGTGCATGTGTGTTTTCTCTGTGCATCAGACCAGTCTTTCTTTCTTTGCCGTGTTTTCATCCCCTGTATTGAAGTGCTCTTTGTCAGCCCGACTGCTGGGCCCATGGATGGATGGACGGACGGAAGGCTTGAGGGTGGGGGGGTGGGGGGTCATGGTGGGGTGGGTCTCAAGTGCTCTCCACGGTCCTACATAATGGGCTGTGGCTCTCGCCCACTCCATTAGTTGCCCTGGGAAACCAGACATCACACACACATGCGCGCACACACACACACACACACACACACACACACACACACACACACACACACACACACACACTGCCTCTTCTGACCAAGAGAATACCTGGATGCGGTCTCCATGACGACCGCCTCCCCTGTCTCTTCTCATAGCTCTGATGCTGGATCTCGTTGCTGTTGGACTAAAACCTTGTATGTCTGGATTTCAACTTTCTATGTTTTTTTGGGGGGTAAATTAATAACCTACTTCGTCGCACAACGGTGTCGCGCAAAAGTAGTGAAATCGGCTGATCTACAAGCAAGTGAGCTTGTAGATACTGTCTCTACTTTTGAAGAGCTTGTGACTATATGACTATATGACTATATGACTACATTGGATCCATTGGAGCACATGGTTCTTTATCCCATTTCCTGAAAAGTGGGATATGAATGAATTCGAAAATGGCAAAAGTAGCAGATCTACAAGCTCAAGTTTCGAGCTTGTAGATCTGCTACCTTTGTTTTTTTTGCATGACACTGTAGTATGATCAAGTAGGGCGTTAATTTATGAAAAACACAAATTTAGAATATGGAGATACAAGGCTTCCACGTGTGTGTGTGTGTGTGTGTGTGTTGTAGATGTAAAAGAACATCTACAGTCATAATGAACTATCTCCTTTCACATGTAGAATGTATCACAGACTGCCTTTACAATATATCAGAATATCATTGCTGTCTTATCGCCATATTCTAACTTTTTGCATGTTTTCATAAATTAATGCCCTACTTGATCATACTACAGCGTCACACAAAGGCATCCGAAGTAGCAGATCTACAAGCTAGAAACGTGGCGCGAAGCGACGCGTTTTGAGCTTGCAGATCTGCCACTTTTGCTCATTGTTCATTTTAATCCTGAAAAGTAACAGTTTCCACGGCGGCACCTGTCAGTGGGGAGTGTTAGGTGGGAGGAGTAGGACGAAGGCTCTACGTCCTCCTGGTGGGGGCTCCTCACTGGCAGGTGAGCCAGTAAGATACAACGGCAGCGACGACACAGAAATGTGTGTGGGGAGGAATCAATTGGCATAATGACTAAATTGTGGAGAAAAAGGGGTAAAATACATGCTGAAACAGACATTTTGGCTTGTAGCTGGATTTGGCAGCTTGAGCTGGTGAATTAACCCATTAAGACCTGAAGCCGATTTTTAAAAAAAATAGCAGATCTACAAGCTCATAGCGCGGCACTCGGTGCCGCGCTATGAGCTTGAAAAAAAAAATTCTGACAGTTTTTTGAAAATAATGTAAAAAATATTTTTTCACGATTTTTCAAAAATAGCAGATCTACAAGCTCATAGCGCGGCACTCGGTGCCGCGCTATGAGCTTGTATATCTGCTATTTTTGAATAGCTAAAGAATTCTAAAATGACACAGATGCGTTCCAGGTCTCAATGGGTTAAAATGATACTTGATGTACAAATGAAACATTACAACTTGACCTGGGATAGGTGAGGGTATGGGACTGGCACACAGTGGCCCTCATTTATCAATGGAGCGTAAAAGACGGCATACGTTTTGCCTTAAATCTGTCCGTAGGGCAACGTCAAAGTCACATTTATGAAGCGATCCTATACAGCCAGTCCTAGCGTACATTTGGTCGGAGCTTTGATAAATCTGACGTCTGAAAACGAGCGTCATTTAAATAACACGCCCTTAAATATTCTCGAAACACCCCAAATTTTAGGACATGAAGAACCAGAATACGACCAAACAAATCATGAAAAGCCAATAAGAAAGAGTTTCCCCCGCTCGCCTCGCCTCGCCGCACACGCTACAATCTTTGTCACGTAGGCTCGTAGCCTACATGAATGACATATTATGATACCAATCACATCGCCATGAATGGAATACGTTTGTATATACATTTATTTAACCCATACCGAGCAGTGCGCGTTCGTGTCACACTAAAATAAAGCCAGCACCGCGTTGATAAATGAGGGCCAGTGTGTTAATTTGAACACCAATCATCTAGAAGTAGACCCATATGAGTACATTTATACAGTCCGGAGAGTTAGATGAACACTGTTGGATTTTGCTGTACAAATGCATCCAGGTCTCCAGTATGGTGGATCTATACATTTTCAGCTCCAGAACCAAATAAAAATAGAAATTTCCCTGGGACCCAAACTTACACAAATATATATTATGAGTTCACCACTAAGGGCACGGTCACACCACAATATTGTTGCCCGCTGTTCACGCTGGGCAAGACCTGGGATGTTGGTTGTCTAGGCGGAAATGGTTGAATTTGGCGGAAGTACCACCCAAGGAAATAACGTTGATGCTTTACAAATCTGTTAACATTCTCCGTGAATGAAACGAGTGTTGTGATTGGTCAAAAAATATCATTTCCGGGGGAAACGCGTACGACGGATATCCTGTCCACTCAGGACTTCCGAGACACTCGCTGGTTTTAGGTCGTGACCAGGCTCTTCTCTTCGCAGATGAGTGAGGCTGGGAACGAGGCTACCCGCTGTTAAACTCGGGTTGTGTGCGGCCGACAGTTTTTTCAGCCAGCCAGTATTGTATGGCATGTACCAGCAGGCTAAAGAGCGCATAAACGCAAGATGTGCGCGACAGGCGGAAAGATGCGCAAGACCATGAATCCACGCTTCTGACAAAGCAGTGGCAGATTCCACCCCAGGGAAAATAAAAAGCTTAAAGGGATACTTCACTTTCACATAAAATAAACATTTTAAAAAAATATTTTAAAAAAATGAAAGAAGTTATGGCAAAATAAAGGCCCCCTCACACATTAGTAGGACACTCTAATGCGTGAGGGGGCCATGAATTTTCCATTACTTTTTTCATTTATTTTTAATATATTTTTTAAATGTTTCCCCGACCCGAAAGTGAAGTATCCCTTTAAGCCCTATTTCAAGCCCTATTTTTTTTCTGGAGGGGAAACAATTGTAAATGTTTTTGACAATCTTGAAAAAGAAAACGTTTTTTTTTTTTGTTGTAGGAAAGGTAACAACTGGATATTTACATGGGACACATACACGGGTCCCTGTGTTTGGGAAACAGTGATTTACGTACAGTGTGTTAATGAGCGTGTGTGTGTGCGTGCGTGTGTGTGCGTGTGGTCCATGCAGGAACGAGATGGAGCGTCATTTCCTAGAGCTGCTGCAGTTCAACATCAACGTACCGGCCAGTGTTTATGCCAAGTACTACTTTGACCTGCGGTCACTAGCGGACGACAATAACCTCAACTTCCCTCTGGAGCCACTCGACAACCAGCGTGCTCAGAAACTAGAGGTACCTACAATACACTGCAGTTATTTCTTTATTGTTATTTAATAATTTGTTTTAAAAAATAGCTCTACATTATGTTGGTAATCATTGCTATTGAGTGTTTTGGAACAGGGTTTGTATATTATTCCTTATTGTTCTCTGTATAATGACCCATATCACAAGACTTTTCAAAAATGTGTCAAAATCTTTCGAAAAGTATAATTGGTTAATGTACGTTTTGTAATCGAAATTTAGGAAGTAACTTGTAACTGAAGTTTTCAACTAATATTGTGTGTGTGTGTGTGTGTGTGTGTGTGTGTGTGTGTGTGTGTGTGTGTGTGTGTGTGTGTGTGTGTGTGTGTGTGTGTGTGTGTGTGTGTGTGTGTGTGTGTGTGTGTGTGTGTCCAGGCCATTTCCAGACTATGTGAGGACAAATACAAGGACCTGAGTCGGGCGGCCATGAGGCGATCCCTCAGTGCCGACAACCTGATCGGCATCCGCCACTCCAACGCTGTGCTCTCATAGACCTGAAGACTCGGCCCTCCACCACCTCTAAAGCCCCCCGAACCAAGCCGCGAGCGAGCGAGCGCCCCCGGACAAACGGAGAACCGCCTGCAACCACGCTGGTGGAAACGGGACATGTATCAGTACTATGACTCTGATTGGCCTGATCCTTACCGCTGCCATAAGTGGGCTCTACGGTTATCACCCACCCTCCCTCCCTCCCTCCCCCCCAATAAACCACAGAACAAGCATCCCAAATCCCCAGTTCAAAGGTAGTCAGTCGTAAGTGATATGTTTTGGTTAAAACTTAACGTTTTTTTGTTCAAAAGTGAAAGCTCTATATTCATATAGTAGGCCTAATCATTGGAGTGCTATACAGCGCTATAGAGTAACAGGGGTCTGCCTGTCTCTCCAGCTCTTTAACTCATTCAGTGCCACTGGACGTCTAAGACGTCCGTTGTATCATAAGCCCTGTGCCACTGGACGTCTAAGACGTTTTTGGGAGAAAAATGTTCAGAACCCAAGATATGATGATTTGAAAATGTTCTGCTCCATTCACTTCTTGTTTAACTTCTTACTGAAAAAGGCTGTATCTCGGCTCCTAAGCACTTTTTTTTACAATGAATTTTGGCTCTGGCACTCAGAGCCAAACTGCCAGAAATAAGTCAGGCACTGAATGAGTAAATAAACGGAAAATGCGTTTTCAGGTGGGTTCCCAGTTTCATGCAAACAGGAGAGAAGAGAACACCCATTTATCAGCTTCATTTCCATAGTGTTCCAGTTGCAAATTTTGTCTGCTCGTTTCTTTGTTTCATCACTTCCAATTTCACCTGTTCATCCTGTATCCTGTATGAGTTCTCTCTCCTGATTGGATAGAAATTGTTATCCTGACCTGAAAATGCATTTTCTTTATAGCAGTGATTACTATCAGAATACAGAGCTATTTAACGCTTATTTTAACCAAAAAAACCGAAACGGAAAAAGATCACTTACTGCACCTTTCAACACCTCAGAGAGCCCATCAACAGCCTGTGCAAGACCCTCCCCTACCGCCCCTTTCCAGCCCCGCCCCCGAGCAAAACACATAGAGATTAAGACTGAATCACCCCCCCCCCCCACCGACACCCTTTTTTTGCTTACTATGTAGGCTACTAGCTGTGAACTTTGTTTTTAAATGGAGAAAATCATTTGCAGATGGAGTATTTTAAATAAACAATAATCATGTAACAAAGCGCCGTAGTGCTCATTGCCAGTACGTCTCATCTTTTTGTGTTCCAGGAAAGAGAAGCCAGTTTTTCTGATAGTTCAGACCATTGGTTCTCAAAGTGGGGTCCGGGGACCCCCAGGGGTACTTGAGGGGGTTCCAGGGGGTCCCCAGCTAAATGATGGACAGGAACCAAATGGACCCTTATGGGTCTGTAACTCTTGAGAGTGTACAAATGGAACCAAATGGATTTGGTTCCATTTGGTTCCATTTGTACACTCTCAAGAGTTAAATCAACATTGATTTTACAATATAAATTGGGGTCCCAGGGATAGAAATGCCATTAAATGGGGGTCCGTAGCCTAATGCATGTCAAACTGGGGGTCCTTGAAATATTTTTTACGGCCGTAAAAATCTTCTCTTATGCGGGTCCCTACCTTATCTTTTCAAATGGGGGTCCGTGGGCTAATAAGTGTCAATTTGGGGGTCCTTTGAGAAAAAAAGTTTGAGAATCACTGGTTCAGACAACACTATAAACACCATGTTTCATGTTTCCTTCCTCCCTATATCACAGGTGTGAACTTGAGACTTGGACTTGAGACCCGACTCGAGTCACAAATTTGACACATACTTACTTACAGCCGTGTAAAGTAACTAAGTGCATTTACTCAAGTACTGTACTTAGGTAAAATTGAGGTATTCTTTTACTTTGGTGGAGTATTTCCAATTCTCAGTACTTTTACTTCTACTCCACTACATCTCAGAGGCAAATATTGTACTTTTTACTCCGCTACAATTATTTGAAAACTTTAGTTACTAGTTACTTTGCAGATATAAATTATAATATTATAAAAGATGCATTAACCACTTAAGCCCTATTTTATACCTAGGCTATTTGAAAACAGCCGATCTACAAGCTCACAACACGTCGCATCGCGGCGCCTTGTGAGCTTGTAGATCTGCTATTTTCAAACATTTTAGTACTTTTACTTTTAGCGTGTGTTGATGCCAATACTTCTGTACTTTTACTCAAGTAACATTTTGAACACAGGCCTTTAACTTGTTTTATATTGTGGTATTGGTACTTTTACTTAGGTGAAATATCTGATTACTTCTTCCACCACTGCTTGCTTACTTACTTATCAAAACAATACTTGGACTCGACTTGGACTTCTGCGCCAATGACTTGGACTTGACTTGACGTATTTCCAATACCTCTACTTCTATTTCACTACATCTCAGAGGCAAATATTGTACTTTTACTCCACTACAATTATTTGAAAACTTTAGTTACTTTGTAGATTTTGATTATTATTACAAAACATACATTAACCACTTCAGCCCTGTATACATTTCGGCCATTTGAAAATAGCCGATCTACAAGCTCACAATGCGTCGCAATTGTGAGTATCGACTAAATACATTTTTCTCCTCGTGTGTCTTTTTAGATTTCTATGACGCATTGTGAGCTTGTAGATGAAAAGATGTTTATACATTTGAAAACTTGAAATGGGACATTCTGTATAATGAGTACTTTTACTCTTGGTACTTTAAGTACATTTTGATGCCAATACTTTTGTACTTTGACTACATTTTGAATTCCGGACTTTTACCTGTAACTTACTTACTTCAGTATAAAATGTGAGTACTTTTTCCACCACTGTAAAACAGTGACTTTGTCCCACCTCTGCCCTATATACCTTGTCATATGAGGAATAGCAAAAAAAATAGCCGATCTACAAGCTCACTAGTACGGCTATTTATTTTTCTTGCTATGTTTGATAATTTTGCCTATAATGACATGCCTAGACTAGAGATGCCAGGGTAAGTGGTTAATACCAAACATGGCATACGGTTGCTCCTAAATTGGATGGTAAAATGGGGCTTTTGACTGTGGTCAGCAGTCTATGGGCCGGCTTTGTGATGGAGGAATGACACACTTAATGAGAAATGTGAGAAGTCCCCGACAGACAGTGGCACATATTGTTACTGTCGGGCAGAAACCTGGTATCTCCATTAGGCCTGTCACAATTATTACATCATCGTCTAATCGCGATTATTTGAGATAATCGTAATTATTTTTGCATAATCGTCATAATCGTTTCCACGTTGAGAGATTTTCACACATTTTCAAATATTAAAAAAAAGCAGAAATAGCAGATCTACAAGCTTACAACCCGTCACTTTGGGTGGCTTTTTTTGACATGTGTAAAAATTATGAAATATGTCTGTTTTGTATATTTCAGTTATTTGTCATATCTGCCCTGTTTGTGCAACTTTAACCTTAAAGGCTTCATGTGTTACAATAATGTTCAATGCCAAACAATTAAATCGTTAATCTCAATTATTTGAGTGACAATTAATTGTCAACTTAAATTTGTAATCGTGACAGCCCCAATCAACATATTTCAACTTTTATATCGTAAATTAATGTCCTACTTTGTCACACTAGACTAGTGAAAATGGCAGATCTACAAGATCCTAGATCTATCATTTTCACTAATTAACTTTAGTGAAAATGCGGGGCATTAACTTTCTGTGCATTAGAAAAAAGGGATAATTTTTTTTACAGACATTTAAATATCTGAATATTAGAAAAAAGGTGGGTTTTCTTTCTGCGTACATCTACCTGAACATAAGTTAAAGTGCATGTGAGACATTTATTTTACACCTGAAAGATGTGAGATAGGCAACTGAACAGATAACTAAATCTGACTTAGTGTCTTACACATATCACTGGATGGATACCAAATAATAACACACAGTCCCACGTTGATGTAAAGGTCCATAACACATTTATTCTTCATCGTTCCAGCCAAGGAAACCAGAACAGAAAAAAAATACGCATGTTTTCTTCTTCATAAATATCTAGAAAAGAAAATAATCTTAGCAATGGATTGGATGTCATTTCATTTAACACAAAAAATATTCATCTTGAAAACGAGGACCACAGAAAGCTGCCTCATGTCACTGCAGATTCAGACAGGTGAGTACACTGTAGACATCTGGACCCTTTCAAGTTCATTCCTACAATGTTGAGTTACATTCGCTCCAGTGGTGAACACTACAGTACATTTACATTTACTATTGAGTGCTTTTTTCCCTGTAGTGTATCGTTGCTGTCGGGCAGAAACCTTTTATCTCCATATTCTAACATTTTGTCTTTTTTCGTAAATTAAAGCCCTACTTGATCATACTACAGCGTCGCAGAAGTATCAAAAGTAGCGGTTTTTATCTTGTAGATCTGCTACTTTTGCCATTTTTCAAATTTGAATCCTGAAAAGTAACAATTTGACATATATGATGTTTCCACCCGACAGAGACGATCTGTACTTTACTTGAGTATTTGTATTTTTGGATTCATATGACTTTCATTCCACTACATTCCAAAGAAAAGATATTTGTACTTTTGACTCCACTACATTTCTAGGAAGGGGAAAATGTACGAATGAACCAGTTAAGCCCTAATTTAAATCTAGTGAAAATAGCAGATCTACAAGGTCACAATGCGTGGCGATATACGACGCGTTGTGAGCTTGTAGATCTATTATTTTCATTAGTGATATTGTTTTAGAAAATTTCTGGGAAATCTTAGAATTTTGAGGGGAGATATCTGCATTGTAATTCAGCAGTGCATTGATAAAAAAAAAATCTTTTTATTAAAGCATGTACTTTTACGAATTATTGTGGTACTCCAGTACTCGGTAAGTCAAGTACAAATTTGCTCTCACTTGTAGTTAAATAATATTTTTGACCAGGAGTATCTGTGCTTTTAACTCCAGTACTGTGTTGTTGAGTACTTTGTATCCACCACTGGTTAAATGTACTCAGGATTTTACTGTGTACAACATGCACACGCATTCACTTCTACTCACACACGTGCACACAGCGAATAGGGCTAATAAATTAGATAAGAGATGACACTGATGGAGACATTAAGACACAAAAAAAACAATGAATTACCCAGCGATCACAAATCAAACACAGTGAAGCAACAGAACGGGACGGTTCAGTGTGCACTGACTAATGTTCTCAAACATTTCCATGTCAAGGACCCCCACATTGATATGTATTTTGCTGAGTATATTTTGTACCAGGGGACCCAGTGTTAAGATTTTTCAAAATGATTCTACATTGTTGAAACAGCTTCTAGATCTGCAATCATTTTTTTTATAACTGAAGTATAAAATACGGTTAAAACGGTGAAACAAATTTGTATGCGAGATAGTTCAGGATAAAAAAATGCCTTTTTTTCCTATTGATTAGTCACCCCATGGAGACTTGAATTCATGGATATTTGTTTGTTTTTGTCACATTCCTAAGCTAATAATTTGATGACCGGCAGCGGTTCCGGTAGGAGACACAAAGAGTCTCATTTGTATCCTCTACCGGAACCGCTGCCTACCGGTCCGCTGGCCATCAAATTATTAGCTTAGGAATGTGACAAAAACTAAAAATTATCCATGAATTCAAGTCTCCACGGGGTGACTCATCAATAGAAATGTTTTTTAATTTTTTTGGGTGAACTACCCCTTTAAGCTCACCTGAAAAAGACTAATAAGGTGTCATTTATTTCCCCTTATCGTAAACCTTTTTACAACCTAAGATTTGGTGGTCCCCCTGTAGTCACTCTGAGGACCCCCTAGGGGTCCCGGACCCCCTGTTGAAGACCCCTGATCTAGTGTTATGGAGAACTGCAGTTCCGCAGTGTACCAGGAGGTGGGAGTAGAGCCCATTGGCATGGATGCTTCAATACAGCTCTATTGTGAAAATCAACCCCGTTGCTGTGCTTTGTGCCAGAACAGTAAAAAAGAGAAAAGAAACAAAATTATTAGACATGTGCGAGTCTTTTTTTCAGAGGCAGGGTTTTTATCCACTTAAAGCATTGTAATGACACCGTTCCTGTACATGGAAAGGATGTGTAGGTGGGCTCAACAGTTATATGGCATTCTTGTAAGGATTAAAATGTAGGTATGTGTTGGGGACAAGAGAACACCTATCCAGTTTCCAAATATGTTAAAAGTCTGAGACATGGTTTTAAATACTGGTAAAGTACACCTACAGTCCTACACACGTTTCTCATTAGTACGATTTTATGTACAAACTTTCACCCTAAATACACCATAGAACACACTCACTCACTCACTCACTCACTCGTGCTGAGCACACTTTTTTTGTACAATGAGTATTAATCAACTTAGAGAGAGTTCCCTTCTTAAAAATCCATACCGATAGCTTAGCATGGAGTCTTGGGAGAGAAGCTAAAAACATTATACACATACTTTTACAGTAAATCTATACACATGTACAGGAATAAATACGTGTCCTCTCTCGGTCCTCAGAGACGACTAGACAAGAGAGCTGTGCAGTTTCCCTCAATTCATGGCTTCACACCCCCTTGTAGCTTTTCTTTTGAATATAAGTCATAATTACGCCAAAAGCGCACACAGTGGCCGGAGGCAGTTCTGTCAAAAGGTGTGATTCCACTATCTCTCTGGTGCAATTACACTAGAATGAATGAGTAGGTGATGTGCAGTGAATCAGGTTGGTTTGGTGGTCAGATGTTTGAGGCTGTAGATGTTGACTTTGCTCTGTCTGCAGACAGCTATGTGCAAAGCTGCTGTTCAGAGGATGGGATTTAAACCGTTGGACAAACACTCACTTGTTTACTTGCTCACCCATCGACCCTCATTGATACACTTTTGCAAGGTTGGCTGTTCGGACCTGTTCTTTTAACCACTTAACCCATTCAATCCCAGGAACGTGTCTCTGTCATTTTAGATTTCTTTCGCTATTCAATATTTTGAAAAATCTTTGAATATGTATTTTTTTAAAGCAAACATTTTGTAAAATATTTTGTTCCAGGGACCCCCCAGAAGCAAAGATTTTAGTTACAAATGCTCGCTTAAAAAAATATATTCAATAAATTCAATAAATATATTCAAAGATTTGCAAAGATTTTCAAGATTTTTCCAAAATTGCAGATCTACCAGCTCTATGAGCTTGTATATCTGCTATTTTTGAATAGCCAAAGAAATCTAAAAATGAGACACGTTCCCAGATTGAGTAGGTTAAACCCTATATATACTTCGTCGACTGGGATCCCCCAGGGGTCTACACTTGGTCACCTCCTTTTTTTCCCCTCTACACAATCTCACATGTCTTCGTCGAATAGCCGATATACAAGCTCACATTACAGCGTGTTATGAGCTTACAGATCTGCACTTTTATCACGTGCCCAGAACAGGGCCGTGAATGTGGTTAATCACACCTACTGTAGATCTAGACACTGGAGGGTGGGATGACGGCCTAAAAGCGTCCCACCGCAGATAAAACGGAAACTGACCACATTGCCACGTCATTGGATCCCGTCAGTCCCAACCTGCGAGGCCGTCCAGTCATATGTGAGAGGGCGGGGCAGCTTTGTGGTAGATGCCGGGCGCCAGCACGGTGCCCGTGTGGCCAGTCAGAGCCGTGCTGGCCTCGCTGTACATGGAGGGCGGCGCGGCGGCCTTCTGCGGCCAGCAGGGGCAGCAGCGAGCCACGAACCTCCGCCACGACTCCAGCGTCTTGCCCGACCAGATCCACACGCCCGACGTGATGCCCACCACCAGGCACATGAAGTACTTCAGCATGAACACGGCGTAGTCCGGCCCCGCGCCCAGCCGCTGGCGCTCCGTCGGGCACGAGCAGGCCAGGGCGCGCTCCCAGCCCGGCCGGTAGTGCTGCTCGTACACCAGGCACGCCACCACGATGGTGGCGGGCACCGTGTAGAGCACGGTGAACAGCCCGATGCGGATCATCAGCCGCTCCAGCTTGTCCGTCTTGGTGCCGCCCTGCTTGATGATGCTCCGGATGCGGAAGAGGGAGACGAAGCCGGCGAGCAGGAAGAGGCAGCCGGTGAAGAGGTAGACCACCAGGGGCGCCAGCACGAAGCCCCGCAGGTTCCTGAGGCTCTGGTTGCCCACGTAGCAGACGCCGGCCACCGGGTCGCCGTCCACGGCGCTCAGCGCCAGCACCGCGACGGTCTTGACGCTGGGGATGAGCCAGGCGGCCAGGTGGAAGTACTGCGAGTAGCCGGCGATGGCCTCGCTGCCCCACTTCATCCCGGCCGCCAGGAACCAGGTGAAGGAGAGCACCACCCACCAGATGGAGCTGGCCATGCCGAAGAAGTAGACCAGCAGGAAGACCAGGGTGCAGAGCGCCGGGCCCGTGGTGTCGTACAGGACGTGGAGCTGCTCCCCCGCGCCGCCCGCGTTGCCGCTGGCGCCGCACGCCACCCGCTCGTGGCCCGCCACCAGCCGGACGATGTAGCCCAGCGAGACGAAGAGGTAGCAGGCGGCCAGGAAGATGATGGGCCGCTCGGGGTACTTGAAGCGCTCCATGTCGATGAGGAAGGTGGCCACGGTGGTCAGGGTGGAGACGAAGCACAGCACCGACCACAGGCCCACCCAGAAGGTGGTGAAGGCCCTCTCGTCGGCCGAGAAGTAGGGCTGGTGGCACGGCTGGGCGCAGTTGGGCAGGGGCCCCGTCTGGACCCGGCCGTACAGCGGGTGGGTCTCCTTCCTGATGGGGACCAGCGGGTCTCGGCAGCGGCAGTCCCTGTCGCACTGCGGCGGGCCGGGGGGCCGGGTGCGGCCCTTGGGCGTGGGCTTGGGGAAGGGAGGGGACAGGGTGGTGGTCTCGCTGTTGTTCTGGTCCATGCACAGCCGGGTCTCGTCCTCCTGCTGGGGCAGCTGCTCGCAGCTCATCCTCTCGGGCCACTCGAAGCCGTACTGGCTCATCAGCGGCGAGCAGCCGCGCTTGGCCCGCTCGCAGACCGAGCGGCACGGCGGCAGCGGCTGCTTGTAGTCGGGCAGGCAGATGGGCGTGTACATGCTGCACAGGAAGAACAGCAGGTCGGGGGAGCAGCGGATTCGGACCAGGGGCCAGAACTGGTGCACCTCCAGGCCCACCTCCTCCTGCGTGTCGTGGTTGAACTGGTTGGGCATGTAGGTGAGGTTGTAGCCGATGCCCTTGCACATGGGCACGGTGATGGGCTCGCACACGATGTCCTTGGAGGCGCCTCGCGCCAGAGGAGCCGCCTGGCACAGGAACAGCGCCAGGAGCCACCGGCGGGGGGCCACGCCGTGCAGGGGCCCCTTCATACTGACTGACTGACCGGGGAGCTCTGCCTTGGAATAACGACTGCTTTGGGTTTTCTGCTTCGACAAGTTTAAAATGGTCATATCTTCTTCAAATATTGTCCAATTTCAATGAATGATACATCATATGAAAGCTTACATTCTGTAGTGTAAAAGAAAACGGAAAAATGACCAATGTCCCCTTGCGTCCAAAGCATTGTACCCTGTCACAAATGTGTGCAGAGAAATCACAAGGAATTACAAATGTTTCCCTTTGCTCTCTCTCTCTCTCTCTCTCTCTCTCTCTCTCTCTCTCTCTCTCTCTCGACTCTGTCTTTTTAATTTATGACTGCATCTCGGAAATATGGAATCCCCAGAGGATACAGTAATAGCTCCAGCAGCATGTTCTTCTCCTGTTGGATAAATCAAGACAACGGTTTCATTCCAGACCTTCTGTTCCAGCCGCAGAAAGCACCTTGCGAACAGGAGGACAGACCATGATGGGTAACGCAGATCTAGATCTATAATAGCAGAGCTCTGATGATGATGATGATAAAAACAAAGTCAAGGTTCACTGAGCAGCTCTTCTCTCTCTGAGGACCAACTCTGACAATTTAAGCCAAGTCCGCAAAAAAAAAGAAAGAAATAGTAGCAAAGTGATGTCAATCATTCACCAGGATTTAACATTGACTAGAGTAGAAAGTTCATTTCCTCGGTGTTTCACGCGCCAATGCGTTTAACAACATTGTTTTTTTTACACACGTAATTATTCCCTTTTCCATCCGTTAATCCACATGACCGGCTGAAGAGGTGACACCGTCGTGTGAGAGAACAAAATACAATAAAGTTAGAAAAAATACATTAAAAATAAATAAAAAAATAAAGGGGGAAAAAGTTTTAAAAATAAAGAAAATAGCAATAAATTACTTCTCCACCGTGCGCGCGCAAAATGGTGCCAAATATCCACTTTTTTTTTTTTTACGCACGAATAAACCTCATGGCTCCACCAGGCAGCAGCGAGCCCTCAGTCTGCTGGCTTTAAGTCCTTCAGATCTCACACAAATCCCTGTTATTTTCTATAAAAGTTCCAAAGTGACTCTATATACTGTGGTTGCAGATGGGGGTCCATTATATCCCTCTCTCTCTCGAAAAGATAATTAAAAAAATCCGATCTTCTTATATTTCCAGATTTCCACGTCTTTCCCCCAAAAAAACTTGTATAAAGAGTGAGATTTGGGGATAAATGGATACAAATGATGCCTCACTGAGCGAGCAAGACGTAATGAGTGAGTCCGCTGCCAAAGTGACAGAGTCCTCTCTCTCTCTCTCTCTCTCTCTCTCTCTCTCTCCAGTCCAGTGCGCTCAGAACGCCCCCTCCATCCCAGCCGCCAGTGGTGTAACGTAAGTACATTTACTCAAGTACATGTACTTAAGAACAATTCTGAGGTATTTTTATTTTTTTGTACTTTACAGGAGTATTTCCAGTTTTCAGTACTTTTACTTCTACTCCACTACATCTCCGAGGCAAATGTTGCACTTTTTACTCCCCTACAATTATTTGAAAACTTCAGTAACTAGTTACTTTGCAGATATAAATTATTATATTATAAAACATACATTGACCACTTTAGCCCTAATTTTATACATAGGCTATTTGAAAATAGTCGATCTACAATGCTTACACGTGAGCTTGTAGATCTGCTATTTTCAAACATTTTAGTATACTTTTACTTTTGGTACTATTCAGTGCATTTTGATGCCAATACTTTTGTACTTTTACAAAAACACAGGCCTTTTATTTTTGTAACAGAGTATTTCTACACTGTGGTATTGCTACTTTTACTTTAAGTAAAAATATCCCAAACACTTCTTCTTCCACTACTGCATTCAACCATTGACCAGTAGGGAGTGTTTGGTGTACCCTCCGCCCACACACACTCCTGAG
>NC_137618.1:8035499-8197999 GCF_963280865.1 Gymnoscopelus braueri | reverse complement strand
CAACTAACTCTCTCTCTCTCTCCCCCCCCCTCTCTCTCTCTCATCGTCTTTTTCTCCTTAAACTGTCTTTTGTTTTCATTTTCCCCCCCGATGGCATTTTGTGCTGCCTCGTTGTCGGGCCTCCCAAATGAGTCTTGACTGGCCCCGCGGGGCCACTGGAGCGGCATAAAGGAGCGCCTTCCACTCGCTACAGTTGAGCCATTGTCGGCGGTCCAGCGACGCGCTAATTGGCGATGACAATTAAGCACGGTCGACACTCAGCTTCAATTTGCAGAGCGCTCAATACAAATCGCGGGCAAATGAGTCCGAGCTACATGCTCGCCTCGCTCTGACACACACACACACACACACACACACACACACACACACACACACACACACACACACACACACACACACACACACACAAACCAATGTGCATATCGTTGCTGTTGGGCAGAAACCTCTCATCTCCATATTTTAACTGTGTGTTTTTTCGTAAATTAATGCCGTACTTGATCATACTACAGCATCACACGAAAGCCTCTAAAGTAGCAGATCTACAAGCTCGAAACGCAGCGCGAAGTGACGCGTTTTGAGCTTGTGGATCTGCTACTTTTGCTGTTTTTGAATTTGAATCCTGAAAAGTAACAGTTTTGGAACATATGAGGTTTCCACCCGACAGAGACGCTGTTGAATCACGCACACACATCGCATCCATCTCCTGTCTTTACACCAGTGCTTCTCAGATGTCAAGGACCCCCACATTGATGTGTGTTTAGCTGCGGGACCCCCATCTGAAAAGATGTTGTGCCAGTGACCCCCCCCCCCCGAGAAGATTTGTCAATATTTTCCCAAAACAGCCTGAGTCTAACCCATTAAGACCTGAGGCGATTCTTACAAATATTCTAAATCCTAACAGTTTTTGGAAGAAAACATTTTTTTTTCTCAAGATTTTTCAAAAATAGCAGATCTACAAGCTCATAGCGCGGCACTCGGTGCCACGCTATGAACTTGTATATCTGCTATTTTTGAATAGCCAAAGAAATATAAAGTGACACAGATGCGTTACAGGTCTTAAATAGGGTTAAAGTGTAAAGTACTGTAACTGTTCCTCATTTTGCCCGGGGACCCCCTGGAACCCCCTCAAGGACCCCTGGACTTTGAGAACCACTGCATAAGACCCCCCACAACTCAGAGAGTGTGTACATTTTGCAGTTACAGACCTGTAAAAGTCCATTTGGTTACTAGCAATGAATAATTTAGCTTGGGGAGACCCCCCTCAAGAACCCCTGGGGGTCCCCCAGCCCCAGACCCCCGTTTGAGAACCAGCCGGTTTTGCACACGACCGCCGTTCCGCTCCTCGGCGGAGAGACATGAGGCCCGCGAGGAACAGGAAGCCCAGGGAATGAGCTCATATCCTGTCAGACGGGCCCGCCAAAAAAAAAGAAAAGAAAATGGACACATTATCTTTTGTTGTGTCAGCGTAACCGCAGCGTAGACATTGGTAATTGTTTCTAATTCCTGTCCTAGACCCCCCCCCCCCCCCGAAACAATAGGAATGTGATAAAAGCCTCCAAATATGTCTCCTCGGCCGGTCCTTTTAGTTGTGTGGTGATTATGGAAGAATGTGTCTCCGTCATCGCTGTGTTGTGGCTGAAACGTGATTCAAAACACTGACGTGTGTGTGTGTGTGTGTGTGTGTGTGTGTGTGTGTGTGTGTGTGTGTGTGTGTGTGTGTGTGTGTGTGTGTGTGTGTGTGTGTGTGTGTGTGTGTGTGTGTGTGTGTGTGTGTGTGTGTGTGTGTGTGTGTGTGTGTGTGGTGGAGGGGGGGGGGGGGTCAGCAAACAGCTTCACACTACAGTACAAATGAGAGTCTTACGCCAGATTTATATTCCGTCGCACTACGGTATCGCACGCTCAAAATAGCCGTTCCACAGTGTGAGTAGATCGGCTATTTTTGGCACGTAACACCATTGTACAACAAAGTAGAAGTTAGGCATTACAATGACTCCATGTCTCTCTCTCTCGTATGTGTGTAATGGACATCAGTCACCGTTTCATAAAAGTATAGCGTGCGTGTGTTGGGCGGAGGCCGCATCACCGCATGTGATACATTGACAACTTAATGGAACATAATGGAGTCTGGAATCAACAGCTTGGCCCAAGGAAGCTTCAGAATGAAAACAAAACAGCAGTACGTGCGTGACTGCCTGCCTGCCTGCCTGCCCACGTGCGTGTGCCCGTTGTGGAGGAACTGTAGTCCCGCGTTCCCAGAAGGTGACATACCCTTTTCGTGTTCCCGGTTCAAATACATATATGTCTCATATTGTCTATGTCGGGTAGAAACCTCTTATCTCCATATTCTAACTTTTTGAGTTTCTTCGTAAATTAACGCCCTACTTGATCATACACAAAAGCAGCAAAAGTAGCAGATCTACAAGCTCGAAATGCGAAGCGACGCGTTCTGAACTTGTAGATCTTTAGCCATTTTTTTATTTGAATCCTGAAAAGTAACTGTTTTGGACCCGACAGACGATATGTGTTTCCGGTTCAAATCTGCCGCTGAGCCAATCGAATGAAATGAGGGGAAACTGAACCGGAACAGGAAACAGGTATGCCACCTTGTTTGACGACTTAATGGAACATTATGGAGTCTGGAATTAATTGAGGGGAGCGTTCGTCCAAAAATAGCAGATCTACAAACTCACAACGTTGTGAGCTTGTAGATCTGCTATATTTGGCGAGGAGATTTGGTGTAGCTCATGGGTGTAGTTGCACCATTGGACTAGTGTCACGGCACCCACTTTGAGAAATGCTGCCATACACACTTATACACTGCTACCGCTGCCCAAATAGTAGCATCCTGTATCCTGTACTCTCTCTCTTGATTGGTAACTCTGACCTGAACATGTATTTTCTGTTTACTAAAGAGCTGGAGAAATGTGGAAAAGCCTGCCTGTTACTGAGCAATCACTCTGTAGCAATGATTACTCACAATATAGTGTGGAGTCTCGCTAGGGCAGTGGTTCTCAAACCTTTTCATGTCAAGGACCCCCAAAATGATATGTATTTGGTCGCGGACCCCCATCTCAAATATTTTGTTCCAGGGACCCCCAGAAGCAAAGATTTGAGTTACAAATGTTTGCTTTGAAAAATATATTTTCAAAGGTTTGCACGAATCTTCACGATTTTTTCAAAAATAGCAGATCTACAAGCTCATAGCGCGGCGCTATGAGCTTGTAGATCTGCTATTTTTGAATAGCCAAAGTATAAAAGGTTAAAATTATTGTGATGCTATATTAACATTTTGCTGGGGACACCCTAGAACCCCCCCACGTACCCCTGGGGGTCCCCCGAACCCCACTTTGAGAACCAATGCGCCACCAATGCGCAGGTAGGCACCGCACCATGGAGAAGCAGTGGGAGAGAGGCCCAGCAGACAGCGCACCAGCCTAGGTTGTGTCATCGAGGGGCGGTACCTACCAATCTTCATGCTGAATCAACCTCAACTGCTAGCATGGCTCAAATGATAAATCAGGGGTTTCAAATCTGAGGGTTCAGGGTTCAAAGCTCCCAAAGAGCATGTTTCACTTTCCATCTAAATTGTGAAAGGTGAGTTAACTATTACATTCCCGATTACATCTCCTATGCTAGTGTGGCTCAATAGAAGAATCAGCAGTTTATAATCCAAAGGTTCTGTGTTCAAAACTCCCAAAGAGCATTTTTCACTTTCCATCTAAATTGTGAAAGGTGAGTTAAGTATTTCATTCCCGATTGCTTCTTCCATGCTAGCATGGCTCAAATGATAAATCAGGGGTTTAAAATCCGAAGGATCTGGGTTCAAAGCTCCCAAAGAGCATTTTTCATTTTCCATCTAAATTGTAAAAGGTGAGTTAACTCTTACATCCCCGATTACATCTTCTATGCCAGCGTGGCTCAATAGAAGAAACAGGGGTTTAAAATCCAAAGGTTCTGGGTTCAAAACTCCCAAAGAGAATTTTTCACTTTCCATCTAAATTGTAAAAGGTGAATTAAGTATTACATTCCCAATTGCTTCTTCTATGCCAGCGTGGCTCAATAGATTAATCAGCGGTTTGTAAACCAAAGGTTCAGGGTTCAAAGCGCAACTAATGAGACCACTCCAACAACTAATACAAAATATCTCTAACAACCAAAACAACAATCAATACAAAACTTCAAAGTGCCTCAATAAAAAAACATAAAACAGTGGTCAAAAAGATAACAAATAAATCAGCTATAATACTAATAATGTCAATGACATACAACACAAATTTCTTTGCTTAGTATGTAAATGTATTAAGCTCCTCCCACTGGAGGTGGGCTTTAGCCATGCTCCTCCCCCTCCTACCGGAGCTAAAAGAGGGCGTGAGGAGGGAGGTGGGCTGATTCCACGCTCCTCGCCTTAAAAAGAGTAAAGATAGAGATTTACCAGGACCAAGATTCAAACCCCCAACCTTCCACCTGCGAGGCCTCTCCTTTTCTCTTGCGCCACCAGGCTTTTCACACTAATTAGAAACTCGAGGTAATATTTGAGGTCTAAGGGAGGGGTGGCAGGTCAAAAGTTGAAAGTCTACAGCAAACACCTCTCGCCCTGACAGAATGACTGAATCTACTAGATTCAATGATGATCAGGGTTCATTATGACACAACTTTTTTGAGTTTTAGGTTATTGTTAAACACCATCTGTTGAAAAAAAAAACATGCAACAGATGGTTGGAGAGCAAACAGAGGGACGTTTAATGTTATCAAAACACATATTCGTTATTGTCATATCTTAAAGTCATTTATCAATTTCAGAAGACCAAAACTAGCAGTTTTAATCAAGAGTGGCTCAGAGTTCAAACAAAATAAGAGCAATACACTTAAACACAGAATTGATTATGAATATAAAGACAAAGGCTAATTAACTAATTGTTTATGAGTGAGTTAGTCTGCAGAATCTGTAGTGGATTTGTGTAAAGCAGTGGTTTTCAAAGTGGGGTCCAGGGGACCCTCATGGTTTCTTGAGGGGGTTCTGAATGTCCACTTACATTTCTGTAACTCCCGAGAGTGTACAAAATGGAACCAAATGGACCCCTAATGGTCCATTTGTACACTCTTAGAGATATGGGGGTCATTGAAATTAAAATGTCTTAGAAGTAAGGAGTTGGATGATGGATGCAAACCAAAAGACAAACAAGCCAAAATGTGAGAGGGGAGAATGAGAGACTCCAAAAGTAATGAAGACTGCTGTCACTATGCGAGTCAGGAGGGAGTGCAGGACAGAAAGACCAAGGCAGACTAGTTCAGATACAAGGAGTTTTCTTGTTTTTATTATGACAAAAACCAGGGAACACAAGGAGCACGAGAAGGACTAGGAGGGCACTTGCAAGTTTCACTTGTAAAAGCACAAGAAGAAAGCCTACATACACCGAATCAAGGAGACTAGATCAAACACTAAGATACTCACTCACAGACAACTACATACAACAAACAGACTGGCAGTGAAGGGCAAACAGAAACACACTGTAGACACAGGTGGATATCTATGGACAATCAACACACGATTGGCTAGGGCTAAACAAGACACAGGTGAACAACATTTGCAAATGACATGGTGAGACAAGACAGGTAGCAGCAAACAGGAAACACTCAGACATCACTGCAAAACAAAAGGTACACAAGTGTAAATTAAAACTAGAACTAAGAAGATATATTTCTAAAATATGTAAAGAAACACAACTGTATTGTAAAACACCAAGTATAACTAAGAAACAAGGAACACAACAAGAAAACACAACAGTTATTGTTAAAAAACATCTGTTGGAAATGTTTTCTCTGCACCCAGATTTACTCTTTCATTGAGAGCAAACAGAGGGATGTTTAATGTCATCAAAATACAAATCCGTTATTGTCATATCTTATAGTCATTAAATAGAGTTGCATCTTCCATATCCGTGTGGCTCAGGAGATATACCAGGGATTTATAAGCTGAAGGTTTAGAGTTTGAAACTCCTTAATATAATTTTTCACTCTCAATCTAAAACCGAAGAGGTTGGTTAAGTATTGCATTCTTATGTGAGTTTTCCATGTTCGTGTGGCTCGAGGTATTATTCAGGGTTTTATAAATAAAAGGTTCAGGGATCAAACCTCATGAAGGACATTATCATCACTCTATCTAAATTCTAAAAGGGGGGTTAAATATTACATTCTCGGTTGCATCTTCAATGCCAGTGTGGCTCAAACGTAAAATCAGTGGTTTATAAATACATTCCCGTTCACATCTCCTATGTCAATGTGGCTCAATAGATGAATCAGGGGTCTATAATTCAAAGGTTCTGGGTTCAAAGCTCCCAAAGAGCATTTTTCACTTTCCATCTAAATTGTGAAAGGTGAGTTAACTATTACATTCCCAATTTCATCTCCTATGCTAGCGTGGCTCAATAGAAGAATCAGCTGTTTATAATCCAAAGGTTCTGTGTTCAAAACTCCCAAAGAACATATTTCACTTTCCATCTAAATTGTGAAAGGTGAGTTAACTATTACATTCCCGATTGCTTCTTCCATGCTAGCATATGGCTCAAATGATAAATCAGGGGTTTAAAATCCAAAGGATCTGGGTTCAAAGCTCCCAAAGAGCATTTTTCATTTTCCATCTAAATTGTAAAAGGTGAGTTAACTATTACATTCCCGATTACATCTCCTATGCCAGCGTGGCTCAATAGAAGAAACAGGGGTTTATAATCCAAAGGTTCTGGGTTCAAAACTCCCAAAGAGAATTTTTCACTTCCCATCTAAATTGTAAAAGGTGAGTTAAGTATTACATTCCCAATTGCTTCTTCTATGCCAGCGTGGCTCAATAGATGAATCAGCGGTTTGTAAACCAAAGGTTCAGGGTTCAAACCTCAACTAATACAAAAGACCACTCCAACAACTAATACAAAATATCTCAAACAACCAAAACAACAATCAATACAAAACTTCAAAGTGCCTCAATAAAAAAACATAAAACAGTGGTCAAAAAGATAACAAATAAATCAGCTATAATACTAATAATGTCAATGACATACAACACAAATTTCTTTGCTTAGTATGTAAATGTATTAAGCTCCTCCCACTGGAGGTGGGCTTTAGCCATGCTCCTACCGGAGCTAAAAGAGGGCGTGAGGAGGGAGGCGGGCTGATTCCACGCTCCTCGCCTTAAAAAGAGCAAAGATAGAGATTTACCAGGACCAAGATTCAAACCCCCAACCTTCCACCTGCGAGGCCTCTCCTTTTCTCTTGCACCACCAGGCTTTTCACACTAATTAGAAACTCGAGGTAATATTTGTAGTTTAAGGGAGAGGTGGCAGGTCAAAAGTTGAAAGTGTACAGCAAACACCTCTCGCCCTGACAGAATGACTGAATCTACTAGATTCACTGATGATCAGGGTTCATTATGACACAACTTTTTTGAATTTTAGGTTATTGTTAAACACCATCTGTTGAAAAAAAAACATGCAACAGATGGTTGGAGAGCAAACAGAGGGATGTTTAATGTTATCAAAACACACATTCGTTATTGTCATATCTTAAAGTCATTTATCAATTTCAGAAGACCAAAACTAGCAGTTTTAATCAAGAGTGTGAACCTGGCTCAGAGTTCAAACAAAATAAGAGCAATACGCTTAAACACAGAATTGATTATGAATATAAAGACAAAGGCTAATTAACTAATTGTTTACGAGTGAGTTGGTCTGCAGAATCTGTAGTGGATTTGTGTAAAGCAGTGGTTTTCAAAGTGGGGTCCAGGGGACCCTCATGGTTTCTTGAGGGGGTTCTGAATGTCCCCTTACATTTCTGTAACTCCGAGTGTACAAAATGGAACCAAATGGACCCCTAATGGTCCATTTGTACACTCTGAGATATGGGGGTCATTGAAATTAAAATGTCTTAGAAGTAAGGAGTTGGATGATGGATGCAAACCAAAAGACAAACAAGCCAAAATGTGAGGGGAGAATGAGAGACTCCAAAAGTAATGAAGACTGCTGTCACTATGCGAGTCAGGAGGGAATGCAGGACAGAAAGACCAAGGCAGACTAGTTCAGATACAAGGAGTTTTCTTGTTTTTATTATGACAAAAACCAGGGAACACAAGGAGCACGAGAAGGACTAGGAGGGAACTTGCAAGTTTCACTTGTAAAAGCACAAGAAGAAAGCCTACATACACCGAAGACTAGATCAAACACTAAGATACTCACTCACAGACAACTACATACAACAAACAGACTGGCAGTGAAGGGCAAACAGAAACACACTGGAGACACAGGTGCTTATATATGGTCAATCAACACACGATTGGCTAGGGCTAAACAAGACACAGGTGAACAACATTTGCAAATGACATGGTGAGACAAGACAGGTAGCAGCAAACAGGAAACACTCAGATATCACTGCAAAACAAAAGGTACACAAGTGTAAATTAAAACTAGAACTAAGAAGATATATTTCTAAAATATGTAAAGAAACACAACTGTATTGTAAAACACCAAGTATAAGTAAGAAACAAGGAACACAACAAGAAAACACAACAGTTATTGTTAAAAAACATCTGTTGGAAATGTTTTCTCTGCACCCAGATTTACTCTTTCATTGAGAGCAAACAGAGGGATGTTTAATGTCATCAAAATACAAATCCGTTATTGTCATATCTTATAGTCATTAAATAGAGTTGCATCTTCCATATCCGTGTGGCTCAGGAGATATACCAGGGATTTATAAGCTGAAGGTTTAGAGTTTGAAACTCCTTAATATAATTTTCACTCTCAATCTAAAATCAAAGAGGTTGGTTAAGTATTGCATTCTTACGTGAGTTTTCCATGTTCGTGTGGCTCGAGGTATTATTCAGGGTTTTATAAATAAAAGGTTCAGGGATCAAACCTCATGAAGGACATTATCATCACTCTATCTAAATTCTAAAAGGGGGGTTAAATATTACATTCTCGGTTGCATCTTCAATGCCAGTGTGGCTCAAATGTAAAATATGTGGTTTATAAATACATTCCCGTTCACATCTCCTATGTCAGTGTGGCTCAATAGATGAATCAGGTGTTTTTAATCCAAAGGTTCTGGGTTCAAAGCTTATGAAGAGCATTTTTCACTTTCCATCTAAATTGTGAAAGGTGTATTAACTATTACATTCCCAATTGCTTCTTCCATGCTAGCATGGCTCAAATGATAACTCAGGGGTTTCAACCTCGAGGGTTCTGGGTTCAAAGCTCCCAAAGAGCATTTTTCACTTTCCATCTAAATTGTGAAAGGTGAGTTAACTATTACATTCCCGATTACATCTCCTATGCTAGCGAGGCTCAATAGAAGAACCAGCAGTTTATAATCCAAAGGTTCTGTGTTCAAAACTCCCAAAGAGCATTTTTCACTTTCCATCTAAATTGTGAAAGGTGAGTTAACTATTACATTCCCGATTGCTTCTTCCATGCTAGCGTGGCTCAAATGATAAATCAGGGGTTTAAAATCCAAAGGATCTGGGTTCAAAGCTCCCAAAGAGCATTTTTCATTTTCCATCTAAATTGTAAAAGGTGAGTTCAGTATTACATTCCCAATTACATCTCCTATGCCAGCGCGGCTCAATAGAAGAAACAGGGGTTTATAATCCAAAGGTTCTGGGTTCAAAACTCCCAAAGAGAATTTTTCACTTTCCATCTAAATTGTAAAAGGTGAGTTAAGTATTACATCCCCAATTGCTTCTTCTATGCCAGCGTGGCTCAATAGATGAATCAGCGGTTTATAAACCAAAGGTTCAGGGTTCAAAGCTCAAATAATACAAAAGACCACTCCAACAACTAATACAAAATATCTCAAACAACCAAAACAACAATCAATACAAAACTTCAAAGTGCCTCAATAAAAAAACATAAAACAGTGGTCAAAAAGATAACAAATAAATCAACTATAATACTAATAATGTCAATGACATACCACACAAATTTCTTTGCTTAGTATGTAAATGTATTAAGCTCCTCCCACTGGAGGTGGGCTTTAGCCATGCTCCTCCCCCTCCTACCGGAGCTAAAAGAGGGCGTGAGGAGGGAGGCGGGCTGATTCCACGCTCCTCGCCTTAAAAAGAGCAAAGATAGAGATTTACCAGGACCAAGATTCAAACCCCCAACCTTCCACCTGCGAGGCCTCTCCTTTTCCCTTGCACCACCAGGCTTTTCACACTAATTAGAAACTCGAGGTAATATTTGTAGTTTAAGGGAGAGGTGGCAGGTCAAAAGTTGAAAGTGTACAGCAAACACCTCTCGCCCTGACAGAATGACTGAATCTACTAGATTCACTGATGATCAGGGTTCATTATGACACAACTTTTTTGAATTTTAGGTTATTGTTAAACACCATCTGTTGAAAAAAAAACATGCAACAGATGGTTGGAGAGCAAACAGAGGGATGTTTAATGTTATCAAAACACACATTCGTTATTGTCATATCTTAAAGTCATTTATCAATTTCAGAAGACCAAAACTAGCAGTTTTAATCAAGAGTGTGAACCTGGCTCAGAGTTCAAACAAAATAAGAGCAATACGCTTAAACACAGAATTGATTATGAATATAAAGACAAAGGCTAATTAACTAATTGTTTACGAGTGAGTTAGTCTGCAGAATCTGTAGTGGATTTGTGTAAAGCAGTGGTTTTCAAAGTGGGGTCCAGGGGACCCTCATGGTTTCTTGAGGGGGTTCTGAATGTCCCCTTACATTTCTGTAACTCCGAGTGTACAAAATGGAACCAAATGGACCCCTAATGGTCCATTTGTACACTCTGAGATATGGGGGTCATTGAAATTAAAATGTCTTAGAAGTAAGGAGTTGGATGATGGATGCAAACCAAAAGACAAACAAGCCAAAATGTGAGGGGAGAATGAGAGACTCCAAAAGTAATGAAGACTGCTGTCACTATGCGAGTCAGGAGGGAATGCAGGACAGAAAGACCAAGGCAGACTAGTTCAGATACAAGGAGTTTTCTTGTTTTTATTATGACAAAAACCAGGGAACACAAGGAGCACGAGAAGGACTAGGAGGGAACTTGCAAGTTTCACTTGTAAAAGCACAAGAAGAAAGCCTACATACACCGAAGACTAGATCAAACACTAAGATACTCACTCACAGACAACTACATACAACAAACAGACTGGCAGTGAAGGGCAAACAGAAACACACTGGAGACACAGGTGCTTATATATGGTCAATCAACACACGATTGGCTAGGGCTAAACAAGACACAGGTGAACAACATTTGCAAATGACATGGTGAGACAAGACAGGTAGCAGCAAACAGGAAACACTCAGATATCACTGCAAAACAAAAGGTACACAAGTGTAAATTAAAACTAGAACTAAGAAGATATATTTCTAAAATATGTAAAGAAACACAACTGTATTGTAAAACACCAAGTATAAGTAAGAAACAAGGAACACAACAAGAAAACACAACAGTTATTGTTAAAAAACATCTGTTGGAAATGTTTTCTCTGCACCCAGATTTACTCTTTCATTGAGAGCAAACAGAGGGATGTTTAATGTCATCAAAATACAAATCCGTTATTGTCATATCTTATAGTCATTAAATAGAGTTGCATCTTCCATATCCGTGTGGCTCAGGAGATATACCAGGGATTTATAAGCTGAAGGTTTAGAGTTTGAAACTCCTTAATATAATTTTCACTCTCAATCTAAAATCAAAGAGGTTGGTTAAGTATTGCATTCTTACGTGAGTTTTCCATGTTCGTGTGGCTCGAGGTATTATTCAGGGTTTTATAAATAAAAGGTTCAGGGATCAAACCTCATGAAGGACATTATCATCACTCTATCTAAATTCTAAAAGGGGGGTTAAATATTACATTCTCGGTTGCAGCTTCAATGCCAGTGTGGCTCAAATGTAAAATATGTGGTTTATAAATACATTCCCGTTCACATCTCCTATGTCAGTGTGGCTCAATAGATGAATCAGGTGTTTTTAATCCAAAGGTTCTGGGTTCAAAGCTTATGAAGAGCATTTTTCACTTTCCATCTAAATTGTGAAAGGTGTATTAACTATTACATTCCCAATTGCTTCTTCCATGCTAGCATGGCTCAAATGATAACTCAGGGGTTTCAACCTCGAGGGTTCTGGGTTCAAAGCTCCCAAAGAGCATTTTTCACTTTCCATCTAAATTGTGAAAGGTGAGTTAACTATTACATTCCCGATTACATCTCCTATGCTAGCGAGGCTCAATAGAAGAACCAGCAGTTTATAATCCAAAGGTTCTGTGTTCAAAACTCCCAAAGAGCATTTTTCACTTTCCATCTAAATTGTGAAAGGTGAGTTAACTATTACATTCCCGATTGCTTCTTCCATGCTAGCGTGGCTCAAATGATAAATCAGGGGTTTAAAATCCAAAGGATCTGGGTTCAAAGCTCCCAAAGAGCATTTTTCATTTTCCATCTAAATTGTAAAAGGTGAGTTCAGTATTACATTCCCAATTACATCTCCTATGCCAGCGCGGCTCAATAGAAGAAACAGGGGTTTATAATCCAAAGGTTCTGGGTTCAAAACTCCCAAAGAGAATTTTTCACTTTCCATCTAAATTGTAAAAGGTGAGTTAAGTATTACATCCCCAATTGCTTCTTCTATGCCAGCGTGGCTCAATAGATGAATCAGCGGTTTATAAACCAAAGGTTCAGGGTTCAAAGCTCAAATAATACAAAAGACCACTCCAACAACTAATACAAAATATCTCAAACAACCAAAACAACAATCAATACAAAACTTCAAAGTGCCTCAATAAAAAAACATAAAACAGTGGTCAAAAAGATAACAAATAAATCAACTATAATACTAATAATGTCAATGACATACCACACAAATTTCTTTGCTTAGTATGTAAATGTATTAAGCTCCTCCCACTGGAGGTGGGCTTTAGCCATGCTCCTCCCCCTCCTACCGGAGCTAAAAGAGGGCGTGAGGAGGGAGGCGGGCTGATTCCACGCTCCTCGCCTTAAAAAGAGCAAAGATAGAGATTTACCAGGACCAAGATTCAAACCCCCAACCTTCCACCTGCGAGGCCTCTCCTTTTCCCTTTGCACCACCAGGCTTTTCACACTAATTAGAAACTCGAGGTAATATTTGTAGTTTAAGGGAGAGGTGGCAGGTCAAAAGTTGAAAGTGTACAGCAAACACCTCTCGCCCTGACAGAATGACTGAATCTACTAGATTCACTGATGATCAGGGTTCATTATGACACAACTTTTTTGAATTTTAGGTTATTGTTAAACACCATCTGTTGAAAAAAAAACATGCAACAGATGGTTGGAGAGCAAACAGAGGGATGTTTAATGTTATCAAAACACACATTCGTTATTGTCATATCTTAAAGTCATTTATCAATTTCAGAAGACCAAAACTAGCAGTTTTAATCAAGAGTGTGAACCTGGCTCAGAGTTCAAACAAAATAAGAGCAATACGCTTAAACACAGAATTGATTATGAATATAAAGACAAAGGCTAATTAACTAATTGTTTACGAGTGAGTTAGTCTGCAGAATCTGTAGTGGATTTGTGTAAAGCAGTGGTTTTCAAAGTGGGGTCCAGGGGACCCTCATGGTTTCTTGAGGGGGTTCTGAATGTCCCCTTACATTTCTGTAACTCCGAGTGTACAAAATGGAACCAAATGGACCCCTAATGGTCCATTTGTACACTCTGAGATATGGGGGTCATTGAAATTAAAATGTCTTAGAAGTAAGGAGTTGGATGATGGATGCAAACCAAAAGACAAACAAGCCAAAATGTGAGGGGAGAATGAGAGACTCCAAAAGTAATGAAGACTGCTGTCACTATGCGAGTCAGGAGGGAATGCAGGACAGAAAGACCAAGGCAGACTAGTTCAGATACAAGGAGTTTTCTTGTTTTTATTATGACAAAAACCAGGGAACACAAGGAGCACGAGAAGGACTAGGAGGGAACTTGCAAGTTTCACTTGTAAAAGCACAAGAAGAAAGCCTACATACACCGAAGACTAGATCAAACACTAAGATACTCACTCACAGACAACTACATACAACAAACAGACTGGCAGTGAAGGGCAAACAGAAACACACTGGAGACACAGGTGCTTATATATGGTCAATCAACACACGATTGGCTAGGGCTAAACAAGACACAGGTGAACAACATTTGCAAATGACATGGTGAGACAAGACAGGTAGCAGCAAACAGGAAACACTCAGATATCACTGCAAAACAAAAGGTACACAAGTGTAAATTAAAACTAGAACTAAGAAGATATATTTCTAAAATATGTAAAGAAACACAACTGTATTGTAAAACACCAAGTATAAGTAAGAAACAAGGAACACAACAAGAAAACACAACAGTTATTGTTAAAAAACATCTGTTGGAAATGTTTTCTCTGCACCCAGATTTACTCTTTCATTGAGAGCAAACAGAGGGATGTTTAATGTCATCAAAATACAAATCCGTTATTGTCATATCTTATAGTCATTAAATAGAGTTGCATCTTCCATATCCGTGTGGCTCAGGAGATATACCAGGGATTTATAAGCTGAAGGTTTAGAGTTTGAAACTCCTTAATATAATTTTCACTCTCAATCTAAAATCAAAGAGGTTGGTTAAGTATTGCATTCTTACGTGAGTTTTCCATGTTCGTGTGGCTCGAGGTATTATTCAGGGTTTTATAAATTAAAGGTTCAGGGATCAAACCTCATGAAGGACATTATCATCACTCTATCTAAATTCTAAAAGGGGGGTTAAATATTACATTCTCGGTTGCATCTTCAATGCCAGTGTGGCTCAAATGTAAAATATGTGGTTTATAAATACATTCCCGTTCACATCTCCTATGTCAGTGTGGCTCAATAGATGAATCAGGTGTTTTTAATCCAAAGGTTCTGGGTTCAAAGCTTATGAAGAGCATTTTTCACTTTCCATCTAAATTGTGAAAGGTGTATTAACTATTACATTCCCAATTGCTTCTTCCATGCTAGCATGGCTCAAATGATAACTCAGGGGTTTCAACCTTGAGGGTTCTGGGTTCAAAGCTCCCAAAGAGCATTTTTCACTTTCCATCTAAATTGTGAAAGGTGAGTTAACTATTACATTCCCGATTACATCTCCTATGCTAGCGAGGCTCAATAGAAGAACCAGCAGTTTATAATCCAAAGGTTCTGTGTTCAAAACTCCCAAAGAGCATTTTTCACTTTCCATCTAAATTGTGAAAGGTGAGTTAACTATTACATTCCCGATTGCTTCTTCCATGCTAGCGTGGCTCAAATGATAAATCAGGGGTTTAAAATCCAAAGGATCTGGGTTCAAAGCTCCCAAAGAGCATTTTTCATTTTCCATCTAAATTGTAAAAGGTGAGTTCAGTATTACATTCCCAATTACATCTCCTATGCCAGCGCGGCTCAATAGAAGAAACAGGGGTTTATAATCCAAAGGTTCTGGGTTCAAAACTCCCAAAGAGAATTTTTCACTTTCCATCTAAATTGTAAAAGGTGAGTTAAGTATTACATCCCCAATTGCTTCTTCTATGCCAGCGTGGCTCAATAGATGAATCAGCGGTTTATAAACCAAAGGTTCAGGGTTCAAAGCTCAAATAATACAAAAGACCACTCCAACAACTAATACAAAATATCTCAAACAACCAAAACAACAATCAATACAAAACTTCAAAGTGCCTCAATAAAAAAACATAAAACAGTGGTCAAAAAGATAACAAATAAATCAACTATAATACTAATAATGTCAATGACATACCACACAAATTTCTTTGCTTAGTATGTAAATGTATTAAGCTCCTCCCACTGGAGGTGGGCTTTAGCCATGCTCCTCCCCCTCCTACCGGAGCTAAAAGAGGGCGTGAGGAGGGAGGCGGGCTGATTCCACGCTCCTCGCCTTAAAAAGAGCAAAGATAGAGATTTACCAGGACCAAGATTCAAACCCCCAACCTTCCACCTGCGAGGCCTCTCCTTTTCCCTTGCACCACCAGGCTTTTCACACTAATTAGAAACTCGAGGTAATATTTGTAGTTTAAGGGAGAGGTGGCAGGTCAAAAGTTGAAAGTGTACAGCAAACACCTCTCGCCCTGACAGAATGACTGAATCTACTAGATTCACTGATGATCAGGGTTCATTATGACACAACTTTTTTGAATTTTAGGTTATTGTTAAACACCATCTGTTGAAAAAAAAACATGCAACAGATGGTTGGAGAGCAAACAGAGGGATGTTTAATGTTATCAAAACACACATTCGTTATTGTCATATCTTAAAGTCATTTATCAATTTCAGAAGACCAAAACTAGCAGTTTTAATCAAGAGTGTGAACCTGGCTCAGAGTTCAAACAAAATAAGAGCAATACGCTTAAACACAGAATTGATTATGAATATAAAGACAAAGGCTAATTAACTAATTGTTTACGAGTGAGTTAGTCTGCAGAATCTGTAGTGGATTTGTGTAAAGCAGTGGTTTTCAAAGTGGGGTCCAGGGGACCCTCATGGTTTCTTGAGGGGGTTCTGAATGTCCCCTTACATTTCTGTAACTCCGAGTGTACAAAATGGAACCAAATGGACCCCTAATGGTCCATTTGTACACTCTGAGATATGGGGGTCATTGAAATTAAAATGTCTTAGAAGTAAGGAGTTGGATGATGGATGCAAACCAAAAGACAAACAAGCCAAAATGTGAGGGGAGAATGAGAGACTCCAAAAGTAATGAAGACTGCTGTCACTATGCGAGTCAGGAGGGAATGCAGGACAGAAAGACCAAGGCAGACTAGTTCAGATACAAGGAGTTTTCTTGTTTTTATTATGACAAAAACCAGGGAACACAAGGAGCACGAGAAGGACTAGGAGGGAACTTGCAAGTTTCACTTGTAAAAGCACAAGAAGAAAGCCTACATACACCGAAGACTAGATCAAACACTAAGATACTCACTCACAGACAACTACATACAACAAACAGACTGGCAGTGAAGGGCAAACAGAAACACACTGGAGACACAGGTGCTTATATATGGTCAATCAACACACGATTGGCTAGGGCTAAACAAGACACAGGTGAACAACATTTGCAAATGACATGGTGAGACAAGACAGGTAGCAGCAAACAGGAAACACTCAGATATCACTGCAAAACAAAAGGTACACAAGTGTAAATTAAAACTAGAACTAAGAAGATATATTTCTAAAATATGTAAAGAAACACAACTGTATTGTAAAACACCAAGTATAAGTAAGAAACAAGGAACACAACAAGAAAACACAACAGTTATTGTTAAAAAACATCTGTTGGAAATGTTTTCTCTGCACCCAGATTTACTCTTTCATTGAGAGCAAACAGAGGGATGTTTAATGTCATCAAAATACAAATCCGTTATTGTCATATCTTATAGTCATTAAATAGAGTTGCATCTTCCATATCCGTGTGGCTCAGGAGATATACCAGGGATTTATAAGCTGA
The DNA here is from genome assembly GCF_963280865.1 of Gymnoscopelus braueri. Taxonomy (NCBI): domain Eukaryota; kingdom Metazoa; phylum Chordata; class Actinopteri; order Myctophiformes; family Myctophidae; genus Gymnoscopelus; species Gymnoscopelus braueri. The sequence goes on along the minus strand of NC_137618.1, from coordinate 8,180,509 downwards.
AGGTTTAGAGTTTGAAACTCCTTAATATAATTTTCACTCTCAATCTAAAATCAAAGAGGTTGGTTAAGTATTGCATTCTTACGTGAGTTTTCCATGTTCGTGTGGCTCGAGGTATTATTCAGGGTTTTATAAATAAAAGGTTCAGGGATCAAACCTCATGAAGGACATTATCATCACTCTATCTAAATTCTAAAAGGGGGGTTAAATATTACATTCTCGGTTGCAGCTTCAATGCCAGTGTGGCTCAAATGTAAAATATGTGGTTTATAAATACATTCCCGTTCACATCTCCTATGTCAGTGTGGCTCAATAGATGAATCAGGTGTTTTTAATCCAAAGGTTCTGGGTTCAAAGCTTATGAAGAGCATTTTTCACTTTCCATCTAAATTGTGAAAGGTGTATTAACTATTACATTCCCAATTGCTTCTTCCATGCTAGCATGGCTCAAATGATAACTCAGGGGTTTCAACCTCGAGGGTTCTGGGTTCAAAGCTCCCAAAGAGCATTTTTCACTTTCCATCTAAATTGTGAAAGGTGAGTTAACTATTACATTCCCGATTACATCTCCTATGCTAGCGAGGCTCAATAGAAGAACCAGCAGTTTATAATCCAAAGGTTCTGTGTTCAAAACTCCCAAAGAGCATTTTTCACTTTCCATCTAAATTGTGAAAGGTGAGTTAACTATTACATTCCCGATTGCTTCTTCCATGCTAGCGTGGCTCAAATGATAAATCAGGGGTTTAAAATCCAAAGGATCTGGGTTCAAAGCTCCCAAAGAGCATTTTTCATTTTCCATCTAAATTGTAAAAGGTGAGTTCAGTATTACATTCCCAATTACATCTCCTATGCCAGCGCGGCTCAATAGAAGAAACAGGGGTTTATAATCCAAAGGTTCTGGGTTCAAAACTCCCAAAGAGAATTTTTCACTTTCCATCTAAATTGTAAAAGGTGAGTTAAGTATTACATCCCCAATTGCTTCTTCTATGCCAGCGTGGCTCAATAGATGAATCAGCGGTTTATAAACCAAAGGTTCAGGGTTCAAAGCTCAAATAATACAAAAGACCACTCCAACAACTAATACAAAATATCTCAAACAACCAAAACAACAATCAATACAAAACTTCAAAGTGCCTCAATAAAAAAACATAAAACAGTGGTCAAAAAGATAACAAATAAATCAACTATAATACTAATAATGTCAATGACATACCACACAAATTTCTTTGCTTAGTATGTAAATGTATTAAGCTCCTCCCACTGGAGGTGGGCTTTAGCCATGCTCCTCCCCCTCCTACCGGAGCTAAAAGAGGGCGTGAGGAGGGAGGCGGGCTGATTCCACGCTCCTCGCCTTAAAAAGAGCAAAGATAGAGATTTACCAGGACCAAGATTCAAACCCCCAACCTTCCACCTGCGAGGCCTCTCCTTTTCCCTTGCACCACCAGGCTTTTCACACTAATTAGAAACTCGAGGTAATATTTGTAGTTTAAGGGAGAGGTGGCAGGTCAAAAGTTGAAAGTGTACAGCAAACACCTCTCGCCCTGACAGAATGACTGAATCTACTAGATTCACTGATGATCAGGGTTCATTATGACACAACTTTTTTGAATTTTAGGTTATTGTTAAACACCATCTGTTGAAAAAAAAACATGCAACAGATGGTTGGAGAGCAAACAGAGGGATGTTTAATGTTATCAAAACACACATTCGTTATTGTCATATCTTAAAGTCATTTATCAATTTCAGAAGACCAAAACTAGCAGTTTTAATCAAGAGTGTGAACCTGGCTCAGAGTTCAAACAAAATAAGAGCAATACGCTTAAACACAGAATTGATTATGAATATAAAGACAAAGGCTAATTAACTAATTGTTTACGAGTGAGTTAGTCTGCAGAATCTGTAGTGGATTTGTGTAAAGCAGTGGTTTTCAAAGTGGGGTCCAGGGGACCCTCATGGTTTCTTGAGGGGGTTCTGAATGTCCCCTTACATTTCTGTAACTCCGAGTGTACAAAATGGAACCAAATGGACCCCTAATGGTCCATTTGTACACTCTGAGATATGGGGGTCATTGAAATTAAAATGTCTTAGAAGTAAGGAGTTGGATGATGGATGCAAACCAAAAGACAAACAAGCCAAAATGTGAGGGGAGAATGAGAGACTCCAAAAGTAATGAAGACTGCTGTCACTATGCGAGTCAGGAGGGAATGCAGGACAGAAAGACCAAGGCAGACTAGTTCAGATACAAGGAGTTTTCTTGTTTTTATTATGACAAAAACCAGGGAACACAAGGAGCACGAGAAGGACTAGGAGGGAACTTGCAAGTTTCACTTGTAAAAGCACAAGAAGAAAGCCTACATACACCGAAGACTAGATCAAACACTAAGATACTCACTCACAGACAACTACATACAACAAACAGACTGGCAGTGAAGGGCAAACAGAAACACACTGGAGACACAGGTGCTTATATATGGTCAATCAACACACGATTGGCTAGGGCTAAACAAGACACAGGTGAACAACATTTGCAAATGACATGGTGAGACAAGACAGGTAGCAGCAAACAGGAAACACTCAGATATCACTGCAAAACAAAAGGTACACAAGTGTAAATTAAAACTAGAACTAAGAAGATATATTTCTAAAATATGTAAAGAAACACAACTGTATTGTAAAACACCAAGTATAAGTAAGAAACAAGGAACACAACAAGAAAACACAACAGTTATTGTTAAAAAACATCTGTTGGAAATGTTTTCTCTGCACCCAGATTTACTCTTTCATTGAGAGCAAACAGAGGGATGTTTAATGTCATCAAAATACAAATCCGTTATTGTCATATCTTATAGTCATTAAATAGAGTTGCATCTTCCATATCCGTGTGGCTCAGGAGATATACCAGGGATTTATAAGCTGAAGGTTTAGAGTTTGAAACTCCTTAATATAATTTTCACTCTCAATCTAAAATCAAAGAGGTTGGTTAAGTATTGCATTCTTACGTGAGTTTTCCATGTTCGTGTGGCTCGAGGTATTATTCAGGGTTTTATAAATAAAAGGTTCAGGGATCAAACCTCATGAAGGACATTATCATCACTCTATCTAAATTCTAAAAGGGGGGTTAAATATTACATTCTCGGTTGCAGCTTCAATGCCAGTGTGGCTCAAATGTAAAATATGTGGTTTATAAATACATTCCCGTTCACATCTCCTATGTCAGTGTGGCTCAATAGATGAATCAGGTGTTTTTAATCCAAAGGTTCTGGGTTCAAAGCTTATGAAGAGCATTTTTCACTTTCCATCTAAATTGTGAAAGGTGTATTAACTATTACATTCCCAATTGCTTCTTCCATGCTAGCATGGCTCAAATGATAACTCAGGGGTTTCAACCTCGAGGGTTCTGGGTTCAAAGCTCCCAAAGAGCATTTTTCACTTTCCATCTAAATTGTGAAAGGTGAGTTAACTATTACATTCCCGATTACATCTCCTATGCTAGCGAGGCTCAATAGAAGAACCAGCAGTTTATAATCCAAAGGTTCTGTGTTCAAAACTCCCAAAGAGCATTTTTCACTTTCCATCTAAATTGTGAAAGGTGAGTTAACTATTACATTCCCGATTGCTTCTTCCATGCTAGCGTGGCTCAAATGATAAATCAGGGGTTTAAAATCCAAAGGATCTGGGTTCAAAGCTCCCAAAGAGCATTTTTCATTTTCCATCTAAATTGTAAAAGGTGAGTTCAGTATTACATTCCCAATTACATCTCCTATGCCAGCGCGGCTCAATAGAAGAAACAGGGGTTTATAATCCAAAGGTTCTGGGTTCAAAACTCCCAAAGAGAATTTTTCACTTTCCATCTAAATTGTAAAAGGTGAGTTAAGTATTACATCCCCAATTGCTTCTTCTATGCCAGCGTGGCTCAATAGATGAATCAGCGGTTTATAAACCAAAGGTTCAGGGTTCAAAGCTCAAATAATACAAAAGACCACTCCAACAACTAATACAAAATATCTCAAACAACCAAAACAACAATCAATACAAAACTTCAAAGTGCCTCAATAAAAAAACATAAAACAGTGGTCAAAAAGATAACAAATAAATCAACTATAATACTAATAATGTCAATGACATACCACACAAATTTCTTTGCTTAGTATGTAAATGTATTAAGCTCCTCCCACTGGAGGTGGGCTTTAGCCATGCTCCTCCCCCTCCTACCGGAGCTAAAAGAGGGCGTGAGGAGGGAGGCGGGCTGATTCCACGCTCCTCGCCTTAAAAAGAGCAAAGATAGAGATTTACCAGGACCAAGATTCAAACCCCCAACCTTCCACCTGCGAGGCCTCTCCTTTTCCCTTGCACCACCAGGCTTTTCACACTAATTAGAAACTCGAGGTAATATTTGTAGTTTAAGGGAGAGGTGGCAGGTCAAAAGTTGAAAGTGTACAGCAAACACCTCTCGCCCTGACAGAATGACTGAATCTACTAGATTCACTGATGATCAGGGTTCATTATGACACAACTTTTTTGAATTTTAGGTTATTGTTAAACACCATCTGTTGAAAAAAAAACATGCAACAGATGGTTGGAGAGCAAACAGAGGGATGTTTAATGTTATCAAAACACACATTCGTTATTGTCATATCTTAAAGTCATTTATCAATTTCAGAAGACCAAAACTAGCAGTTTTAATCAAGAGTGTGAACCTGGCTCAGAGTTCAAACAAAATAAGAGCAATACGCTTAAACACAGAATTGATTATGAATATAAAGACAAAGGCTAATTAACTAATTGTTTACGAGTGAGTTAGTCTGCAGAATCTGTAGTGGATTTGTGTAAAGCAGTGGTTTTCAAAGTGGGGTCCAGGGGACCCTCATGGTTTCTTGAGGGGGTTCTGAATGTCCCCTTACATTTCTGTAACTCCGAGTGTACAAAATGGAACCAAATGGACCCCTAATGGTCCATTTGTACACTCTGAGATATGGGGGTCATTGAAATTAAAATGTCTTAGAAGTAAGGAGTTGGATGATGGATGCAAACCAAAAGACAAACAAGCCAAAATGTGAGGGGAGAATGAGAGACTCCAAAAGTAATGAAGACTGCTGTCACTATGCGAGTCAGGAGGGAATGCAGGACAGAAAGACCAAGGCAGACTAGTTCAGATACAAGGAGTTTTCTTGTTTTTATTATGACAAAAACCAGGGAACACAAGGAGCACGAGAAGGACTAGGAGGGAACTTGCAAGTTTCACTTGTAAAAGCACAAGAAGAAAGCCTACATACACCGAAGACTAGATCAAACACTAAGATACTCACTCACAGACAACTACATACAACAAACAGACTGGCAGTGAAGGGCAAACAGAAACACACTGGAGACACAGGTGCTTATATATGGTCAATCAACACACGATTGGCTAGGGCTAAACAAGACACAGGTGAACAACATTTGCAAATGACATGGTGAGACAAGACAGGTAGCAGCAAACAGGAAACACTCAGATATCACTGCAAAACAAAAGGTACACAAGTGTAAATTAAAACTAGAACTAAGAAGATATATTTCTAAAATATGTAAAGAAACACAACTGTATTGTAAAACACCAAGTATAAGTAAGAAACAAGGAACACAACAAGAAAACACAACAGTTATTGTTAAAAAACATCTGTTGGAAATGTTTTCTCTGCACCCAGATTTACTCTTTCATTGAGAGCAAACAGAGGGATGTTTAATGTCATCAAAATACAAATCCGTTATTGTCATATCTTATAGTCATTAAATAGAGTTGCATCTTCCATATCCGTGTGGCTCAGGAGATATACCAGGGATTTATAAGCTGAAGGTTTAGAGTTTGAAACTCCTTAATATAATTTTCACTCTCAATCTAAAATCAAAGAGGTTGGTTAAGTATTGCATTCTTACGTGAGTTTTCCATGTTCGTGTGGCTCGAGGTATTATTCAGGGTTTTATAAATAAAAGGTTCAGGGATCAAACCTCATGAAGGACATTATCATCACTCTATCTAAATTCTAAAAGGGGGGTTAAATATTACATTCTCGGTTGCATCTTCAATGCCAGTGTGGCTCAAATGTAAAATATGTGGTTTATAAATACATTCCCGTTCACATCTCCTATGTCAGTGTGGCTCAATAGATGAATCAGGTGTTTTTAATCCAAAGGTTCTGGGTTCAAAGCTTATGAAGAGCATTTTTCACTTTCCATCTAAATTGTGAAAGGTGTATTAACTATTACATTCCCAATTGCTTCTTCCATGCTAGCATGGCTCAAATGATAACTCAGGGGTTTCAACCTCGAGGGTTCTGGGTTCAAAGCTCCCAAAGAGCATTTTTCACTTTCCATCTAAATTGTGAAAGGTGAGTTAACTATTACATTCCCGATTACATCTCCTATGCTAGCGAGGCTCAATAGAAGAACCAGCAGTTTATAATCCAAAGGTTCTGTGTTCAAAACTCCCAAAGAGCATTTTTCACTTTCCATCTAAATTGTGAAAGGTGAGTTAACTATTACATTCCCGATTGCTTCTTCCATGCTAGCGTGGCTCAAATGATAAATCAGGGGTTTAAAATCCAAAGGATCTGGGTTCAAAGCTCCCAAAGAGCATTTTTCATTTTCCATCTAAATTGTAAAAGGTGAGTTCAGTATTACATTCCCAATTACATCTCCTATGCCAGCGCGGCTCAATAGAAGAAACAGGGGTTTATAATCCAAAGGTTCTGGGTTCAAAACTCCCAAAGAGAATTTTTCACTTTCCATCTAAATTGTAAAAGGTGAGTTAAGTATTACATCCCCAATTGCTTCTTCTATGCCAGCGTGGCTCAATAGATGAATCAGCGGTTTATAAACCAAAGGTTCAGGGTTCAAAGCTCAAATAATACAAAAGACCACTCCAACAACTAATACAAAATATCTCAAACAACCAAAACAACAATCAATACAAAACTTCAAAGTGCCTCAATAAAAAAACATAAAACAGTGGTCAAAAAGATAACAAATAAATCAACTATAATACTAATAATGTCAATGACATACCACACAAATTTCTTTGCTTAGTATGTAAATGTATTAAGCTCCTCCCACTGGAGGTGGGCTTTAGCCATGCTCCTCCCCCTCCTACCGGAGCTAAAAGAGGGCGTGAGGAGGGAGGCGGGCTGATTCCACGCTCCTCGCCTTAAAAAGAGCAAAGATAGAGATTTACCAGGACCAAGATTCAAACCCCCAACCTTCCACCTGCGAGGCCTCTCCTTTTCCCTTGCACCACCAGGCTTTTCACACTAATTAGAAACTCGAGGTAATATTTGTAGTTTAAGGGAGAGGTGGCAGGTCAAAAGTTGAAAGTGTACAGCAAACACCTCTCGCCCTGACAGAATGACTGAATCTACTAGATTCACTGATGATCAGGGTTCATTATGACACAACTTTTTTGAATTTTAGGTTATTGTTAAACACCATCTGTTGAAAAAAAAACATGCAACAGATGGTTGGAGAGCAAACAGAGGGATGTTTAATGTTATCAAAACACACATTCGTTATTGTCATATCTTAAAGTCATTTATCAATTTCAGAAGACCAAAACTAGCAGTTTTAATCAAGAGTGTGAACCTGGCTCAGAGTTCAAACAAAATAAGAGCAATACGCTTAAACACAGAATTGATTATGAATATAAAGACAAAGGCTAATTAACTAATTGTTTACGAGTGAGTTAGTCTGCAGAATCTGTAGTGGATTTGTGTAAAGCAGTGGTTTTCAAAGTGGGGTCCAGGGGACCCTCATGGTTTCTTGAGGGGGTTCTGAATGTCCCCTTACATTTCTGTAACTCCGAGTGTACAAAATGGAACCAAATGGACCCCTAATGGTCCATTTGTACACTCTGAGATATGGGGGTCATTGAAATTAAAATGTCTTAGAAGTAAGGAGTTGGATGATGGATGCAAACCAAAAGACAAACAAGCCAAAATGTGAGGGGAGAATGAGAGACTCCAAAAGTAATGAAGACTGCTGTCACTATGCGAGTCAGGAGGGAATGCAGGACAGAAAGACCAAGGCAGACTAGTTCAGATACAAGGAGTTTTCTTGTTTTTATTATGACAAAAACCAGGGAACACAAGGAGCACGAGAAGGACTAGGAGGGAACTTGCAAGTTTCACTTGTAAAAGCACAAGAAGAAAGCCTACATACACCGAAGACTAGATCAAACACTAAGATACTCACTCACAGACAACTACATACAACAAACAGACTGGCAGTGAAGGGCAAACAGAAACACACTGGAGACACAGGTGCTTATATATGGTCAATCAACACACGATTGGCTAGGGCTAAACAAGACACAGGTGAACAACATTTGCAAATGACATGGTGAGACAAGACAGGTAGCAGCAAACAGGAAACACTCAGATATCACTGCAAAACAAAAGGTACACAAGTGTAAATTAAAACTAGAACTAAGAAGATATATTTCTAAAATATGTAAAGAAACACAACTGTATTGTAAAACACCAAGTATAAGTAAGAAACAAGGAACACAACAAGAAAACACAACAGTTATTGTTAAAAAACATCTGTTGGAAATGTTTTCTCTGCACCCAGATTTACTCTTTCATTGAGAGCAAACAGAGGGATGTTTAATGTCATCAAAATACAAATCCGTTATTGTCATATCTTATAGTCATTAAATAGAGTTGCATCTTCCATATCCGTGTGGCTCAGGAGATATACCAGGGATTTATAAGCTGAAGGTTTAGAGTTTGAAACTCCTTAATATAATTTTCACTCTCAATCTAAAATCAAAGAGGTTGGTTAAGTATTGCATTCTTACGTGAGTTTTCCATGTTCGTGTGGCTCGAGGTATTATTCAGGGTTTTATAAATAAAAGGTTCAGGGATCAAACCTCATGAAGGACATTATCATCACTCTATCTAAATTCTAAAAGGGGGGTTAAATATTACATTCTCGGTTGCAGCTTCAATGCCAGTGTGGCTCAAATGTAAAATATGTGGTTTATAAATACATTCCCGTTCACATCTCCTATGTCAGTGTGGCTCAATAGATGAATCAGGTGTTTTTAATCCAAAGGTTCTGGGTTCAAAGCTTATGAAGAGCATTTTTCACTTTCCATCTAAATTGTGAAAGGTGTATTAACTATTACATTCCCAATTGCTTCTTCCATGCTAGCATGGCTCAAATGATAACTCAGGGGTTTCAACCTCGAGGGTTCTGGGTTCAAAGCTCCCAAAGAGCATTTTTCACTTTCCATCTAAATTGTGAAAGGTGAGTTAACTATTACATTCCCGATTACATCTCCTATGCTAGCGAGGCTCAATAGAAGAACCAGCAGTTTATAATCCAAAGGTTCTGTGTTCAAAACTCCCAAAGAGCATTTTTCACTTTCCATCTAAATTGTGAAAGGTGAGTTAACTATTACATTCCCGATTGCTTCTTCCATGCTAGCGTGGCTCAAATGATAAATCAGGGGTTTAAAATCCAAAGGATCTGGGTTCAAAGCTCCCAAAGAGCATTTTTCATTTTCCATCTAAATTGTAAAAGGTGAGTTCAGTATTACATTCCCAATTACATCTCCTATGCCAGCGCGGCTCAATAGAAGAAACAGGGGTTTATAATCCAAAGGTTCTGGGTTCAAAACTCCCAAAGAGAATTTTTCACTTTCCATCTAAATTGTAAAAGGTGAGTTAAGTATTACATCCCCAATTGCTTCTTCTATGCCAGCGTGGCTCAATAGATGAATCAGCGGTTTATAAACCAAAGGTTCAGGGTTCAAAGCTCAAATAATACAAAAGACCACTCCAACAACTAATACAAAATATCTCAAACAACCAAAACAACAATCAATACAAAACTTCAAAGTGCCTCAATAAAAAAACATAAAACAGTGGTCAAAAAGATAACAAATAAATCAACTATAATACTAATAATGTCAATGACATACCACACAAATTTCTTTGCTTAGTATGTAAATGTATTAAGCTCCTCCCACTGGAGGTGGGCTTTAGCCATGCTCCTCCCCCTCCTACCGGAGCTAAAAGAGGGCGTGAGGAGGGAGGCGGGCTGATTCCACGCTCCTCGCCTTAAAAAGAGCAAAGATAGAGATTTACCAGGACCAAGATTCAAACCCCCAACCTTCCACCTGCGAGGCCTCTCCTTTTCCCTTGCACCACCAGGCTTTTCACACTAATTAGAAACTCGAGGTAATATTTGTAGTTTAAGGGAGAGGTGGCAGGTCAAAAGTTGAAAGTGTACAGCAAACACCTCTCGCCCTGACAGAATGACTGAATCTACTAGATTCACTGATGATCAGGGTTCATTATGACACAACTTTTTTGAATTTTAGGTTATTGTTAAACACCATCTGTTGAAAAAAAAACATGCAACAGATGGTTGGAGAGCAAACAGAGGGATGTTTAATGTTATCAAAACACACATTCGTTATTGTCATATCTTAAAGTCATTTATCAATTTCAGAAGACCAAAACTAGCAGTTTTAATCAAGAGTGTGAACCTGGCTCAGAGTTCAAACAAAATAAGAGCAATACGCTTAAACACAGAATTGATTATGAATATAAAGACAAAGGCTAATTAACTAATTGTTTACGAGTGAGTTAGTCTGCAGAATCTGTAGTGGATTTGTGTAAAGCAGTGGTTTTCAAAGTGGGGTCCAGGGGACCCTCATGGTTTCTTGAGGGGGTTCTGAATGTCCCCTTACATTTCTGTAACTCCGAGTGTACAAAATGGAACCAAATGGACCCCTAATGGTCCATTTGTACACTCTGAGATATGGGGGTCATTGAAATTAAAATGTCTTAGAAGTAAGGAGTTGGATGATGGATGCAAACCAAAAGACAAACAAGCCAAAATGTGAGGGGAGAATGAGAGACTCCAAAAGTAATGAAGACTGCTGTCACTATGCGAGTCAGGAGGGAATGCAGGACAGAAAGACCAAGGCAGACTAGTTCAGATACAAGGAGTTTTCTTGTTTTTATTATGACAAAAACCAGGGAACACAAGGAGCACGAGAAGGACTAGGAGGGAACTTGCAAGTTTCACTTGTAAAAGCACAAGAAGAAAGCCTACATACACCGAAGACTAGATCAAACACTAAGATACTCACTCACAGACAACTACATACAACAAACAGACTGGCAGTGAAGGGCAAACAGAAACACACTGGAGACACAGGTGCTTATATATGGTCAATCAACACACGATTGGCTAGGGCTAAACAAGACACAGGTGAACAACATTTGCAAATGACATGGTGAGACAAGACAGGTAGCAGCAAACAGGAAACACTCAGATATCACTGCAAAACAAAAGGTACACAAGTGTAAATTAAAACTAGAACTAAGAAGATATATTTCTAAAATATGTAAAGAAACACAACTGTATTGTAAAACACCAAGTATAAGTAAGAAACAAGGAACACAACAAGAAAACACAACAGTTATTGTTAAAAAACATCTGTTGGAAATGTTTTCTCTGCACCCAGATTTACTCTTTCATTGAGAGCAAACAGAGGGATGTTTAATGTCATCAAAATACAAATCCGTTATTGTCATATCTTATAGTCATTAAATAGAGTTGCATCTTCCATATCCGTGTGGCTCAGGAGATATACCAGGGATTTATAAGCTGAAGGTTTAGAGTTTGAAACTCCTTAATATAATTTTCACTCTCAATCTAAAATCAAAGAGGTTGGTTAAGTATTGCATTCTTACGTGAGTTTTCCATGTTCGTGTGGCTCGAGGTATTATTCAGGGTTTTATAAATAAAAGGTTCAGGGATCAAACCTCATGAAGGACATTATCATCACTCTATCTAAATTCTAAAAGGGGGGTTAAATATTACATTCTCGGTTGCATCTTCAATGCCAGTGTGGCTCAAATGTAAAATATGTGGTTTATAAATACATTCCCGTTCACATCTCCTATGTCAGTGTGGCTCAATAGATGAATCAGGTGTTTTTAATCCAAAGGTTCTGGGTTCAAAGCTTATGAAGAGCATTTTTCACTTTCCATCTAAATTGTGAAAGGTGTATTAACTATTACATTCCCAATTGCTTCTTCCATGCTAGCATGGCTCAAATGATAACTCAGGGGTTTCAACCTCGAGGGTTCTGGGTTCAAAGCTCCCAAAGAGCATTTTTCACTTTCCATCTAAATTGTGAAAGGTGAGTTAACTATTACATTCCCGATTACATCTCCTATGCTAGCGAGGCTCAATAGAAGAACCAGCAGTTTATAATCCAAAGGTTCTGTGTTCAAAACTCCCAAAGAGCATTTTTCACTTTCCATCTAAATTGTGAAAGGTGAGTTAACTATTACATTCCCGATTGCTTCTTCCATGCTAGCGTGGCTCAAATGATAAATCAGGGGTTTAAAATCCAAAGGATCTGGGTTCAAAGCTCCCAAAGAGCATTTTTCATTTTCCATCTAAATTGTAAAAGGTGAGTTCAGTATTACATTCCCAATTACATCTCCTATGCCAGCGCGGCTCAATAGAAGAAACAGGGGTTTATAATCCAAAGGTTCTGGGTTCAAAACTCCCAAAGAGAATTTTTCACTTTCCATCTAAATTGTAAAAGGTGAGTTAAGTATTACATCCCCAATTGCTTCTTCTATGCCAGCGTGGCTCAATAGATGAATCAGCGGTTTATAAACCAAAGGTTCAGGGTTCAAAGCTCAAATAATACAAAAGACCACTCCAACAACTAATACAAAATATCTCAAACAACCAAAACAACAATCAATACAAAACTTCAAAGTGCCTCAATAAAAAAACATAAAACAGTGGTCAAAAAGATAACAAATAAATCAACTATAATACTAATAATGTCAATGACATACCACACAAATTTCTTTGCTTAGTATGTAAATGTATTAAGCTCCTCCCACTGGAGGTGGGCTTTAGCCATGCTCCTCCCCCTCCTACCGGAGCTAAAAGAGGGCGTGAGGAGGGAGGCGGGCTGATTCCACGCTCCTCGCCTTAAAAAGAGCAAAGATAGAGATTTACCAGGACCAAGATTCAAACCCCCAACCTTCCACCTGCGAGGCCTCTCCTTTTCCCTTGCACCACCAGGCTTTTCACACTAATTAGAAACTCGAGGTAATATTTGTAGTTTAAGGGAGAGGTGGCAGGTCAAAAGTTGAAAGTGTACAGCAAACACCTCTCGCCCTGACAGAATGACTGAATCTACTAGATTCACTGATGATCAGGGTTCATTATGACACAACTTTTTTGAATTTTAGGTTATTGTTAAACACCATCTGTTGAAAAAAAAACATGCAACAGATGGTTGGAGAGCAAACAGAGGGATGTTTAATGTTATCAAAACACACATTCGTTATTGTCATATCTTAAAGTCATTTATCAATTTCAGAAGACCAAAACTAGCAGTTTTAATCAAGAGTGTGAACCTGGCTCAGAGTTCAAACAAAATAAGAGCAATACGCTTAAACACAGAATTGATTATGAATATAAAGACAAAGGCTAATTAACTAATTGTTTACGAGTGAGTTAGTCTGCAGAATCTGTAGTGGATTTGTGTAAAGCAGTGGTTTTCAAAGTGGGGTCCAGGGGACCCTCATGGTTTCTTGAGGGGGTTCTGAATGTCCCCTTACATTTCTGTAACTCCGAGTGTACAAAATGGAACCAAATGGACCCCTAATGGTCCATTTGTACACTCTGAGATATGGGGGTCATTGAAATTAAAATGTCTTAGAAGTAAGGAGTTGGATGATGGATGCAAACCAAAAGACAAACAAGCCAAAATGTGAGGGGAGAATGAGAGACTCCAAAAGTAATGAAGACTGCTGTCACTATGCGAGACAGGAGGGAATGCAGGACAGAAAGACCAAGGCAGACTAGTTCAGATACAAGGAGTTTTCTTGTTTTTATTATGACAAAAACCAGGGAACACAAGGAGCACGAGAAGGACTAGGAGGGAACTTGCAAGTTTCACTTGTAAAAGCACAAGAAGAAAGCCTACATACACCGAAGACTAGATCAAACACTAAGATACTCACTCACAGACAACTACATACAACAAACAGACTGGCAGTGAAGGGCAAACAGAAACACACTGGAGACACAGGTGCTTATATATGGTCAATCAACACACGATTGGCTAGGGCTAAACAAGACACAGGTGAACAACATTTGCAAATGACATGGTGAGACAAGACAGGTAGCAGCAAACAGGAAACACTCAGATATCACTGCAAAACAAAAGGTACACAAGTGTAAATTAAAACTAGAACTAAGAAGATATATTTCTAAAATATGTAAAGAAACACAACTGTATTGTAAAACACCAAGTATAAGTAAGAAACAAGGAACACAACAAGAAAACACAACAGTTATTGTTAAAAAACATCTGTTGGAAATGTTTTCTCTGCACCCAGATTTACTCTTTCATTGAGAGCAAACAGAGGGATGTTTAATGTCATCAAAATACAAATCCGTTATTGTCATATCTTATAGTCATTAAATAGAGTTGCATCTTCCATATCCGTGTGGCTCAGGAGATATACCAGGGATTTATAAGCTGAAGGTTTAGAGTTTGAAACTCCTTAATATAATTTTCACTCTCAATCTAAAATCAAAGAGGTTGGTTAAGTATTGCATTCTTACGTGAGTTTTCCATGTTCGTGTGGCTCGAGGTATTATTCAGGGTTTTATAAATAAAAGGTTCAGGGATCAAACCTCATGAAGGACATTATCATCACTCTATCTAAATTCTAAAAGGGGGGTTAAATATTACATTCTCGGTTGCATCTTCAATGCCAGTGTGGCTCAAATGTAAAATATGTGGTTTATAAATACATTCCCGTTCACATCTCCTATGTCAGTGTGGCTCAATAGATGAATCAGGTGTTTTTAATCCAAAGGTTCTGGGTTCAAAGCTTATGAAGAGCATTTTTCACTTTCCATCTAAATTGTGAAAGGTGTATTAACTATTACATTCCCAATTGCTTCTTCCATGCTAGCATGGCTCAAATGATAACTCAGGGGTTTCAACCTCGAGGGTTCTGGGTTCAAAGCTCCCAAAGAGCATTTTTCACTTTCCATCTAAATTGTGAAAGGTGAGTTAACTATTACATTCCCGATTACATCTCCTATGCTAGCGAGGCTCAATAGAAGAACCAGCAGTTTATAATCCAAAGGTTCTGTGTTCAAAACTCCCAAAGAGCATTTTTCACTTTCCATCTAAATTGTGAAAGGTGAGTTAACTATTACATTCCCGATTGCTTCTTCCATGCTAGCGTGGCTCAAATGATAAATCAGGGGTTTAAAATCCAAAGGATCTGGGTTCAAAGCTCCCAAAGAGCATTTTTCATTTTCCATCTAAATTGTAAAAGGTGAGTTCAGTATTACATTCCCAATTACATCTCCTATGCCAGCGCGGCTCAATAGAAGAAACAGGGGTTTATAATCCAAAGGTTCTGGGTTCAAAACTCCCAAAGAGAATTTTTCACTTTCCATCTAAATTGTAAAAGGTGAGTTAAGTATTACATCCCCAATTGCTTCTTCTATGCCAGCGTGGCTCAATAGATGAATCAGCGGTTTATAAACCAAAGGTTCAGGGTTCAAAGCTCAAATAATACAAAAGACCACTCCAACAACTAATACAAAATATCTCAAACAACCAAAACAACAATCAATACAAAACTTCAAAGTGCCTCAATAAAAAAACATAAAACAGTGGTCAAAAAGATAACAAATAAATCAACTATAATACTAATAATGTCAATGACATACCACACAAATTTCTTATATGTAAATGTATTAAGCTCCTCCCACTGGAGGTGGGCTTTAGCCATGCTCCTCCCCCTCCTACCGGAGCTAAAAGAGGGCGTGAGGAGGGAGGCGGGCTGATTCCACGCTCCTCGCCTTAAAAAGAGCAAAGATAGAGATTTACCAGGACCAAGATTCAAACCCCCAACCTTCCACCTGCGAGGCCTCTCCTTTTCCCTTGCGCCACCAGGCTTTTCACACTAATTAGAAACTTGAGGTAATATTTGTAGTTTAAGGGAGAGGTGGCAGGTCAAAAGTTGAAAGTCTACAGCAAACACCTCTCGCCCTGACAGAATGACTGAATCTACTAGATTCACTGATGATCAGGGTTCATTATGACACAACTTTTTTGAATTTTAGGTTATTGTTAAACACCATCTGTTGAAAAAAAAACATGCAACAGATGGTTGGAGAGCAAACAGAGGGATGTTTAATGGTATCAAAAAACACATTCGTTATTGTCATTTATCAATTTCAGAAGACCAAAACTAGCAGTTTTAATCAAGAGTGTGAACCTGGCTCAGAGTTCAAACAAAATAAGAGCAATACACTTAAACACAGAATTGATTATGAATATAAAGACAAAGGCTAATTAACTAATTGTTTATGAGTGAGTTAGTCTGCAGAATCTGTAGTGGATTTGTGTAAAGCAGTGGTTTTCAAAGTGGGGTCCAGGGGACCCTCATGGTTTCTTGAGGGGGTTCTGAATGTCCCCTTACATTTCTGTAACTCCCGGGAGTGTACAAAATGGAACCAAATGGACCCCTAATGGTCCATTTGTACACTCTCAGAGATATGGGGGTCATTGAAATTAAATGTCTTAGAAGTAAGGAGTTGGATGATGGATGCAAACCAAAAGACAAACAAGCCGAGGGGAGAATGAGAGACTCCAAAAGTAATGAAGACTGCTGTCACTATGCGAGTCAGGAGGGAGTGCAGGACAGAAAGACCAAGGCAGACTAGTTCAGATACAAGGAGTTCTCTTTTTTTTATTATGAAAAACACCAGGGAACACAAGGAGCACGAGAAGGACTAGGAGGGCACTTGCACGTTTCACTTGTAAAACCACAAGAAGATGGCCTACATACACCGAATCGAGGAGACTAGATTAAACATTAAGATACTCACAGACAACTACATACAACAAACAGACTGGCAGTGAAGGGCAAACAGGAACACATTGACCAACAAAATAATAATAAGTGTGCTTATATTATTAAGTTCTGCAAGCACTTAAAGGGATACTTCACTTCCGGGCCGCCGACACATTTAAAAAAAATATTAAAAATAAATGAAAAAAGTTATGGAAAATTCATGGCCCCCTCACGCATTAGAGTGTCCTACTAATGTGTGAGGGGGCCATGAATTTTCCATAACTTTTTTCATTTATTTTTAATATTTTTTTTAAATGTGTCCCCGGCCCGAAAGTGAAGTATCCCTTTAAGTTGCGCTAACATATACTTGCAAAGTAGCCTGTCTATTAACAATAATAATAATAATACTGGCACCGGTGATAAAAACACAATGTATTGACACGAGGAATTAACAGTCACACTTTGGTGGATTACAGTAAAATTGTAATGACAAATCCCAAGGTGAACTCTCCAGCCGCACTGAGGCCCTCCAAGCCGTCGGACATTCCCGAAGGTTGGTTTCCAAGCTCTACCCTTGGATTGCCTTTCAATAAAACCATATTTGATGGACATATGTATCACCTCCCTGTTACTGATTTGAGAGAATTTTATATCAGTTCATTATTTCCTGTGTAATCCATGAATGAAACTGAAGTGTGTCATTTGGAGCGAATGGCATCTCGTGGCACAAATTGTCTTCTTTGAATAGTCTATCATCTTATATAAACACAATTGACACAAGGAATTGACACTATTATCTGCTGATAATAGTAAAATTATAATCACAGACATTCCTGGAGAATTAGAAGATAGAATGTGCCAGGCTGTGGGTGTGTTTAGATATGCGCACCAGCGCATTGGTTTGTATTGTATTGGACCAGTGCACAACGAATAATGATAATATTATTATAATAATAATCCTTGAATAGCATACATTTCTCCACCATAATAAAGAATATGATGAATGCACATAGGCTATTATGTTGCATAATCCAAGTCAAAATGTCTCTAAACATGGCCTGAGTACATTTACTCAAGTACTGTACTTAAGTACAAGTAAATTACTAATGCGTTCCCTCGCTTTAGTAATGCATTCCCACGCTTTAGTAATGCATTCCCACGCTTTAGTAATGCATTCCCACGCATTAGTAATTCATTCCCTCAAATTAGTTTATTTGAGGGAATGAATTAGGTAACTTGTTCCCTCGAATAAGGTAATGCATTCTCACGAATAAGGTAACGCGTTCCCATGCATTAGTAACTTGTTCCCTCAATTTAGCACGATACTAATGCGTCGGAACGCATTACTAAAGCGTTCCCACGCATAACTAAGGCATTCCCACGCATTCATCTTTTTCCCCCCTCAATGGCCACTGGAGGGCTCCGTACTTTAGCTACAAACTGCGTTCCAACTATACAACGTTCGGCCTACTTAGGACATATCGGCTACCTTTTGATTTTTTTAAAACAATTGTAATTTTAGAGTATTTCATTTTTAATTACTAAAAATACCTTAGACCTTTAGAATCTTTGAAACCTTTAGAACCTTTAAAACCTTTAGGACTTTAGAACCTTTAAAACCTTCAGACCCTAATATCTCTAAAAGTACAAATTATTTCAACAATTCTAATGGTAGCCAATATGTCCTGAACATTGAATAGTTGGAACGGAGTTTGTAGCTAAAAGTATGAAGGACTAGTTAGGGGCCAAAAAACGGGCGGAAGTATGGTATAGAAGAATAAATTATGTATAAATTGTGGGATCGCTAAAACGATCCCACTATAAATAGTGGCAATAACATTAGTGTGATCGCTAAGGTGATCCCACAATAATGGTAGGTACCGCCCCTCGATGACGCAGCCTAGGCTGGTGGGCTGTCTGCTGGGCCTCTCTCTGTCTCTCTCCCACTGCTTCTCCATGGTGCGGTGCCTACCTGCGCATTGGTGGCGCATTGGTTCTCAAAGTGGGCCCACTTTGAAAGTGGGCACTCGCTATGCGCTATGCGAGCTTGTAGATCTGCTATTTTTGAAAAATCGTGAAGATTTGTGCAAACCTTTGAAAATATATTTTTAAAGAAAACATTTGTAACTCAAATCTTTGGCTCCACACTATATTGTGAGTAATCATTGCTACAGAGTGATTGCTCAGTAACAGGCAGGCTTTTCCACATTTCTCCAGCTCTTTAGTAAACAGAAAATACATGTTCAGGTCAGAGTTACCAATCTCGGAGCTAGAGGGGCGGAGGTAAAGAGAGGATCTCTACCCCTTTACTGGTGTATGTAATGAAAAAGTCCCCAAAACATCTTGAAAAATGTCACAATACTGATGCCACTGACTGACCTCCAACTAAGTACAATGGACAATGGTTAATGACAATCTACATGTAGTCTGCTTGGCTATCTTTATCTATCTATACATTCTAGGAATCTGGTGTCAATCTCTCTCAGTATGCCTAAATATGGAGATGACTGATGTCATAGTAGGCTACTGTATTTGTCAACTTTTGGATATTTAGAACAAAATAATATATTTCTAATAGGCATTAACAGTAGCCCATCACAGAGTCCTGTTCTTCCAGTATTGAGGTCAGATAATGTGGATCTTGGATGTCACTCATCTATGGTCATCTCCACATGTCAATGGAGGCGTGACATTAAAGTTCTATCCGGTATGAAATTAAAGTTCAAAAACAATTTACAATATGTGCTAAATATTTGTGGATTTACAAGACATGTGGTGCTGATTGGTCCACTGGATTGCGGGACACACATACAACATTAGTTGTTTCAAAATATATTTTACTATTCTTGTTTGACATTCTTGTATGACAAATTAGGGCATTAATTACAAAAAAAAGAAAAGAAAGAAAAAAAGAAAAGTTGAAATATGGAGACACAAGGTTTCTGCCCCGACAGCAACGATGTGTCGTTGAGGTGCTCATCCAGAGCATCCTTCTCTCAATGACCCCTCAAAAAATGTCTTAGATGGTCCTAATAGTATCTCGCTCTGCCCATTCTAGTGATGACGTCCAGCTGGTATTGGAGGTCTTTAACCTGCTCCTCCAAAATCTCACGTTTCTGCCTGTCCTTCTCCACAGTTTGCTCCAGTCTCTGTTTCCACGGACCTTCTATCGGGGTCGTCTGTATCTCATTCTCCATGTCTGCGATCCTCTGCTGTGCACAGAGGAGCTTTTCATCCAAAGCCTCCCTTTCTTCAAGCTGTTTGTTTATCTTCTGAATCGCGTTGTGTCCCAGGTTCTGATTTGCCTCCTCCTCGGCCTCCACAGAGAGTTCAGAGCTGGCGGTCCTTGATCTCCCTGATCTCCTCCAGAAGCGCAACTTTTCCCAGAGACTCTTCTTTTTGCATTTGTTGTTGAGGCGCTCTTCCAAAGCGTCCCTCTCATTGGCCCAAAGAAGTTCTTTGTTGCTGAGGCGGGCGTAATCATCTCTCAGAGTGTTATTCTCAGCCTCTAGTTGTCTCAGCATCAGATGATCCATGGCTGCTTTGGACGATGGCTGCTGAGCCCGAGGCTCAGGCTGGCGGCTGACAGGCCACTTGCGGTTGATCTGCTTACTGGCCTGTTCCTGTACATGCAGTGCAGAACAGAACGAAGCGTAATCTCTGCTAAACTCAGCCTCTAGATGCCTCAGTATCAGATGATCAATGGCTTCTTTGGACAATGACCGCTGAGGCTCAGGCGACGCGTCACACCGGACGACGGGGCTCTTGGGGATGATCTGCTTACTGAATGACTTCACTTTGTCTCTAAGTTCAGTGAGGATCTCTATGTTCTGACTTAGGATCAGTTCCAGCTGGGTGGCGTATGAGTCCGCTTCATCCACTTCCTCCATCTTCTGCAACACCTTCTCATCCCCCCACCAGTGGATTGACTCCTGGAAGACAGTTTGGTGGTCTTCCAGACTCCGTTCCTTCATATCCACCAGCTCAGACGTCGCATCATAGAAGGTAGACAGCTTAGGATAATGATTCTCAACATTGCTTCTGGGGACCACCTGAGGTCTAAATGAACTCTGACGGAAGAGAGATAGTTCCTCCTCATTCTGCTCACAGAGCATTTTGAGGTCATCACTCTGTGGTGGATTGCTCAGCCAGCACTGTTCCAGAAGCTCTGGCTGGTTGACCTCATGGACGGCGTTGTGTTGACCCACTTCCATTACCTGGCTGGGCTCAACTATCAGCTCCTTCACCCTGTCAGCATAGCGCAGCGTGTTAAGGGTATTTTCACAAGACGTCATACCAGGAGATACGGTTACAATCATACACGTACGTGAGTTCTTCCCAATGAAGGAGTCTCTGAGGATGTGAGTGAGCTTGCTATCCCTGAAAGGAGGGTGAGACTTGTTGCGTCCCAGAGCCCTGATGCACTCCTTCAGCGCCAGCAGACTTCTGTTAATCTCGGCCGCCTCCAGGCGAGTCTGGCGGTCGGCACTGGACGCATCAGCTGCTCTCTCATTCCCAGCCAAGTCGATGAGCGAAAACTTCCCATGCATCTCCCCCTTCCTCCGTAGGATGATCTGGAACACAGCGTGGCTCCTAGAAGAGTGTTCATTGGCCGAAGTCTTGCCTGTTATCCTGCAGCTGTTTCCCAATTCTAAGAGTTGGAGAACATCCTCCGTACATTCGATATCTTTCTCCTGTAGTCCTACCACATGAACCTGCTGTTCACCATCCTCCAACACCTTCAACTTAGTTTTGCCATTCAGCAGGTCAAACACCTTCCCGTTGTAGATTTCAAAGTAGGTTGCATACGCTTGTAGTTCTAACTTCTTATGGTTGGGTTTCTTCAACATGAGAAATACATCCCGAGCAGTTAATGCATAGATTCCTTTGGAACAATCCTGGTTCTGTCCAGGAACACCTCCACCCATAGTATGTGTTTTTCCACTTCCCGTCTGTCCGTAGGCGAAGCAGGTGGCCATTCCCCTCTCAAAGATGGTGTCCACCAGGGGCCTGGCTGTGAACCTGTACACCATCTCCGTGGTTGTGGAGTCGTCGAAGGCGTAGTCGAAGCGGAAGGTCTGGTTCTCCAGGTAGCGGGTCAGGTCCACCTTCTGTTTGGGCTTGTGGACCATCACCACGTCTTTAGTGGGAATGGTGATCACGTCCAGGTCCTTTCTGGTCAGCTCCTTCTGGTTCAGCGGTCGCTTCCTCACATAAACACATATTCTGTGTGTTTCAATCAGGTCTGCTTTGATCTGAGGTCTGTAGTCTAAACTAGCTCGGACATCCCTGATCATGTACATGATCTCGTAGTGGGGAACGGTGGTGTCGACCTCCTGTGTTCTCTTCTCCGTCAGCTTTCTCTCTCTTTCTCTCTCTTTCTCATGGATTTTCTGTTTCTCCTCCTCCTTCACACAGTTGAACGTCCTTCTCACATTCTGGGGTTGCTGTGTTTTTTGAGCCAGCGTGGGCTGTGCAGGCCGTTTAGCAGAGGGAAGGAGGGCTGGTTCAGGTTGCGGTGGTCGCTTGTCTTCTAGACCCTGTTCCTGCGTCTCCACCGTCTGAGACCATGACTCATTCCACTCAAAGCTCAGTTTGAGGTCATCGCTCTGTGGCGAGCTGCTTAGCCAGTCGTCGTCCGAAAACTCTACTGCGTGGATGTTGGGGATTACCTGGTCGGGGTCACCTGTCAGCTCCTTCACCCTGTTAGCATAGCGTAGCATGTTGCGTGTATTCTTACACGATGTCATAACAGGAGATCGGGTCGCAATCTTGCACGTACGTCGCGGGTTCTTCCTAGTGAAGGATTCTCTGAGGACCTGAGTGAGCTTGCTGTCCCTGAAGGGAGGGTGACACTTGTTGCGCGCCAGAGCCCCGAAGTCGAGAGTGGCTCGGAAAGAATCCCACTTCCTCCGTGGGTACATGGGAGGGACCGGTTCAGGCTGTGGGCTGGCCGGCCACGCGTGGGTCACCACTCTGTCATCTCTGGATGGAGAGTCACTCTTGTACGGTGCTGTTGTGTGATGGTTCATTGCAACTGTGTTGATTTTAACAGAAGCGGCGGTGGGAGGCGGTGTAGTCTCTGGGCTGGGGTCAGTCTCCTCGTCTGGGTTCAGGGCAAATATACTTTCCAAGTCGATCTCTTTCACGTTTGTGTCTCCGTTCTCAATCCACTCCACCGTGACGCTATTATTGTCCTCGTTCAGTGAGGTCACCATTGCCGGCTGGCATCGCCACTTTCGGCCATCGCTGCACTTTATTTCCACATAAGTACCTATGGCAATCTTCCCAAAACCGCACACCATTCTGCATTACCTAAACCGGTGCAGTAGCAGTTATTGTCAGAGGGTAATATGTATTATGACGTCAGTACCCGTTGAAAAGAGTACTTAGTGCAGTACCCGTTATCGACGTACTATCTGCATGAATAAATAAATAATTGTTGTGAGACAGTCTTTGGTCTGGGATGAATATATTTATAACTCTAAACTATAAACCTTGGCCAAGCATACGCCATAGATACGTCATATCTGCCTGACGCCACAGATTGGCCACATGTCAAGGAGACGGAGTTCCACACAGAGGCCACGCCATCTTGTTTTATCTTGAAATTTGTCACACAGTGCAGTGGTTTTTATGTTTTTGATTATCGAGGACTGGCAGACGGGCACGTTTGCTAAGAAAACAGTACGAGATCCAATCAGTGTAGACTAAAAACTGCAAGATGTTCATTAAACCACGTGGTGGAAAGTAAGCAAATACATTTTGAGGTACATTTACTGATATTGGACAGTTAGGACAGTTAGGACAGAAGGACAGTTAGGAGAGTTAGGACAGTTAGGACAGAAGGACAGTTAGGACAGTTAGGACAGATGGACAGTTAGGAGAGTTAGGACAGAAGGACAGAAGGACAAAAGGACAAAAGGACAGTTAGGACAGTTAGGACAGAAGGACAGTTAGGAGAGTTAGGACAGAAGGACAAAAGGACAAAAGGACAGTTAGGACAGAAGGACAGTTAGGACAGAAAGGACAGTTAGGACAGTTAGGACAGAAGGACAGAAGGACAGTTAGGACAGAAGGACAGTTAGGAAAGAAGGACAGTTAGGACAGTTAGGACAGAAGGACAGTTAGGACAGAAGGACAGTTAGGACAGTTAGGACAGAAGGACAGTTAGGAGAGTTAGGACAGTTAGGACAGAAGGACAGTTAGGACAGTTAGGACAGATGGACAGTTAGGACAGAAGGACAAAAGGACAAAAGGACAAAAGGACAGTTAGGACAGTTAGGACAGAAGGACAGTTAGGACAGAAAGGACAGTTAGGACAGTTAGGACAGTTAGGACAGAAGGACAGAAGGACAGAAGGACAGTTAGGACAGAAGGACAGTTAGGACAGTTAGGACAGTTAGGAAAGAAGGACAGTTAGGACAGTTAGGACAGAAGGACAGTTAGGACAGTTAGGACAGTTAGGACAGTTAGGACAGTTAGGACATTTAGGACAGAAGGACATTTAGGACAGAAGGACAGTTAGGACAGAAGGATAGTTAGGACAGTTAGGACAGTTAGGACATTTAGGACAGTTAGGACAGAAGGACAGTTAGGACAGAAGGATAGTTAGGACAGTTAGGACAGTTAGGACATTTAGGACAGTTAGGACAGAAGGACAGTTAGGACAGAAGGATAGTTAGGACAGTTAGGACAGAAGGACAGTTATGACAGTTATGACAGAAGGACAGTTAGGGCAGTTAGGACAGAAGGACAGTTAGGACAGTTAGGACAGAAGGACAGTTAGGACAGTTAGGACAGAAGGACAGTTAGGACAGTTAGGACAGTTAGGACAGTTAGGACAGAAGGACAGTTAGGACAGAAGTACAGTTAGGACAGCTAGGACAGTTACGACAGAAGGACAGTTAGGACAGTTAGGACAGTTAGGACAGAAGGACAGTTAGGACAGTTAGGACAGTTAGGACAGTTAGGACAGAAGGACAGTTAGGACAGTTAGGACAGTTAGGACAGAAGGACAGAAGGACAGTTAGGTCAGTTAGGACAGTTAGGACAGAAGGACAGTTAGGACAGAAGGACAGTTAGAACAGAAGGACAGAATGACAGTTAGGACAGTTATGACAGTTAGGACAGTTAGGACAGAAGGACAGTTAGGACAGTTAGGACAGAAGGACAGTTAGGACAGAAGGACAGTTAGGACAGAAGGACAGTTAGGACAGTTAGGACAGAAGGACAGAAGGACAGTTAGGACAGAAGGACAGTTAGGACAGAAGGACAGTTAGGACAGAAGGACAGTTAGGACAGTTAGGACAGAAGGACAGTTAGGACAGAAGGACAGAAGGACAGTTAGGACAGTTAGGACAGAAGGACAGTTAGGACAGAAGGACAGTTAGGACAGTTAGGACAGAAGGACAGTTAGGACAGTTAGGACAGAAGGACAGAAGGACAGTTAGGACAGAAGGACAGTTAGGACAGTTAGGAAAGAAGGACAGTTGGGACAGTTGGGACAGTTGGGACAGTTAGGAGAGTTAGGACAGAAGGACAGTTAGGACAGTTAGGACAGTTAGGACAGAAGGACAGTTAGGACAGAAGGACAGTTAGGAGAGTTAGGACAGAAGGACAGTTAGGACAGTTAGGAAAGAAGGACAGTTGGGACAGTTGGGACAGTTGGGACAGTTGGGACAGTTGGGACAGTTAGGACAGTTAGGACAGAAGGACAGTTAGGACAGTTAGGACAGTTAGGACAGAAGGACAGTTAGGACAGTTAGGACAGAAGGACAGTTAGGACAGAAGGACAGTTAGGACAGAAGGACAGTTAGGACAGTTAGGACAGAAGGACAGTTAGGACAGTTAGGAAAGAAGGACAGTTGGGACAGTTGGGACAGTTAGGAGAGTTAGGACAGTTAGGACAGTTAGGACAGAAGGACAGTTAGGACAGTTAGGACAGAAGGACAGTTAGGACAGTTAGGAAAGAAGGACAGTTGGGACAGTTGGGACAGTTGGGACAGTTAGGAGAGTTAGGACAGAAGGACAGTTAGGACAGTTGGGACAGTTGGGACAGTTGGGACAGTTGGGACAGTTGGGACAGTTGGGACAGTTGGGACAGTTAGGACAGTTAGGACAGAAGGACAGTTAGGACAGTTAGGACAGAAGGACAGTTAGGACAGAAGGACAGTTAGGACAGTTAGGAAAGAAGGACAGTTGGGACAGTTGGGACAGTTGGGACAGTTAGGACAGTTAGGACAGTTAGGACAGAAGGACAGTTAGGACAGTTAGGAAAGAAGGACAGTTGGGACAGTTGGGACAGTTGGGACAGTTAGGAGAGTTAGGACAGAAGGACAGTTAGGACAGTTAGGAGAGTTAGGACAGAAGGACAGTTAGGACAGAAGGACAGTTAGGACAGTTAGGACAGAAGGACAGTTAGGACAGTTAGGACAGTTAGGACAGAAGGACAGTTAGGACAGTTAGGACAGAAGGACAGTTAGGACAGTTAGGACAGAAGGACAGTTAGGACAGTTAGGAAAGAAGGACAGTTGGGACAGTTAGGACAGTTAGGAGAGTTAGGACAGTTAGGACAGAAGGACAGTTAGGACAGTTAGGAGAGTTAGGACAGTTAGGAGAGTTAGGACAGTTAGGACAGAAGGACAGTTAGGACAGTTAGGACAGAAGGACAGAAGGACAGTTAGGACAGCTAGGACAGTTAGGACAGAAGGACAGTTAGGACAGTTAGGACAGTTACACTACATTTTCAAAAAGTCAAAAAATGTATACAGATCTTTTACTTGTAAGAGAGTATTTTTATATTGTGGTGTTGCTACTTTTACTTAAGTAAAACTTCTACTACTTCTACCACTGCGTAAAACGGAAATATTCACCTTATTACCTCCGGCAGGCCGAAAGGCCCCGGGGCAGAGATGATGTTTTTTGCACCTGTGCGTCTGTCTGTCCGTGGCTTTCATGTGGATCTCTGCTGTCGCTTTGATGATGACGTTATATAAAGTCGTGCTCAAATGTGGACAGACCAGCGGCCTACGCAAATCCAGGTTGGCAGGCAAACATTTTTTTGTTGTGTGTGACGTCAGACCAGAGCTCCTTTTCAAATTATATAAGGCGTGAAGATGTCTCTAGACTTTCAGATATAGTTTCCTGAGCCGCAGTGCTGTGAGGTAATCCTGCAAGGGGCAGAGAAAGATTGAAGAGACGCGTGGGCAGAGTAAGGTATATAGGTTGTACACCTCCAACAGATGATCCCTACTACTCCAATACCCATCACAGTCACATGTATAGCAGCAGCATTGGTGATGGAAGGAGTTAACAGTAAGAGGAGCCATAACAACCTCTACTTCCACATGCCGTGGAATGGACAGACAACCACAAGCTCTCTAACCAGCCAGAGACAAGGAGACACAGAAGACGAACCAAACTCTTACAGTCATCGACAGTTTGCAGGGACTTTAACTCAACCAACAGAAGAAGCCAAGACAAATCAGTTGTCTCACACGAGAAAGAAAACCCACATTTGTAAACAGAGCGACAAGAGTTTCTATGATTCAAGTGGTTTGAAGAGACACCAGCGTGTCCGCACCGGGGAAAAACCTTTCCACCGTCCGTTTCAGTCATCTTTAAGAGACAGCGTGTTCACACTGGAGAAAAACCTTACGTCTTTAAACAGTGTGACAAGAGTTTCAGCCTGCTATGTAACCTGACCAAACACCAGCATGTTCACGCTAAGAGGGCCGGAAAGTTAAAGCCCGGCCCGAGTTGAAGCCTGGTAAACGAACAGCATTTTTAAACGAACAGAAACGAACAGAAAAATAGTTTTCCAAAGTTTAAGCAACAATCTCACAGGACCACAGGATATTATTTATCTATCCCCCCATATGTTATATTGTTTTACCGAACAATTGCCGAGGAGAATAAAAAGGAAGAAAAAAAAGTAGCTTGATGAATGTAGGACACTGGAATGGAGCTAGCTATCTGATATAGATTACAGTATGGAGCTTTATTCATCACATCCTTTACATTAACATATCCTATAATCTGCTGTCCTACATTGTGAATGGCATGTTATCCAGGCTGCGTCTTTTATGTCGCATCACAAGGTTACAGATGTAAATGTGTGGGTGAACTTTCTCGTACAGGTTCAAGGAAAGAGTTAGAGAGAGGGTAACGAATAGAGAGAGAAAGAAACAAGGAAGATAACAAGAAAGCAACATAGTCAAATATCAATATAGTCTCTGTCTGGTCCAAAACTGTTACTTTTTAGGATTCAAATTCAAAAACAGGAAAAGTAGCAGATCTACGAGCTCAAAGAGCTTGTAGATCTGCTACTTTTGATGCTTTTGTGTGACGCTGTAGTACGATCAAGTAGGGCGTTCATTTACAAAAAAACACAAAAAGTTAGAATATGGAGATAAGAGGTTTCTGCCCGACAGCGACGATATACAATGCCAAATCTACATAAAGTTCATGGTTAAAATAGCCATAGAGATGCTTCTTGTTTTCCCCCTTTTCCCCCCAATTCAGAAAATCCTGAAAAATAAGCATTTTGGGGTTAGCTGGTTTCTGCCCGACAGTTTATGTTTTCATGTGACGCTGTAGGATGATGAAATAGGCCGTTAATTTAGAATATGAGGTTTCTGCATGACGGCGACCATTTGTAAAACTACGGAGTCAAAACATGCTCAGCCCCAGTGTTGCCAGATTCTGTGAGAGAAACAAGCAACCAGGTCTAGGAAAACCAGCCCAAAAGAAGCGACTATGG
Organism: Gymnoscopelus braueri; assembly: GCF_963280865.1. Classification (NCBI taxonomy): domain Eukaryota; kingdom Metazoa; phylum Chordata; class Actinopteri; order Myctophiformes; family Myctophidae; genus Gymnoscopelus; species Gymnoscopelus braueri. The sequence goes on along the minus strand of NC_137618.1, from coordinate 8,151,835 downwards.
GCCACATGAGCACTTTAACATATACATCAGCTATTTGAAAATGGCAGATCTACAAGCTCACAACGCTTGTAGATCGGCTATTTTCAAATAAAATCTTGCTGGGAAATTATAATAAGCAGATCTGGCAACCTTGCTCAGCCCTGGACTAGTCAGAGTCACAGGACTCATCTGGGTCGTCAGGGGGGGGAGTTAACCATTCAGAATCTCAACTAAAGACGGTGGTTGTCTGAAAGTGTATTGAAGGGAAAGAAGCAGAGGAGAAAACAGTATGAAAGTGTATTGAAGGGAAAGAAGCAGAGGAGAAAACAGTATGAAAGTGTATTGAAGGGAAAGAAGCAGAGGAGAAAACAGTATGAAAGTGTATTGAAGGGAAAGAAGCAGAGGAGAAAACAGTATGAAAGTGTATTGAAGGGAAAGAAGCAGAGGAGAAAACAGTGTGGGCGGGGCATCAGGAACACTGTGGGGCCTCAGGACATTATCATTATATTATATCATATTTGAAGGTTCCAAACCGAGGGGCCTCGGCAGCCATGGCCTCCATGAAATTCCTGCCCTGATACACACTGTATATCATCACTGCGTGTCGGGCAGAAACCTCCTATCTCCATATTAAAAAATGTCTTCTTTTTCGTAAATTAATGCCCTATTTATCATACTGTACTACAGCGTCGCACAAAAGCATAAAAAATTGCAGATCAGCTGACCACAAATTATTTTGAGATAATCGCAATTATTTTGCATAATCGTCACAATTGTTTTCGTGTTGAAAAATGTTCACACATTTTCAGATCAGCTTTTTTTCCTCGATATTTGAACAATTAAAGTGTGTCTGTGGGTTTTTATAAATATTGAACCAATGAAAAGCAAGAGCTTGAGACTAAATAATAACTACATTGGATCCATTGGAACACGGGTTCTCTTTTTTCTGTAACAGTTTTAGACATACAAGGTTCCTTCTACCTGACAGCGACGTTATGTGAGAAAACATGTATGGAGGTATAAGTTGTCTACAGCAGTGGTTCTCAAACTTTTTCATGTCAAGGACCCCCAAAATGATATGCATTTGGCCGCGGACCCCCATCTCAAAATATGTTGTTCCAGGGACCCCCAGAAGCAAAGATTTGAGTTACAAATGTTTGCTTTAAAAATACATATTTTCAAAGATTTGCCCAAATTTGCACGATTTTTTAAAAATAGCAGATCTACAAACTCTGTGCCGCGCTATGAGCTTGTATATCTGCTATTTTTGAATATCCAAAGTATAAAAGGTTACATTTATTGTGACGCTATATTGACAGATTTGGCTGGGGACCCCCTGGAACCCCCCCAAGTACCCCTGGGGGTCCCCGGACCCCACTTTGAGAACCAATGGTCTACAGTTTACAGTTTAGACATTTAGCAGACGCTACTAATCCAGAGCGACTTACTAGCAGCGTGAACAAGAAATATGGCCTCAATCAGTCCAGCAGTTTGCAAGACAGACAGACAGACAGAGTCCTGCAGTGAAAAGTAAAAAAATGAAATCCTTACACCATTCAGTAATTAGATGTACTTTTTTTATTGGCATCAGTGGCTAACAGACAAAGTCCCAACATCCGGACAGGAGAGAAAACACACGTCCCTGTTCTCTTGCATAACAGTTAGGCTTGGGTGACGTTGGAGAAAAACAACAACAGACAAGCAAGTAAAGCAGAAACCATAACTTCAACTTAAATACTGTACAATAAATAATCTTTAAAAACAAGTGCAATAAAACATTATGGAGACAATCACATGATGGCGTACAGCGTGTTGGGAACACACCGTACACTGATAACAGTCCCTGTAACAAAAAGGCCAAAACGTTCAATTCCTGCCCTGTGTCAAAGTGTCCCTGGCCAAGACATGGAGCCCCACCGGCTGCCATTTGACCTTGATTTGTGTGTAAAAGCCCCATTATTACTTTTTTAGCGCCCGTGTCACAGCGCTAAAAATAGCCGATATACAAGCCCCAAAAAAACATTGCACTGCACCGCTTCATGAGCTTGCAGATCGGCTAAAATATTCAGCGCAGCGACACCGGCTATCTGAGCATAAATCAGACTCATCTGTGTGAAATGTCTACAATGGAAACGGAGGTTTCCTCAGTGAGTGTTCATTTTGTATGGCCTCTCCACTCCTAGATGCTTCTGCTGAATATCATTCATGGAGCATTCCCTTTTTTACATTTTGTTATTTATGTTATATCACTAAAATGTTTATGTTTTGCCAATTATTTGGGGGCCCATTTGCAATATCCTCACGGCCCCCCTATTGGTCATCGGCCTACAGGTTGGCAATCGCTGAAGATCTTTTGTGTTGGATCAATGTTGGATACATGGCTGTAAAGGCAACAATGGGCACAATACCGGAGTGGATATAGGGGTTTCATCAATGGCCTATGTTCCCTCAGGGAATTTAAAGGCCTAAGTAAGTATGTAAGTAAACAAACAACAGGATTGATGGTTGATAATCTACTCCACACTAAATTGGATCTTCTCCTCTTGGCATAAACAACATCAATGACACATTTGATTCTCCAACAGAGTTCTGAGAGAGTAGATGCTAGAGAGACGAGTGTTTGGGGGGAAACGGCCTGCAGATTAACATGACTCATGTAGAGTTCAGAGCCACTTAAACAGGCTTTGTCTTTAAAGTAAGTCAATGATATGGTTTCATTTAAAAGCTTTAAGCTCTGTAGAGAGTTTGTTAAGTCTTTGCAGCTCTTTAGTAAACAAAGAAATACATTTTCAGTTTGGGATACCAATCTTATCCAGTCAGGAGATTGAATCCCCCACAAAGGCCATTTATTAGCTTTAATTTCATAGCGTTCTAGTTTACAATTTTGTCTGCTCATTTCTTTGTTTCATCAATTCAATTGTTTTATGCTGTATTCCTGTATGAGATCTCTCACCTGACTGGATGAATTGATAATGTATCTTCGGTTTATTAAAGAGCTGGAGAGACGGAGAACAAACACTCTGTGGCGATGCTTGGTATGGTAATATAGAGCTGTTAAAAAATAATCAATTACACCCTATTTAAGACTCACTGAAATCTAGCAAGTTGGACAGCATTAACACTGGTACAGTTATATATTTGATCTCTTAGGGATGTGTATTTTAAATAAGCAACAAAAATCATATATTCTAATACTTTTAAGAGGTATATGGGGAACAAATGAGGAACTCACACAAACCTGTATGTTCACTTCCCCACACACACACACACACACTACACACACACACACACACCATCAGATTCTATGACCAGGCTTCAACTTAAAGCTCAGGTTTGTAATGTCCGTCTTTGATTTTTTTTTATCGATTATAACCACTTAAACTTAGTTGACCCGTATTCCCATGGACCCTATTCGTAGTTGACCATTATTCCCAAGGGCTACACTAAAATATCTTTGCAGAAAATAGCCCATCTATGCCCGATCTGGCTATTTTCGAATAGCCAAAGTATAAACCAGTCTCATGTGGTTACGATGTGAACTGGAGCTTTAACATAGCTCGACACTCTGCATAATTATGTACGTACACCACACAGAAACGTGTGTGAACACACCCTCTTACATACACACACATACACAAAAAGCCTGCCAGCCGGGCCAATATCGGTAAACATATGAAAATGGCAGCAAACGCATTCATAATTCAAATTCACATACAGCAGTGCAAATGAATAGCCAAAAAGAAACCACAAACGTCTTCCCTTCTTTCACACAGACAAGTTACAGTAAGTATATCCATAGCGCCTTCCCCTTAATCAATGAAGTTATGCATCAAACTAAATTCAGAATTGTATTCATGACATGAATCCAAGCATTCCTACAGTAGATCTGCATTTGCTTTCTCCCTCTGCGCCAGGCACGATCAATCAAACCTCCTTCAAGTATCAATTTTGAATGATTTGAAATCATCGCGTGAGGTTTCGACTTGTGTCCAGACGAACCGACATGATGCTACGTGACAGACAACACGACACAGTGTACTTAAAGCCTTTCACTTAGGACCGGCTCAAGCCTGGGGTTTTTTATAAATGGTCGGACCAAAGAAAAGTATTGACAAGAGCTTGTGACTAAATAAGAACTACATTGGCTCCATTGGAAAAAAAAAATCAATTTCCTGCAAATGAACCCATTAAGACCTGGAACGCATCTGTGTCACTTTAGATTTCTTTGGCTATTCAAAAATAGCAGATCTGCTATTTTTGAAAAATCGTGAAAAAAATATTTTTTATATTTTTTTCAAAAAACTGTTAGGATTTAGAAAACATTTTAAGAATCGGACTCAGGCCTTAATGGGTTAACGGTTTTGGACATACAAGGTTTCCACCCGACAGCGACGACATTGGGTCAGAGACCGGGCTTTTGAATGGGTCAGAGTCTCTGAGCCAGCTACAACACTGGACCAGCTGTTCGCAAACCTTTTTTCTTTGGAGACCCCCTATTCTTTTTACATCTGACAAAAGCTGAGACCCCCTACACGTGCACGCAGCACCAAATAGGCAACCAACCTACAAGCTCACAACGCGTTGTGGGCTTGTAACAAAACAATGACCCAAAAAATGCAAGATATGGTTTTGACTACCTCTAAATCACAGTAGGACAGACACACAGACCTGGATAATCACTGCTCTGTCTACACAAGAAAGCATTGGATTATAAAGGGCATCTCAGAACGCATAGGGCAGTGGTTCTCTTAACGGTTTAATTTCAAGGACCCCACTTTGGTATAAATTACACCACGGCATGGCCGCCACTCAGCCAAACACATCATTTTGGGGGGTCCTTGACATGAAAACGTTTGAGAACCACGACCGGTGTACTGTATACGTCTCCTGGATCTGCGGCGTGAGACCAGAAGCTGCTTCGGGTCATCATCCGGGACGCCTGGCACAAGCACAGGAACGGCCCAGAGAGAGAGAGAGAGAGAGAGAGAGAGTAATTACTTATGCCAGACAGAAGCTTAATCCCAACAGAGAGAGAAGATCTGACACACCGGCTGAATCCCAAAAATTGAATCGGAACATTTTCTTCACAATGTCATCTCTCAAATTCCGTCCGTACTAGTGGGGACATTTGGACCTCACACGTATAGTAATACACACACACACACACACACACACACACACACACACACACACACTAGGGATGGGCAATATTATCGATATCACGATATATCGCGATATTTTATTTCGCGATACTGTATCGCGATACTGTATACTGTATCGCGATTAAAAAAAAATTTTTTTTTTTTTTTTTTTTTTCCTTTTTAAGATACAGGCTTTATGAAAAACATTCAAAGAACCTATCACAGATCTGCAGCTACTCAATATGTAGTGTATATATAAACAATATGTAGTTGTGATATATGTATATATTGCAATATATCGCAATATATCGCAATATATTGCAATATATCACAATATATCGCAATATATCGCAATATATCCCAATATCGTGATACGACCCAAGTATCGTGATGCGTATCGCAATATAATCGTATCGTGACCCAAGTATCGTGATACGTATCGTATCGTGAGATTGTTGCCAATACCCATCCCTAACACACACACACACACACACACACACACACACACACACACACACACACACACACACACACACACACACACACACACACACACACACACACACACACACACACACACACACACACACACACACACACACAAAATCCGGTTATAATAAGAAAAACATGCCTTCTTGTCCAGAATGAGCAGACATTAAAGGGAGGTACAGTAGGATCAACAGGGAGAACATCTGGATGGAGACGTGAGCGGTTTTGTTGAATCCATCGATACTCGTAGTTTCATTTAAACAGCCAGTCTGTGGTCGGACATCTTTCTCACATGCATAATAGTGCAAAAATATGTGGACACAGAGAGAGAGAGAGGTGTCTGCCTACTGTATATTTCTATGACGTCACTCCAGTGTATCATCAGAGCTCACATTCATTTAAAGGCGACCCTTTGACCACTTAAACGCCATAGGTTGTCCCTCAGGGCTCTATACTAGTGTCTTTTCTGTTCTCGCTCTACATTAAATATCTTCGCTGAAAATGGCAGATCTACAAGCTTAGGCTTTAAGCTTGTAGATCTGCTATTGTCAGCAAAGGTTTCCCCCCAGAGCGGTTAAATCACAGGCCATTGATTATACAAAAACGTCTAAGCAGAATTAGATGTAATAACCAGTTACTGTAACTGTTAATAACTACTGGCACCTATTTTACTTATTAAGTCGTATTTAGTAAAAGTGTAAATAATACAATAACCAGTTATTACATATATTGTATGTATATAGTTTGTCCCAATTATTTAAGTGCAATTAATTGTAATTAAAATGGATATAGACAACCATAGGAGCAGATAGCCACGTGGTATATAACAATAATAATAATAATAATAATAATAATAATAATAATAATACTAATACCACAAGGTCTCTCCTTCTGTTGAGTGTGTTGACCATAGTCTAATCTCTAAACTATTTGACCTCACATTTTGCTGTTTATCATTGGCTATGTTTACATGCACACAGTAACTGGAATACTGACTCATATCTTGGTTACAGAAAAATGTGGCAAATTCTGTTTATATGAGCCAATAATAACCTGCTTTCCCGTTTCTCCATTATGCGTTCATTATTATGCTCACACATAAACACAACTTTGCTGTCCGGGCAGAAACCTTGTATCTCCATATTTCAACTTTTTATGATTTTTTCCCCTTGTAAATAAATGCCCTACGACGTACAAAAGTGTGGTGCAAAAGTAGCAAAAACGTGCTCAAAACGAGTCGCAATGCAACCGGTTTGAGCTTGTAAATCTGTTATATTTTAATTTAAAAGAAGTGAAAGTAGATAAGTCTGTCTGTGGGGTTTATAAACATTTAACCAACGGAAAGTATTAAAGAGAATGTGACTAAATAATAACTACATTGGATCCATTGGACCGCAGACTCTTTTTAAAAATGTCCTGAAAAGTAACAGTTTTGGACATACAAGTTTTCCACTGGACAGCCACGACACACAACAAATGCCTAGACGTGTGTTATGCAATGTAGGCACAACAACAAAACCCTTTCCATGATTAACCTTATTTTACATTCACTAACCTAGTGGCCTACCCAGGACTGTGTAAGTCAGGGGTTGAACTGAAGCCATCAGGACCTGAGCCAATGGAAAAATACGTTTTTTAACTACGGTTCAAGTTATATAGAGTTATGGGCCAACACATAAAGTGGGCTAGTATAGCGCCACCATGAGGCTGATTTGAACAAATTCGGTGTCTTCCTTGGCCTACATGAAAAGTCTGGCGTCAATCGGTCCAGCAGTTTGCGAGATTAGCAGTTGTTGAGAAAGTTATTTCATTCAAAACGTCGAAATTAGTAGCTGAAGAAAAATGACCAACAAACTCACAACGCATTGCAATGTAACACATTTAGACTATTCTTTGTAAGTCTAAGTATACTTCAATACCTTTTTTTCCCTCTACACCAAATCCCTTCACAGACAATAGCCAATCTACAAGCTCGCATTGTAGGTCTGCTATAACGATACGATGGTATTATGGTGCACATGTAAACACAGCCAGTGGGTGATGAATGATCCACTTCAGTTGATTCTATTGTGTAACAGCAGTGACAGGTTGGACTCTGGCGGACAGTGGAGCTGACATGAACACAGAGCGATGGCTCGACACGGAAATAAAAACGGAAAATAAAATACAAATCCATTGTTTTTCTCTCTCTCACTCATCGACCCAATCACCATACTTAGTCCACAAATGTGTGTGTGTGTGTGTGTGTGTGTGTGTGTGTGTGTGTGTGTGTGTGTGTGTGTGTGTGTGTGTGTGTGTGTGCATCTGCGTGTGTTATATTACATATTAGAGGTATAGAACTGTCCTTGTGTGTGTGTTTGTGCATGGTCAGTAGGTTATTTTATCGTCTATAAATCCAGGTTTAGCGGTTGCAGGTGTCCGGTCTTACTGTATGTGCTCAGACAGCTGGTCTCAGGTGTGTGTGTGTGTGTGCGTGCGTGTGTGTTTCGTTGACACACACAGAAAGACCACATTCACACGGCTGCCATTTTGATGTCCGTCGTGTGAAGATGGTCAATACACACTCACAAAACAAAAACAAAAACAAATAAAGAGAGGAGAAACATATCGTTGCTGTTGGGCAGAAACCTTTTATCTCCATATTTGAACTTTAGTTTTGTTTGTTTGTTTGCTTTTTTTGTAAATGAATGCAATCTCACACAGGAATGTCACGCAGAAGTAGCGACGATAGCCCATCAACAAGCTCACGATGCGTCACAGATCTGCTATTTTCCTCACCATTGAAAAATCTACAAAGTGAAAGTGGTTAACCACTTAAACCCCTGTTATCGACCAGCTCATGACGCGTTGCAACGCGATGCTGTTGTGAGCTTGTCGATCTGCTATTTTCAGTGAAAGCTTTCGCCACAATACGGATGCTGGGGTTTAACCCATTAAGACCTGGAACTTTGTAATTTTTAGATTTGAGCTAAAAAAGCATTATTTTACACTTTGGGCTATTCAAAAATAGCAGATCTACAAGCTCATAGCGCGGCACCGAGTGCCGCGCTATGAGCTTGTAGATCTGCTATTTTTGAACAATCGTGAAAATGTGTGCAAATCTTTGAATATATATATATTTTTAAGCGAACATTTTTAACTCAAATCTTTGCTTCAGGGGAGTCCCTGGAACAAAATATTTTGATGGGGGTCCGTGGCCAAATTCATATCATTTTGGGGGTCCTTGACATGAAAAAGATTGAGCACCACTGATATAGAAACATACGTTTTTCAGAATACTGTTGAGATTTAGGAGACATGTAGAATCGGCTTCAGGTCTTAATGGGTTAAGTGGTTTAAGTGCGTCTGTGGGATTTATAAATTCAACCAATGAAAAGCATTTAACAAGAGCTTGTGACCAGACCCATAGAGAGAGAGAGTTCCGTCACAAAGCGGGCCGTTATGGGCTGTAGTTCCAAACGTTGGAACTTCCTGATTGAGATAAAACGAGCATTTCCGCATTTCATTCTTACAATGGGAGACTACGCTGGTGTCGTCACTCTCACACTAGATCACGCTGCTTGTGACTAAATAATAGTAACAGTTTTGGACATACGAGGTTTCTGCCCAACAGCAACGGTCTTGTGTGTGTGTGTGTGTGTGTGTGTGTGTGTGTGTGTGTGTGTGTGTATGCCTGTGTGTGTGTGTGTCTCAGGTGTCATGGTAGGGCAGGTGGTAGCATCCGGGGCCATCGTCGTCGGGGGACCAGAAGGTATTGGGTCTCTTGTGGTGCAGCTCCTTGCGGACGCAGCGCGGACACGGCTGGGCCTTCAGACGGCACTCTGCGTGGAAGACCGCACCGCAGCCGTCACACCTACACACACGCACACACACACACAAGTAGGCACACAAAAAGACACATAAATACAGCGTCAACCCACTTGTCCTATAGGGACCTAGAGGCTCTATGCACATTAGTCATATTTGAAAGAAATTGGGCCTCTTCCTTACTTCCTTCTTTACAGGTGTTACCAATGATACTGATTAACACATTGAGTGCCAGTCGCGTATATCTACGCGAACCTATTTAAAGCCGCCACGTGACAGTCGCGTAGATCTACGCCAACTGTTTTTTTTTATTTTTTTTTATTTTTTTAAAGTTCACATTGCATTGTAGGCCTCGTTCGATACGACACATTTCATTGTAGCACCACCGGAAACGGAATTATCCGGGATCCGTTTTTTTCCAATCCCATCCACTTCCATTCTAAAGATGACACCAATCCGCCATTTTCTCGGTTGTAGTTTTTCTCGTCGCTGATCGCTGTTTAACATAAACCGTTGTAACTACAAGATGGCGGATCAGATTTTCATGCGGTCTTCGGTGGTCGACTCACAAGGTGTGTTTACAAAGAGTTGAATGCGCGGATTTAACGGATTTAACTTTGTCTGTGGCGACGTGAGTAAAAGAAAAAAACAACAATAAAACGCTGGCACTGGTGAGTACATTATGAGATTAAACTCTGGCGTGGAATGTGTTAAGGCTCTGTTCCATTCTGGTCAAACAGAGTCAGGGTTCATGTTGGCTCACTGGAAACACTCTGCTACACTAGTGGGTCTCAAAGTGGGGTCCAGGGAGGGACCCATCATGGTTCCTTGAGGGGGTTCCAAATGGCCCCGGTACGGGTGTGCAACTCTGAGAGTACAAATGTAACCAAATGGTTCCATTTGTACACTCTCAGAGTCATGGGGGTCCTTGGAATGAAAGCGTTTGAGAACCACTGTGCTGCACGAAATGGAACGGAGCTCTAATCAGTATCACTGGTAACACATGTGGTAGGAAGTAGGGAAAGGGCCCAATTTCTGGCCAATATGGCTGCTGTGCATAGAGCCTACCCCAGGGGCGAACATTCGGCGATAAATAGATGATCTACAAGCTTGTAGATCAAGTCACAGTGTCATGTACAGACACTAACTGGTTTGAACAATGAGGAAACGCACTCATTGTATATACTTAAAGCACAGTGATACTTTGGTAGAGGTTTGGGTTTGTGTAGTTACCTTGCCATGATGTAACTCCAAATATTGGTGAGATATCTTCAATGGTTACTGTGTTGCTACATTGATTAGAAATTGATATTCCCCCAAAAAGTTACACACTGCGTCGCGATATGACAGTGCTGTACGGTGAAGTATTAAAAAAGATATCTACAGTATAAATCGGTAAGAAACTGAATGGACAGTTGCAGGCACACACAGCATATTTGTTGATAGTGTGGTCATGTTAATGAGGATGGAATGAGGCCATCTGGAGGCCTTATCACCCTGCTGTCTGCTACACAGGGTGACGGCAAGGTGACACGACCAAGACACTGCACTGGATTAACTGTCCCTGACACTCAACACACATACTGTACACATACCACACACACACACAATTTATTTTTAGGCACTTAAGCTTTTATTTTGAAAGATACGTTGTGAGGAAATCTGCTATTGTCACTGCAAATCTTTGAATACATTTTTTTTAAAGCAAACATTTGTAACTCAAATTTTTGCTTCTGGGGATTCTACAAATGTACACAAAGAATTTACAAAATGATATGTATTTGGCCACAGACCCCCATCTCAAAACATGTTGTTCGAGGGACCCCCCAGAAGCAAAGCTTCATGTCGCTTTAAAAATATATATATATATATATATTCAAAGATTTGCGGAATGAATGGGTTAAAAATGTATGAAAAAGCCTTCTGCCTCCCATTGTCTGGGAGGACGTCAATTGCTTCCCATCGCCTGGGAGAGGCGTCCGGAGGCGTCGGAGCGGGTTTGGGATACTAAATGAGGACGTCCTGGAAGAGAGGGTACGTGACCTACCTCCTGGTGGTGGAGTCCTGGAAGGGGTAGATGACCTGCTCGTTGTGACAGAGCTCACAGATGAAGCCTTTCTCTCGACACAGGCTGCAGCTGAACACGTGGGAGCTGGCGAACTTGATCACCTTGACCAGGAACGGAGCCAGCTTCCCATCGATCACCTAAAGCATGAGAGAACCACACACATGACGAAAGGAACAATGCATTAGGGAAAAGGGTGGCAACTTTCACAATATCGCTTCAACCCATTAACTCTTTAACTGCCAGTGTATACATTAAAAAACTTTTAACTCATTCAGTGCCAAAAATATTTCTGGCTATATCACCCCTGTGCCGAGGCCAAAAATACATTGTAAAAAAAAAGTGCTTAGGAGCCGAGATACAGCCTTTTTCAGTAAGAAGTTAAACAAGAAGTGAATGGAGCAGCAAATCTTCAAATCATCATATCTTGGGTTCTGAACCTTAAAAAAAAAAAGGAAAAAAAAAAAAATCATTTTTTTTCATGACGTCTCAGACGTCATTGGCACTCTGGGCTTATGAAAAACGTGACGTCTGCGACATCATTGGCACTGAATGAGTTAATGGGTTAATTGTCCAAGGTTCAAGGTTGTGCTTTATTGTCACATCTTGTGTACAGGTACATAAGAGTGAAACTTATTGTCCGATTGGCTGAATACTAAAGGTGTGTCTGTTTTCCCAGCAGTGTCCGGTTTAGGGGCCCGTCAGGGAGATAAGGTGCCATCTGAAAAGGGCGTGGCTCTCTGGCCTCCTCCTCTATTTAAGAGTTCACTCTCTCCCTTCCCATGCAGCCACCATGCAGCATTGCAGCAGCATGGCCCACTGCTTTTGATTTGTTTGCATACAACACTTCACACACACACTCCCTGGCCTACACTACTGATAACTGACACTGATATCTTTACTTTTCACTATTTGAGTGTTAATTAAAGGGAGCCTCCGCACACTCAAAACTGCGAAAAATCAGATTTTTTCAAATGTTTTATATATATAGCGAGGTTTCGGTCATAGACCTCCTCCAGGCATCGATGCCTGATTTTGCACAGTTTTGAGTGTGCGGAGGCTCCCTTTAATTGTTCATTTGGTTTGCTTTTGGCTCCAGCACCTCACTCAAGTCCACTGGCAGATGAGGTGTTTTTTTCACTTTTAACCTTATACTATGTTAATAAAACACATTTTGTATTTGTAACCAGTGTGTGGACTCTCTCATTTGTTGCAAGCCTTGAGCCAGACTTACAGACTAACAATATGATTATGAACATTTGACTTGCGTGTGAACGCCAGATTACGTGTGTGTGTGTGTGTGTGTGTGTGTGTGTGTGTGTGTGTTGGGGTCAGTATTAATTCTGATTTAGTCTTATGAATAACACACCATTTAGTTTTAGTAATCTGAAATTGTTTAGTCTTAGTCGACTAAATATCAAAACATATCACTCTTCCAATGGAAGAGTTAGTTAGTAGTAAATAATAATAATAAGGAAGCAGAGATATAGAGAGATACAGAGAGAGAGAGCGAGGGAGAATGAAGTACATGAAGGTCCAGAGATAGCGGGATGAAGGAGAAACAAGAAAAGGAAGATGGAAGGTTACAAGGTACATGACAAGAACATGTGACAGAGAGAGAGTTCAATGTCAAACGTGGTTAATATTCTGTCAAAAAGGGCAGGGCCCACAAGCCCACGCGGCGCGTGGTGGGCTTGTAGGTCTAGTATTTTCAGAGCACAACACCGCTTCAAGCATTCACATTAAACCTAATGAAAACCTGCAAATTAAAGACGAGAGCGAGAGAGAGAGAGAGAGAGGGGAGTGGCAGAAAAGGAGGAAAATAAAAGTGAGGGGTTGAAGGAAGAAAGGGCTGTTCCGTTCTGGAGAAAAAGAAAGAAAGAAAAGAAAGAAACATAATATACTGAATGCCATTTAATGGCACTGCTTGACAAGCTCTTTGAAATACCAGGGAGAGGAGAGTGTATGTGAAAGAGGAGGGGAGAGAGAGAGAGAGAGAGAGAGAGAGAGAGAGAGAGAGAGAGAGAGAGAGAGAGAGAGAGAGAGAGAGAGAGAGAGAAAGAGAGAGCAAGAGCGAGAGGGAGAGAGAGCAAGAGAGAGAGAGAGAGAGAGAGAGGCCATAGACCCTGGGAGCTCATACAAGTGGTTACACCTGGCACGGCCCACACAGGGACCTCCCAATTATAATGCCCTCTATGCTCTCTGCTGAGAGAGAGAGAGCGAGAGAGAGACACAGAGACACAGAGACACAGAGACACAGAGACACAGAGACACAGAGGGAGAGAGAGCACAAAAAGACAAGGAGAGAGGAGGAGAGGGAGGTAGGCGAAAGAAGGGCAGACCACCCCGACCTTCCAGTACACACACACACTCTCCTGTCTGAATCATGTTCCTGCGTAATTTATTATTTATTGCTCATAACGTGTCTCTCTGTCTGTCTGTCTGTCTATCTAAAAAAGGTATAATTGTCTCTACAAAAGTACAAAAGTAAATAACCAACTAGAACTACGTTCATTTTTAAACTGGAACGGCTTTTCAGGAAGCTGAACGTTCCTTTTGTTGATTTGGAAGTTGTATTATTGGTCAATGGGGCAATTTAGAACTGTTTTGTGTGTGGCGATCTCATCTCACAGACCTGTTCACTGTAGCCCACTGTAAACTACAGTACAGTATTTTAGAGCCCAGCAGACAGACATGCAGACAGACAGACAGACAGAAAGACAGCTGTAAAGCTAGCGATTTAAAAGTCATCATACAACTCTGTTCTTTTAACTCAAAGCTGAAGACTTTTCTGTTTCCGTTGGCTTTGCCTGATGATTTTTTATCATTTTCTTCTGCACTGTAATTTTGTCCTTATTTTTTTTTAAAGGTAGTGCAAGTGATGTTTTCTGGTTAAAACAAAACTTTTAATTTTTGTTAGAAGGTTAAAGCTCTATATTCTGATAGTAATCCTTGCTATAGTGTGTTTGTTCAGTAACATGGGTCTCCCTGTCTATCCAGCTCTATAATAAACAGAAAATACATTTTCTAATTTTCATTGAAAAACAGAGTCCGTACACGGGGGTCACGCTCCAAAAGATTAAGGGTTTATCACCTCCATAGCGTGACGTTTGGAGCCTAGTGGCTCTTCCTCAGACACTAGGCTCCAAACATAACGCTATGGTGGTAATAAACCCTTTAATCTCTTGGAACATGACCCAGTGTGCCGGCTCCATATTTCATTGAGGTTTTGGTTCTGCACCTGCACCTGGCATTTTACAATGTGGATGTGTGTGCTTTTCTACTTGTGCAGGAAAGAGTACACATTAATCAGCTTTGATTTTACAGTGTTCCAGTTCCAATTGTGTCTGCTCACTTATTTATGTGACCACTTGTTTGTCCTGTATGAGATCTCTCTCCTGATTGGTGTCACGAGTCACCACCTGAAAATGCATTTTCTGTTCACTAAAGAGCTGGAGCGACACAAACACAAACACTAGTGATTACTATCGCAATATAGAGCTATTTAACTATTATTTTAACAAAGAAACTCACTTTAATGCTTGGTCTCAATGTTTAATGTTTTACGTAAAGCACTTTGAATTGCCTTGCTGAAACGTGCAATTAAAGGTAGGGTAAGTGATATTTTTTGGTTAAAACAAAAAGTATTTTCTTAAAAGGTTAAAATGCTATATTCTGATAGTAATCATTGCTATAGAGTGTTTTTTCAGTAACAGATGTCTCCCCGTCTCTCCAGCTCTTTAATAAACAGAAAATACATTTTTCGGTAGGTGTCAAAATCTCAGCCAATCAGGAGAAAGTACCCATTTTTAAGCTTAATTTGTATAGTGTTCCAGTTCCAATTTTGCATGCTCATTTCTTAGTGTCATCACTTCCAATTTCACTTGTTTAATCTGTATCCTGATTGAGTTCTCTGTCCTGGTTGGATAAAATTGGAAATGAAACTGAAACTGAAACGAAAATGCATTTTCTGTTTAATAAAGAGGTGGAGAGACAAGGAGACTCCTAATACTGAACAAACACTCTATAGCAATGAGTACTATCAGAATATAGAGCTATTTAACAATTATTTTAACCAACGCAAATCACTTACCCTACCTTTAAAAGAAACGTAAACTGAAATAGCGTCGCAAGCTTGTAGAATGGCCTATTTTCAGCAGAGTATGATTAAAGCGTAAGATGTAAAGTGGGGTAATGTTATAGAGGCTGATAGACACGTATAACATAGTATAAAGCAGTATATTTGTAGTATAAAGCAGTATATTTGTAGTGTAAAAGCAGTATATTTGTCCCCACAGCCAGGCCAAAGCAAGCAGGGCCAAGCCACATCCAGTCCAGTCCAGTCCACATGACAAATAGACGTGCTGATGCTTAGTGACAGAGCCAGTAATGAAGGCGGTTCTATAATTGGACTGGGCACAACGACAAGACTGGCAGCACGGGTCTGGGTGGCACAATGATACGATGGAGGGAGGGACAGAAAGATGGATGGATGGATGAATAAAGGAGAGATGAAGGGAGGGACTAAGACAGAAAGATGGATCAATGAATGGAGAGAGAAAGATGCTAATATAAGTCTGTCTTGCACATAACACGATCATCGTCTGACCAATCAACTTTCAACTTGGCGTTCGGAGCCCCGAGTACCTGACAGCGTGGCAATGCCGAGTGGACATCCAGTTGGACCTGCGGTTCAATCCAATGCGGTCTTTCTGTCTGTATGTGTCGGTTTTATGCCCACGTATGGAGATCCCTGATGTCACCAATATGACGTCATAGCAGTGTTGATTTAAACTATGACGAAAAATGTTCGTCGACTACCTTTTTGCCAGACCCAAGGGGTCGGGCTTACATGAGGCTTTGTACCCGTTTCGTCCATACATGGGCAGGGGCCATTTGTCCTCCGGCCCCAGCCAAAAAAAAGTTTGTGACGTCCCCTTTCGTCACGAACTATTCATGACATCATGAACTTCAGTTATAAAGTGGTTTGTAGGTGTGTTACATACTAGGACTTCATTCTGGGTCTGGCAGAACCAGGTCTCCTGGTCTTGTTTCACTGGCGAAAACTAAATAAAAACTAAGCTATGAGGACTAAAACTAAGATTAGATATACTGACAATTTTGTCAACAAATATAATCTAGACTGAAATTTTAGGGGGAGACTAGTGGAGAATAGATCCAGTAGAACTAAGTCATCATGGGTCCAAGCGGTTGTCACAGACCGAAAATAGCTGCTCTACAAGCTCACATCGGCATGCAGCTAAGTGAAAATCGGCCATTTCCAATGGGTTCAAGGCCCGCCAAAAATACATTTCTATCACTTTATTCAAAAGACTATGACTAAAACTAAATACAAATTTGCTGCCAAAATCAACACAGCGTCATAGTACTGCCATCTTGGCCTCAAAGTACTATGATAATGGGTACCGCACTAAGTACCCATTGACAACGGGTACAATGGGTATTGCATTGCCCCGAGTGGCATGCATTCCAAAGGGGCATTGTTCCCAAGGGGCATCGGCATAGTTTTCTTAATTTGTCCAAAAAACTATGGAAATCTACGGTAGGAACCCCCCCCCCCCCATGGTCGGAGAGAAGTTCCTGGTTGGCCTACCAAAAGACGTCTGTGACCTCACTCATCACTGTAGCTCGTGACTCCATCACAAAGCGTTAGCATTCAGAAGTAGTGGGGCAGGATGAAGTGAAAAGGGTAATTCTGATGTCATTTCAACATCATCTTGCAAATTTGACAGGTAATGACACATTCCTACCTACGGATGTCCTCTAGTAAAAATGGGGTGATAGGATGATATTCCGCTGTGAAACAACAGTTTAAATCAGGTCTAGAATGAACTGGAATTTAGATTTAGCACAGAAGCGCGTTCCTGATCAGCAGCAGATGGGGAATGTGATATTAAACAGAAGAAGAAAACCAGTGGCACTTCCTAGAATTAAGTACATTTTTTTGGGCGCTTTTTTTTCCCCTTTTCCTGTATATCTGCTATTTTTGAATAGCTAAAGTATAAAATAATGGTTTAAGTGGTTACACAGACGCGTTACCGGTTTTAATGGGTCAAACTCTCGGGAAGGAGATAAAAACGCCACAAAACAGAGCGTTCGGCCAGCGCCTCGTCTCGCTGATGGTTTCCCCAAAACGTTGCTCCCGTATAGGAACGGACACGACGGCCCCTTAGCGGAGGTGTTCCTACTCTCTCTGTACTAATTATTGACAGCGGAAGCTTCAGAACCTTCTGCATGTTTGTCTCCCACTCTGTGTCCCACTCTGTGTGAATGAAACCAAAGGGTGAAAAGGCCTCAGAAATGTGCTCTCTTGACACATGACTGACAAGTGCTAGACCTCTGCATTCCAGCAGGTCCTTGCTGTGTGTGTGTGTGTGTG
Source organism: Gymnoscopelus braueri (assembly GCF_963280865.1). Lineage (NCBI taxonomy): Eukaryota > Metazoa > Chordata > Actinopteri > Myctophiformes > Myctophidae > Gymnoscopelus > Gymnoscopelus braueri. Next base: position 8,133,954 of record NC_137618.1, on the reverse strand, counting down.
TGTGTGTGTGTGTGTGTGTGTGTGTGTGTGTGTGTGTGTGTTGGGGGGGGGGGGGCTTTTGGGGGCCTGTCAGCTGCTGTCTGTGCACTGTCATTGTAGCTTTTCCAAGAAGAGGACCCCCCCCCCCCCTTTTCTCCTCCCACTCCCAAAACCTCCATCCCTCCCACCCAGCTTCTCCCTCTCTCTCTCTCTCTCAATGCTCACCTACATGTTTCCTTCAGTCTTCTATACTCCATGTTTCTTGGTTTTTCCCTCTGTGTCTCTAGTGAATCCAGTCTTTCTCTACTCTCTCTACTCATCCTCCTCTACTTAACCCCCGTTCTATCTGTCCCGGTGTTTTCCCATACCCCCCCACACTCTCTCCCTCTCCCTCCTCTGCTTTCCTTCAGTCGCTCCCACCTTCCTATTTTGCAGGACCCTTTCCCCCTCCCCTCTCTCCTCCCGCATCTCCCCCTCCATCTCTACCCCCCCCCCCATCACCTCCCCATTTCTACCCCTCTACCATCGTGTCACCCCCCCCCCCCCCAATCTTTACCCCCTCCGTCCCACGTGGAGTTCTTTGTGATTCCACAACCTCCTAATCCCCTCAAACGGCTGTTTAGCAGCCGTTTTCCTAACCCCGCCTCCAGAATTCCCCCCCGTGCGTGCGCACACACACACACACACACACACACACACACACACACACACAGACACACACACACACACACACACCTATACTTGTGAGGACATCAACATTTTCGCTAAAACAAACTTCTAAATCAGTGGTTCTAAAACCTTTTCATGTCAAGGACCCCCAAACCGGTTTTCCCCTCTAAAACTCTAAAATTCTCTTTTAACCAACAACAACTTCTCTTGTGAGGATCACGAAATGTTTCCTTACCATGTCTATTTCTCAAATTCTACTATACTTGTGGGGACATTTGGCCCTAACAAGTATAGACACACACACACACACACACACACACACACACACACACACACACACACACACACACACACACACACACACACACACACACACACACACACACACACACACACACACACACACACACACACACACACACACACACACACACACACACACACACACACACACACACAGAGAGAGAGCGGGCCGACAGCATTACAGCTCCATTAGAGAGGCCGGAGAGGCTGTCGGGATTACAGCTCAATAAAGAGCAGGGTTGAGCTGTGTTTGGATAACACCCTCTCCTTAAACACACACACACACACACACACACACTGAACAGGATTACCAGTGCACTATATATCCAGTCATCAGTGGGGTGGGTGTGTGCTCGTGCGCGTGTGTGGAAAAAGTACTCAAATTCTTTACTTAAGTAAAAGTATCAATACTGCAATATAGAAATACTCTGTTACAAGTAAAAGTCCAGAATTCAAAATGTACTTGAGTAAAAGTACAAAAGTATTGGCACCAAATCAAAAAGTAAAAGTACTAAAATGTTTGAAAATAGCAGATCTACAAGCTCACAACGCGTTGTGAGCTTGTAGATCGTCTATTTTCAAATAGCCTACGCATAAAAGTGATTAATGTATGTTTCATAATATCATAATTTATATCTGAAAAGTAACTAGTAACTTAAGTTTTCAAATAATTGCAGTGGAGTAAAAGTACAACATTTGCTTCTGAGATGTGGTGGAGTAGAAGTAAAAGTATTAGAAATTGGAAATACTCAAGTAAAGTACAAATACCTCAAAATTGCACTAAAGTAACAGTATTTGTAAATGTAAATGTGACGCGAGGGACAGATTTTAATGGCAATATAATGCCGATATTAAAAAGTGATCCTGATAAATAAGAACTTATAAGAAGGTATACTGCGTTGGTTTCATGATTGATCATTCAAATAAACATGGCCCACCCATCGGACCACTTAACTCAGTGGTTCTCAAACTTTGTCATGCCAAGGACCCCCAAAATGATATGCATTTGGCCGCGGACCCCCATCTCAAATATTTTGTTCCAGGGACCCCCAGAAGCAAAGATTTGAGTTAAAAATATTCGCATAAAAATATATATATTCAAAGTTTTGCACACATTTTCACGATTTTTCAAAAATTGCAGATCTACAAGCTCATAGCGCGGCACTCTGTGCCGCGCTATGAGCTTGTAGATCTGCTATTTTTGAATAGCCAAAGGTAAAAATTATTGTGATGCTATATTAACACATTTTGCTGGGGACCCCCTGGTACCCCCCCAAGGACCCCTGGGGGTCCCCGGACCCCACTTTGAGAACCAACGTGATACAGGATAAACAATTGAAGTTGGAATTGGAAATGATGACACACGAAGGAGCTGATCAATGACCAAAATTGGAACGCTATAAAAATTGAAGCTGATAAATGATCTTTGCAATGTTCACCTTTCTGATTGGATAAATCTGGTAACCCGACCCTGAAAATGTATGTAAAGGAGTAGTTCACCCCCCAAAACAAATCATGGAAATTTTGAATGTGACAAAAACTAAAAAGTCTCAATGAATTCAATGCTTCATGGGGTGTGTAATTGATAGAAAATAAGTCATTTTTTGGGTGAACTACTCCTTTAACCAAGTAACTGGAGCGATGGAGAGGCCCTCTTACTAACCAAACACTCTATGATAGAGCCATAACTTTTTAACAAAACAAAAAACGTACAGTTTAAACCACCTATTAAAACCGGGAACGCATCTGTGTAACCGCTTTAAACCATTATTTTATACTTTGGCTATTCAAAAATAGCAGATCTACAAGCTCATAGCGCGGCACCGAGTGCCTCACTATGAGCTTGTAGATCTGCTATTTTTGAAACATCTTGACAATTTGTGCAAATCTTTGAACATATATATATTTTAAAGCAAACATTTTTACTCAAATCTTTGCCTCTGGGGGGTCCCTAGACCAAACATATTTTCAGATGGGGGTCCGCGGCCAAATACATATAATTTTGGGGGTCCTTGACAAGAAAAAGTTTGAGCACCACTGATATAGCAACAATAGTTTTTTTTAGACGTTTGACAGTTCCAAAAGTTCGCTTTAAAAAAATATATATTCAACTTTTCACGCTTTTTCAAAAATAGCAGATATACAAGCTCATAGCTCGGCACTCGGTGCCGCGCTATGAGCTTGTATATCTGCTATTTTTGAATAGCCAAAGAAATCTAAAATTACAGAGATGCGTTCCCGGATTGGTTAAATAGAACTCAAGAGAATGTTGGTTTTGCATATATGTAATACAGAGCACAGGGCTTTCTAGGAACTACAATCAAAACGCATTACAATCAAATATCCAACCAACCAAAATACTCTTGTGAAATTCTCTCAGAGAATCCCTTACAGTAACTGGCTGGGACGAAATACATTTCAGATGCATTGTGGGTAGCATGGCCCCGTTAAGTGAAGGTATGTCGCAGTAATGAGTGTGAGGACTGTGTGTGTGTGACACTGTGTGTGTGTGTGTGTGTGTGTGTGAGAGAGAGTGTGTGAGAGTGAGAGTGAGGATGTATTCAGCAGGCCTTTGTGCCAGAGTAGGACAGTACTTGGCATGTAGAGAATAGCTGGCTGTTATGCTGGGAAGATGGCTCTGCTCGCTGTGTGTCACGAAAGGATTCGCACACACACACACACACACACACGCACGCACACGCACACGCACGCACGCACGCACGCACGCACGCACGAACACAAGCAAAGGAATGCACACACACACGACAAGTACATCAGAACCAACTACAGTAGCTTGCCACAGTGTTAATTTGACACAATTAGTATGTATACAAATCTGCTCCCCTCTCCTTCTCGCTCTCCCTCTCTCTCACACACACACAAAATCCAGTCCTCACACCAAGACCTCCAAAAAAAAAACATTCCGCTGAACTATTGCAGTGTAGCGAAAAAAACACTCAGGGACAAACTCCTCAGCGCACCACAAAGAGGAAGAGTTGCCAAACAGGGCTGGTGTGTGTGGGTAAGGCTTGGACAAACACATATGGTGTATAACAAATGAACTGGCTCTAAATAGAGCACACACACACACACACACACACACACACACACACACACACAAGGAGAATGAAGGCTATTTGCTGAGAATGGAGTGAATGGATTAGCGTGTACGTAAGAGCGTCCAGGTCAGAGGCAGTGGCCGCGGCCTGCGCTGACCTCCCGTGTTTCCTCCAGCAAACAAAAAAGCCCACGCTGATTAAGGGCTGTGTTTTTATTCAGCCGGGTAATCAAAAGGAACAGGCTCGTTAATAAGTAAATCCAATTAAGAGGGCAGCGTGCTGAGGACGAGGCGAGAGACGACGAGAGCGAGAGAGTTTCATTGTGTTTTGTGTGTGTGGGGGGTTTATTTCCCCTTTGCTTTATTTAGAGAGCGTGGATAAACAGGAAACCGAGGGCACCTGAGCGCCACCCCCCCGCCCCCTCATTTCTGAACATGTCATAATTAGGAGAACGTTCGGTGAAAGTAGCCGATCTACAAGCTCACACCGTGTTCGTGTCAGGGGGTTGTGAGCTCCTAGATTGACTAATATTTGGCGAAGAGATATGGAGCGGCGACTCCCAAGATTGATTGATTGAATATTAGTCAGAAATGTAAACAGCACATGGTACAGTCAGACATTAAGGCTAAAAGCGCGACACAAAAGAGTTTCTCTACAATACGGATGCTGGGGTTTACTTCAATAAATGATGACACATAACCACTTAAGCCCTATAACAGCGAGAACAAGCTTTGTGACCTTGTAGATCAGCTATTTTCTGTATTTAAAAATATATACATATATTTTTTAAATATGTAGTCTATGATGAGATACCCAAAATAGTGACGTCAGGTTGAAGGTGGTTAAGACAAGAAAAAACTACTATGATATCAAATGCTTTAATTAGCCGTTTTATATATTTTTCTGTTATTAGTTGGTTTTGTATATTCTATAACAAACATGCCAATACATGCTTTACATTTTATATTATTATTAACATGTCATTAACATCTAAGGTCCTCTAAGGTACGCTACAGAATAAGATACTTGTTGCTAAAATGCATTATACTTTATTATTATACATGTAATCTGTCCGTACAAAACCTACTAATTAAATCAATTCCTTTGCAAGCTATCATATCTAGTGAACAATAATGTTATTTTTTTTTTAAAACTCGTGTGTTCATCTTTGTACCTTTTTGTGTGCGTCTAACACCGTGTGCATCTGCGTGCCTTTTGTGCGTGTTTGCATGTTGTGTGTACGTGTGTGACAGCGTGTGAGTAATTGTGTGGTTTGCGAGGACGTTGGGAAGAATGGAGAGATGTCACGCTTTGTTTTCCTGCCTGTTGATTCTGAATGTGACCAATTAGTGAAGAGGAGCGTGGGGAGGGGGAGGGAGGGAGGGAGGGGGGTCAGCTAGAGAGAGAGAGAGAAGAAGAAGAAGAAGGGGGCTCCAACTATTTCACCATGAGTGTCTGGAGTAGTTCATGGTAACAGAGAGAGAGAGAGAGAGAGAGAGAGAGAGAGAGAGAGAGAGGGTTTGAGAGAGAGAGAGCTCTCTCTCTCTCTCTCTCAATATCTCTCTGATTGAGAGAGAGAGAGAGAGGGGGTTGAGGGAGAACATAAACAATAGAAGTTTGGAGGAGCCCCTTCCCTTCAATGGCCAACTGACACAGAGGAGCTGCTGCCTTTGAAAGGACAGCATGGAACGCACCAGAACACAATAGAAGACATGTGTAATGGACAACGTATGGAGACATGTCCAACAATAGAAGACGTGTAATTACATTACATTACATTACAGTCATTTAGCAGACGCTTTTATCCAAAGTGACTTACAATAAGTGTATTCAACATAGGTAGGGAACGAAAACTACTAATCACCAGAAGTCTTTAGTGCATTTTCTGCAAAAACAAGCAACCAAGAGTATACCTAGCGCTAAGGTAAAAGTGCAATATATCAGCTACCTATTTCCTTAAACAGATGAGACAAAATAGCTAAATCAAATGAGCATGAGCTAAAACAAATAAGTGTATCGACTAAACAAGATCCAATAAACAATACAGCAATAGAAAACAAGCGTTCGAACAACTAGTTAACAACAAGTAGGTCAGGCAGAGAGGAAGGGTAGTGTTTCCTGAAGAGGTGGGTTTTCAGTCTGCGGCGAAATATGGGCAGTGACTCTGCTGTCCTAACATCAGTGGGAAGTTCATTCCACCACTGTGGGGCCAGAACAGAAAAGAGTCGTGACCGTGTGGATCGGCCAGAAGGACCCTTGAGTGACGAGGTAATGGACAACGTATGGAGACATGTCCAACAATAGAAGACGTGTAATGGACAACGTATGGAGACATGTCCAACAATAGAAGACGTGTAATGGACAACGTATGGAGACATGTCCAACAATAGAAGACGTGTGTAATGGACAACGCATGGAGCCATGTCCAACAATAGAAGACATGTAATGGACAACGTATGGAGACATGTCCAACAATAGAAGACGTGTAATGGACAACGCATGGAGACATGTCCAACAATAGAAGACGTGTAATGGACAACGTATGGAGACATGTCCAACAATAGAAGACGTGTGTAATGGACAACGTATGGAGACATGTCCAACAATAGAAGACATGTGTAATGGACAACGTATGGAGACATGTCCAACAATAGAAGACGTGTGTAATGGACAACGCATGGAGACATGTCCAACAATAGAAGACGTGTAATGGACAACGCATGGAGACATGTCCAACAATAGAAGACGTGTAATGGACAACGCATGGAGACATGTCCAACAATAGAAGACGTGTAATGGACAACGTATGGAGACATGTCCAACAATAGAAGACGTGTAATGGACAACACATGGAGACATGTCCAACAATAGAAGACGTGTAATGGACAACGTATGGAGACATGTCCAACAATAGAAGACGTGTAATGGACAACGTATGGAGACATGTCCAACAATAGAAGACGTGTAATGGACAACACATGGAGACATGTCCAACAATAGAAGACGTGTAATGGACAACGTATGGAGACATGTCCAACAATAGAAGACGTGTAATGGACAACGTATGGAGACATGTCCAACAATAGAAGACGTGTAATGGACAACGTATGGAGACATGTCCAACAATAGAAGACGTGTAATGGACAACACATGGAGACATGTCCAACAATAGAAGACGTGTAATGGACAACGTATGGAGACATGTCCAACAATAGAAGACGTGTAATGGACAACGCATGGAGACATGTCCAACAATAGAAGACGTGTAATGGACAACGCATGGAGACATGTCCAACAATGAAAGACACTCCACACACTGGCCAAGAAAACCTTCAAGTTGTCAACAGAATAAAGCCAAAGGCATCACAGCCATTGGTAATGAGAGACATGGAGACTCCTGTTACTGAACAAACACTCTATAGCAATGAGTACTATCAGAATATAGAGCTATTTAACACTTATTTTAACCAAAAATATCACTTACCCTCGCTATACAGTTATGTCAGATATAAGCCAGTGGTTCTCAAACATTTTCATGTCAAGGACCCCCAAATTAATATGTATTTGGCCACGGACCCTCACATGAAAGGACCCCCCATAAGAGAAGAGCACAGTTCTTGACTGTAGTTTTGACTGTTGATTCAACATTCTTGATTTGTCAACATCTTGAATAGCCGAAAAATAATAAAGTGTTTAAACTGTTAAACTTCATTTTGCTGGCAGCCCCCTGGAAACCCCTCAAGGACCCCTGGGGGTCCCCCGAACCCCACTTTGAGAACCACTGACATGAGATAAGTCACAATTATTACATGATCGCCTAATCACAATTATTTTAGATAATCGCAATTGTCTATTGCCGAATGTTGAAAGACTCATATATTTTCAAACATTTTCAAACATAGTGGAAATAGCAAGCTCAAACTTTTTTTTCAAAGTATAGATATTAAATGATGTAAGTTATTTGTCATATCTGCCCTGTGCACCTTTTGTTTATGAAGCCTAAAAGCCAAACAGAAATAAAAAACGTTTCATAACGTTCCAATGTTCAACGACAGAAACGCAATTAGATCGTCAATCGCAATTATTTGAGTGTCAATTAATCATCAAGTAAAATGTCATAATCGTGACAGCACTAGACACGAGCCACCGAAGAAGAGAACCTCGCTCTCTCGTGTGACATGAGCAGCATCTTGGGAGCATCTTGGGACACACCTGTGTTTTGGGGGGGCTACACCCCAAACACACCTGTCTGACCCACGTTGATTACCAGAGACACGTCTAAGCTCTGATAATACCAGGGCACACACGGTTGATTGTAGGCCTGGTAACTATGAAACCCCAAATATGACAGGTATGTTTTAATGAACGACATGAAACACGCAACATTGATGTTTAAGATGGCAACAATGTTCTTAGTTTCAATGGGCCCGATTCACTAAGCTGTTTACGCCCATATTTTTATATATATTTATATTTTGAACGTAAAGGAATTTACGCAATTTCTCACGTCTGATTCATTAATCTTTTTCTGTCTGTATTTTGCGGGAGGTCCGCTCTTTCTCAAGTCTGCTCCGAGGCTGACTTACACGGGGCCAAAGCTTGCCTATGTCATTAGAATGCCTTATTCTTCATGAAAAATCAATTACAACAGTACTAAACAAATTCAAACGATTTTTTTTCCTTTTCAGTTGACACATTTAGAGATTATTAGGTCCCTCGGCGTGTTTTCCGCATTTGGGCTTTCATGCCAACTCCAATGATGCGCTATTAATTTATAATATTGATTTGACCACATCCCATGAAGCCGTCTTACCTTGATGAGGATACAGAATGATGAAAGCTGTGTCCATTACTACATTAACAATTCCTATGTAGTGGAGGGTTCGTCCAAAGGACAGAACCCCCTCAGTAATCAATAAAGCTCTGATCAAAGTGATCGGATATTCCAGCATCTTTTTTACCTCGGCTAAGGTGAGTGAGTGATTGTTCAGTAGAAAGGGCTTATATAATGTCCATTCCAAGTTTTATTAGCCTTTGGTGGTGAAGTTAACTTTGTAAACACACTTGTTATTTTCATTACACGCGAGAGACGGCTGTTTACTTTATAAACGTTTAATCGTGTGAGGGACTCGCTTGCCCTCGTCTCCGTCGGGTGGAAACCTCATTATGTCCAAAACTGTTACTTTTGAGGATTCAAATTCAAAAACAGCGAAAGTAGCAGATCTACAAGCTCAAAACACATCACTTCGCACCGCGTTTCGAGCTTGTAGATCTGCTACTTTTGATGCTTTTGTGTGACGCTGTAGTATGATCAAGTAGGACGTTAATTTACAGGAAAGAGGTTTCTGCGCGACAGCAACAATATTCACGTTACGTGTGTGTGTGTGTGTGTGTGTGTGTGTGTGTGTGTGTGTTTACCTGCTGTAGGTCCGACAGAGAATACAGATGGATGTGTTGCAGCAGGTATTCTCTGGGGAAGATCCTGTGAACAACACACACATGGAGAACAGAAGAACAATTAAAACTTAATGATTCTATGACATTCATTTTCACTTTTTTTGGGGGGGTTTTATGACCTCAATTACACCCCAAAAATCTGAACTTTGAACATTCAGTGGATTTTCTGTGGTCTGGGGTTTTCTGAATAATTAGGCTGAAAAGTAATCTGAGCTTGGCCCTTCGGCAGTGAGGTCACAGCCGATTAATCCCGCCCACTCTCCTCCTCGCCCCTCCCCTCCCCTATCCTTTGGGGGGGGCGGAGCAGAGGCGATGATTGACAGGCAAAATCCCTCACCAGCAACACCCGCAGGCAAAGATTTCTTTTTTCATTACAGTTGAAAAGGCTTTAGAAATGTGAGAGAAAAACACCTGCCATGGATCAATGGAGTGGAATTTTTTGTTGAAACTTTCTATACACGTTTGAAGGACCATGACAAAGACTTTTAATGTGTGGTAAAACTGAACATCATGAAACCTTTAATGCCAAAAACAGATCTAATGCGACGCACTAGTGAGCTAATGAGGCAAAAACTGGCATGGCAAGTTTATTCGGACGTTACGTCCTTAATGTAGTCTAGAGGCTAAGAAGTAACACATGTAAAATACCCCAACACAAATGACGGAAAAAGTGTACATTTATTTCTATCCAAAGTTGAGTTTACAGCAACTGCATAGGAAACATAAATAGGGAAAGCATATCTAATCGGGGAGGCCAAGGCCAAAAATGACAAACAAAAAACTCCACCCTACCTGGAAATAAATGGAGCCCAAACAAAAATAAGAAGTCCAAGAGGAATTAAAAGAAATGGCAGCATATCCCTACCAATCTTCCCTTGTCTTTACTTTAACCCATTAAGACCAGGAAAGCAACCACTTTAACCATTATTTTATGCTTTGGCTATTCTAGATTCTAGCACTCAGTGCCGCGCTATGAGCTTGTAGATCTGCTATTTTTGAAAAATCTTGAAAATGTGTGCAAATCTATGGATATATATATTTTTAAAGGGAAATTTTTTTACTTGAAATCTTTGCTTTTGGGGGTTTCCTGGAACAAAACATTTTGAGATGGGGGGTCCGCGGCCAAATACATATCTAAAAATGGTTTCTAAATTCTAACAGTATGTTGCTATATCAGTGGTGCTCCAACTTTTCCATGTCGAGGACCCCCAAAATGATATGTACTGTATTTGGCCACTGACCCCCCATCTCAAAATATTTTGTTCCAGGGATTTTGCCTATTATTTGCCCACTTGCAAATATCCTCGCGACCCACAAGTGGGACCCGGCCCAGAGGTTGAGAACCACTGGCCCATGCTACTGTAACTGCATGATAATATTATTAACCAATCCAAGCCACACAGCCCACCGGATGCGACCGATGGCTTTTGACCGGTCGCCTAGCAACAGCGGGGCGTTTGGATGGAACCGTAGATAAAACCTATTTGGACGCACATTATGGACAAACACACACACGGCTCATATGTACACACTCACACAAAGCATACGCAAGATGCACACGCACGCTTACTCTGTGTGCACACACACACACACACACACACACACACACACACACACACACACACACACACACACACACACACACACACACACACACACACACACACTAAAGTAATGAGTTGTGACGTAAGTTCACAGTGAATGGCGTTAAAAACATGAATGAACAGATGAATGGAGATAGAAAGAAGCTGTAATCCTGCAAAATAACTCAAACCAATCCTTTGTTTCACAATATCTGGCAAAGCAATAATAATAATAATGGCTTAGAAATGGTCTTAGGTTATGAAATCATGCTAAAATGGTGATAGAGCTATAGGGTTGTCGCCATGATGCCATTTTAGCGATGAACGGTTTCATCGTTGTTTTTGGCATTGAATGTTGGAACATGTAAATCAAAATTTAATGCTGATGTTTGCTTTATAAGATTTGTAAGCAACAGATTGCACAGGGCAGATTAGCCCTAGAATGTCTGTGATCTTACATACATTTCATGTATTTCAAATACACAGCCATAGATCGGTCCCATCCGCACACGGTTAGCAGACTGATCTGCGCGGCATAAAAGTGTACTCACCCAAAAATGAATTAATAATACTTGGAGTCAGATATTTATTGTCCTCTAGTTTCATATCCATTTGAAGGTTCTGCCAGAAAACGTGTGTTTTGTCAAATATCTCCACTTTTCCACGAGATTCACACGGACAACATTGTCTGCCAGCGACAAGGCCAGAACCTGAAATGACTGCTGGACTGAAAATATGAAAACGTCCTTTGGAAACAGTCGATGATGTTTGGGAAGCACATACGTTATGGGGCACACAATTGACAGGTGCGTTGTGATTGGTGCAGGGTAATGAATCACACCACCTACCAAATTGTGTGGCCCATACATTTGCGCTTCCCAAAGGAAGTTTTGATATGTTCGGTCCTGCACTCATTTCGGGCCCCTTGCCCGGACAGAAACTCGTCCGTGTGAATCTCGTGGAAAAGTCAAGGACCCCCAAAATGATATGTAATTGGCCGTGGACGACCCATCTCAAAATATGTTGTTCCAGGGACCCCCCAGAAGCAAAGATTTGAAGTTAAAAATGTATATATATATCTATTCAAAGATTTGCACACATTTTCACGATTGTTAACTCATTCAGTGCCACTGGACGTCTAAGACGTCCAAAAATATATATATAAAAAAAAAGAAAAAATGTTTTTTTTATTTTTTATTATTTATTTATATTTTTTGGAAGATATGATGATTTGAAAATGTTCTGCTCCATTCACTCTTTGTTTAACTTCTTACTGAAAAAGGCTGTATCTCGGCTCCTAAGCACTTTTTTTTTTACAATGAATTTTGGCTCTGGCACTCAGAGCCAAACTGCCTGAAATAAGTCAGGCACTGAATGAGTTAATTCAAAAATAGCCAAATAAATCTATAGTGCCACAGATGCGTTCCCGGATAGAAGGGGTTAATGTATGAAGTGTATTTTGTCATTTGCGGACCCCCTTGAAAACGAGACGGTTATTATTCCTAATAAAGAAATGTCAGAGCCCTGGGCCTGGACTTTGGAGTCACACAGCACCCACTTCATGCGCTACAGAAACAGCAGATAGGCTCCGGCCCAACAATGGGCCACATGCGGCTCCTCGGGGCAAGGCTTCCTTATTATCTGAAATAATTGCGATCGGGCCATTATGTAATAACAGTGACAGAGGCCCTAAGATAGAGAGCTGGGCAGTGAGTGTAAAGGCTGAGGTATTCTCCCATGCAGGCCATGTGGATACAGTCTATCTGCTATCTGCTACACACTGACAAGCTGCTGACACGCATATCGTTGCAGTCGGCCGGAAACCTCATATCTCCCACATTTCAAATGTCTTTTTTTTTTGGCGTACTGTAAATGAATTCCCTACTTCAGAGGTTCTCAAACTTTTTCATGTCAAGGACTCCCAAAATTATACGCATTTGGCCACGGACCCCCCATCTCAAAAATGTTTTGTTCCAGGGACCCCCAGAAGCAAAGATTTGAGTTACAAATGTTCAAATATATATTCAAAAGGTTTGCACACATTTTCACGATCTGCTATTTTTGAATAGCCTAAGTACAAAATATGGATAAAGGGGGTTAAAATGATTGTGACACTTTATTAACTCATTTGGCTGGGGACCCCCTGGTTGCTTCTGGTGGTCCCTGGAGCTTGTAGACAATGTTTTTAAATGTTTTTTTAAATAATGGAGAGAAAGAAAAGGAATGGTTTTGGACATACAAGGTTTCCATCTGACAGAGACGATATGATATCTGTACATATTGCACTACACTGTATATTGTTACTATGTGACAAAACACATGCATGAGAGCTCTGGGTGGGAGAACTGTGTGTGTGTGTGTGTGTGTGTGTGTGTGTGTGTGTGTGTGTGTGTGTGTGTGTGTGTCTCGCCACTATCCAGCATGGCTCCATGTTAAATCCAACCTAATCTGTGATGAGTGTCATACACAATACAAGTACAGTGTGTGTGTGTGTGTGTGTGTGTGTGTGTGTGTGTGTGTGTGTGTGTGTGTGTGTGTGTGTGTGTGTGTGTGTGTGTGTGTGTGTGTGTGTGTGTGTGTGTGTGAGACATGCCCTACATGTGATCCAGACACCTCGCAGTGTTAGGCACCACTGATAAATGCCACTGTTTGACACGTAACTATGGGTTACCAGACACATACACACAAACACGCACACACGCGCACACACACACACACACACACGTATGAACACGTTTATCAGATGCTATAGATGACCACACCCTACTGTTAAGCCTATGGGCAAGTTTGTGTTTGTCTTGATAACAGTACTCCAGTACTTGACAACTACCATTTACTGATTAGATTAGACACACACACACACAGTATCCTCATAGCACCTGATATTATTTGATTCAAGACTTTAGTTTGCTCTTCTCAATCCGTCTATTTCTCTCTATACCCTCCCCCCTCTCCCCACACACACACACACACACACACACACACACACACACACACACACACACACACACACACACACACACACACACACACACACACACACACACACACACACACACACACACACACACACACACACACACACACTTTTCATTAAGTGTGTGTATCTAGCTATCATTAAGTGATTAGTCTACAGTATAATGAAGGAGGGAGTGTGTATGTGTGTACACAATGTATGCGTGTGTGTAACGTCGCCACTAAACTCTGTCCTGGAAATATGGGGCGTCAGGGAGCTGTGTGTGTGTGTGTTGTCTTTGTGTGTGTGTGTGTGTGTGTGTGTGTGTGTGTGTGTGTGTGTGTGTTCTCTATGTGTCTAACACACACAGGACAGACCGACAGACCGACCAACCGACCGACCGACAGACAGACAGACAGAAGCCTCCCATGGCTATCAGTGGACAATAATCACAAGCAGTGTTGACCAGAATGACTTAAGTTAGTGGTTAGAGATGAGAGGCGGAGTCAAATCTATTAACCACATTAACCCCTAGCGGCTGTACGTCTGGGCATGTCGTAATAGGCCAACATTCTGCTCTAGATCGGCTATTTTCAGCAAAGAGATTTGGTATAGGTCAGGGATTCCCAAACTGTGGCAGTTCCTCCCTCTCACCCAGCCAGCCCCCAGCCATCACATGGCCTCAATGCAACCGGACATTCCGTGCGAGGATCGGCCTCATCAGCCATCTTCGCACCCACAAGACATTGTGAAGTCACTTCGCTCTCGTCCAAGCGAAGGACCAACATGATGAGGTTTAGCTGTTGGGGTTGGAGTCATGTCTAATTTATACTTAGTTGCGCACCGTCGTCGCACGATGGAACATAGCCGATCTACAAACTCACAACGGGTGGCAGCGCAACGCACTTGGAGCTTGTAGATCTGCTTTTTTCAGATAAGGGTTAAAAATGGGGCAATTATGGTAAAAATGGCATTCATAAAATCTCTATCCTAAAACATTGACGTCCTCACAAGTATAGTAATACAAGTATGAGTGTGTGTGTGTGTGTGTGTGTGTATGGGGGTCTCCTCAGATCCCCCTCACAGTAGAGTGATGACCAGGGGAACGTTTTAGCGCCACAGCGCTCATTAATCCTGTACTGTTTGGATGTGGCGGGGCACTGGCTAATGGGATGGAGGTAAACACGCACATACGCACGGTCGCATGCAGGGCATGCGCACACACACGCACGTACACAGTGCATGCATGCATACACACACAAACACACACACACACACGCACGCACACATGCATGCACTGCCACGCACACAGTGCATGCACAGACACACGCCACCCAAACTCGAAGGGACACAGCAGTAAAGGTCATTACACACCGGCGAATATGCGAATATACGCAAAATTCGGACTCTTCCGAATTCCGAATAATTAAAAGACGCTTTTTCGCTTCGCTTTTTCGCTCCATGTAAGCTTGCATTGACTTCATAAGGTTTAAAAAAATACGTATTATTCGCATGAAAAATTCGCCCCCGGTGTGTAAGGGGCTTAAGACTGAGATGTCTTGCTATATTGGTATGAGGTTACTGATAAGACTGTTAGCGCCCTCTGTACTAAGAACACACACTAATACCTCATTTATTCCAGACTTATTACAGTCTCGGAATATTCATTAGTTTGAATTTTTATTCAATTTTTCAGTTTGGTTGTTTGATTTGAGTTTACGTTTTTCAGGTATTAAAGCATTTAAAAAGGTAGGGGAAGTGATATTTTTTTGGGTTAAAACAAAAAGGTTTTTGTTAAAAGGTTAAAGCACTTTATTTTGATAGTAATCATTGCTATAGAGTGTTTGTTCAGTAAAGGGACCCACATGCTACCAAATGAGGTGGTCACCCTATCACCTTTTAGGTGATAGAGAGAGCGCTCTCTATGATAGAGAGAGCTCTCTCTATCACCACCGCGGTGATAAGGTGATAAGGTGACCACCGAAAATGGTAGCATGCGCCCCCCTTAACAGGGGTCTCCCCGTCTCTCCAGCTATTTAATGAACAGAAAATACATGTTCAGGTACAGTAGGTGACAACATTTCAGCCAATCAGGAGAGAGTACCCATTTTTCAGCTTCATTGTTATAGTGTTCCAGTTGCAATTGTCTGCTCTTTTCTTTGTGTCATCACTTCCAATCTCACTTTTAATCTGTATCCTGTCTGAGTTCTCCATCCTGATTGGATAAAATTGGTATCCTGACCTGAAAATGCATTTTCTGAAAGAGCTGGAGAGACA
This sequence comes from Gymnoscopelus braueri, assembly GCF_963280865.1. Taxonomy (NCBI): domain Eukaryota; kingdom Metazoa; phylum Chordata; class Actinopteri; order Myctophiformes; family Myctophidae; genus Gymnoscopelus; species Gymnoscopelus braueri. The sequence continues at coordinate 8,117,671 of NC_137618.1, read as the reverse complement.
TGGAGACTCCTGTTACTGAACAAACACTCTATAGCTCTATATCATAATATAGAGCTATTTAACACTTATTTTAAAGGTAGGGTAAGTGATATTTTTTGGTTAATACAAAAAGTATTTTGTTAAAAGGTTAAAATACTATATTCTGATAGTAGGCATGTAACGATTCACTCAACTCACGATACGATTCGAATCACGATTCGAGGTTCACGATACGATTTTTCACGATTTTTAAGCACATTTATTTTCGAGACAAATTACTGAAAAACCTTGATTATTTCTCTTACAAAAATCATGTATTTTTTAACAACTGTATTTTCTCTTGTCCTCTTTTCAATATATGAAATTAAGCCTTTTTTATTATTCATGAGGTACATGCATTAACTGTAAGGTACATATTAAGACATATACTTTTTTATCTGTAAAATAATAAATTTAAATATATAAGTATTATGAAATAAATTAATTTTAAAACATATGTCCCAGATGAAATAGATTATAAAGAAAACCTTCAAATAAACAAATTAAGGCTTAGCCTTTGTTCCAAGCTTGGGATTTACAAGTAATTTTTTATCTATGCTATATTCTCAGCATTCTGTACACATTTATGTAATAAGGGAAACTGTTTTAAACTGCTCCAAATGAGATTAGATTAAAAATTAATTGATTAATATCAATGTAATTCGCTATATATCTGACAGACAGTGTTGAAATGAGTTTGACGTTGTCAGCAGTCTGATACAATTGTTAAATTATTATTATTCATATAGATTATTATTCATTGTACTCTGCAGCGGCAGCCGCACCGAGGCGCTCCAGAATTAGCCGTTTTCATTAGAAGCCTATCAGTTGTATGTTTCCTACAGAGTTTAAATCAGACAGGCTAACAACAGCTAACAATATTGTCAGATGGGGGAGGGGGTAAACGGTATAGTTTGGGCTTTTCATCAATCAAATAAACATGTTTACATGCGACGCACATTTCCCTCTTTATGCAGTGCGATCGCCTAGTTGTTTAGATTTCATAGCCTGAGAGGACGTGAACCCCACTCTCCGTTCATAGCCTGCCGTTGAGTGAGTGAAGAAGAGACCGACGGAGAAAGCTATGGTGGCCCTGAGGGGACAAAATAGTAGGCGGATAACAAGGAATGGAGTCAGACTCGATTGCGCCCTCTGCTGGTTGCATCGCGATGTCATATTTTATTGCATCGATTTAAATCGTCACCACTTTGAATCGATTTAAATCGATATACGATAAATCGTTACATGCCTATCTGATAGTAATCATTGCTATAGAGTGTTTTTTCAGTAACAGATGTCTCCCTGTCTCTCCAGCTCTTTAATAAACAGAAAATACATTTTTCGGTAGGTGTCAAAATCTCAGCCAATCAGGAGAAAGTACCCATTTTTAAGCTTAATTTGTATAGTGTTCCAGTTCCAATTTTTCCTGCTCATTTCTTAGTGTCATCACTTCCAATTTCACTCGTTTAATCTGTATCCTGATTGAGTTCTCTGTCCTGATTGGATAAAATTGGAAATGAAACTGAAACTGAAACGAAAATGCATTTTCTGTTTTATAAAGAGCTGGAGAGACAAGGAGACTCCTTTTACTGAACAAACACTCTATAGCAATGAGTACTATCAGAATATAGAGCTATTTAACAATTATTTTAACCAACGCAAATCACTTACCCTACCTTTAACCAAAGAAAAAATGTCTCAGTATAATATACAATGTAACTGGTGGTGTGGTGTTATGTGTTGAAGAACCATGAATCAAACTGGTGACTGAGGAGGGCCAGGAGAACATGGCTGCCATGTGTGAGCCAGTGACCCGGGCTGGAGCATCGAGCATCCATCAGCTCAGAGACAGCCTTTTAGTGTGGGATCCCTCTCTTATAAACACACACACACACACACACACACACACACACACACGTTTGTATTACTATATTTGTGAGGACATAAACGCTTTAGGACAGAGATTTTATGAATGCCATTTTAAAGCCATAACCATAAAGCCTATTAGCCTTTCTTTTGCGGTGTGACAACTAAGTATAAATCAGGCAAAACTCCAACGCTAACCCCTAAACCTGACCTCTAAATGTCTACGCCTAAGCTGAATCTTTTTCTAAACGTAACTCTAAAAATCTATCTAAAATTTTCCTCATAATGTCTATTTCTCAAATTCTACTATATACTTGTGAGGACATTTGGTCCTCACAAGTATAGTAATACAAGTACACACACACGGTATGCAGACTGGGATGCAAGCATACATAAGTGTACGAACAAAAGTAAACAGATGAACCAATGTACATTGATGCGTACAACTGTGCCCTTGCAGGCACACGCACGCGCACACACACACACACACACACACACACACACACACACACACACACACACACACACACACACACACACACACACACACACACACACACACACACACACACACACACACACACACACACACACACACACACACACACACACACACACACACAGATGACCCTTCTCAGCTAGAATGATCCATATACACCTCTGGTACAGTCCACCTGCTCTGCTGTGGTCTGACTGACACACACACACACACACATACACACACACACACACACACACGTGACCCCCCACCTTGACAAGCACTTTGAGTTGAGGCATTACATTTAGTGTGACTGGGCTCCACAGATAGCCGATCTACAAACTCACAACGCCTCGTAATATTGTATATTTATTTTTCATAACCGGAGGTATTAAAAATATCTTAAAATTCCTTAAATTGTCACTTTAGTAATGTGCAGATACCCTGTTAACATTTATACTGTATGTTGGTTTGTTTACTGTTGAGTGAGATAACAATGTTACACATTAAGCAAATCATCTGGGCCCCCCCCCCAAAGTCATTTGGGGAACCCCGGGACCACTGGGGGTACCGACCCACCGTTTGAGAACCCCTGCTGAAGAGAGCAGAAGGTAGTGTACTATCAGTGGTTCTCAAAGTGTGGTCCAGGGACCCCCCAGGGGTCCTTGGGAGGTTCTAGGGGGTCCCAAGCAAAATGAGTTAACAGCGTCACAATCATTTGAACCATTTTTTTAATAGATTTCCCCCCCCCCCCCCCGATACTTTTCAAAACAAATGGTAAAATAGTAGATCTACAAGTTCACAGCGCGTCACTTCGTGCCATGCTGCGAGCTTGTACAATTTGGGGGTCCTTGGTGCAAACAAAAGGTTCTAGAAGCGCTGGTGTCCAGTACCTGCGTCGCAGGTCCTCGGCCACGGTGGCTCTGCAGCTGAACAGGTAGGCTCTGAGGGACTGCAGCTGCTGCCTCAGACGCAGCACGGTGCTCAGGGCCTCACAGTGATCGTACAGACACGGGTTCAACTGCTGCACGTCCAGCAGAGGCTCCTCGTACACAAACTCCAGGAACTCCTTGGCCTGCTTGGACACCTGCGCGCACACGCACACACACACACACACACACACACACATATATATGCACGCATGCATGCACACAGACATATGCCAGGGTTATTATAGTTAATTAACCCATTAAGACCTGAGGTGATTCTTAAAAATGTTTTCTAAATCCTAACAGTTTTTGGAAAAAAATCCCCCCCAAAAAAATGTAAAGATTTTTCAAAAAATAGCAGATCTACAAGCTCATAGCGCGGCACTCGGTGCCGCGCTATGAGCTTGTATATCTGCTATTTTTGAATAGCCAAAGAAATCTAAAGTGACACAGATGCGTTCCAGGTCTTAATGGGTTAAAACAAAAAGAAATGTAGTTAAATTAAATGAAAACAAAAACAAGGCTTTCCAACAAAAAAAAAAACATAACTGAAACTGCGTTTACAAAAATAATTACAACTAACAAAAATCTTAGAGAAAATGTCTGTAATTTCAGTCTTTGTCAAAAATCGTTAAGACATCGCATAATTAAGATAAAAGAAAAAAACCTGCACTTCTCACTCATTTGATTAATTGAAAAAGTAATCAATATAATATTTGCCAAGAAGAAAAATGGATAGTTACAGCCCTACGCTGTCAGACTCGGGGTCGGTACGGGCGACATGTCGGGATGCTGGCGGGTCCCACCCACCTTGTGCTTGCTGGTGTCCCAGTTATGCAGCAGCCGCGCGGGGATGAGGAAGGCGTTGTCCTGGTGACAGCTGTGACAGTAGTACCAGCCGCTGTAGCAGCACACCTTGGCGTTACCCCGGGACAGGCCTACGGGACGCTGACAGCCTGAGAGCGGATACAGGGCGAGGGTCAGTATAATGGAGCTGTACAGTACACTCAGGGATTCACCCACTAAGACCGGGAATGCATCTGTGTCTTTTTAAGATTTCTTCTTTTCTTTTCTTCTTTTTTAATCGTGAACATTTGTGCAAATCTTTGAATATATATATTCTACAAACAGTTAGCAAAAAAAAAACGTTTATGTTGCTATATCAGTGGTGCTCCAACTTTTCCATGTCAAAGACTCAAATAACAAAGTTGTATGTATTTGGCCACGGACCCCCATCTCAAAAATATTGTTCCAGGGACCCCAAGAAACAAAGATCGGAGTTAAATTGATCGCTTTAAAACATATATTTATATTTAAAGATTTGCACACATTTTCCACGAAAATGCACTTATGAGCTTGTACAACTGCTATTTTTGAATAGCCAAAGACGTTTTTTAAATGACAAGAGATGCGTTCTCGGTCTCAATGGGTTAAAGCAAAAACTAACCACAAGACTGAAACCTTTTGTTCGGCCGAGTTCTAATCTGTGATTTGAGAATTATGATGTATGAGGTATCATCATTCTAAACCCATGTTCTCGCTGTTCTACGGATTACAAATGTACGTATTCTGTGGGTACTCAAGACACAAACCGTAGGGGAAATGTTATGTGAATTAATGTGTAAAGTACCTTTACACTGAAACAGGACACATACAATCTAGAGAGTGTGTGTGTGTGTGTGTGTGTGTGTGTGTGTGTGTGTGTGTGTGTGTGTGTGTGTGTGTGTGTGTGTGTGTGTGTGTGTGTGTACCTTTGCGTGTGCGCTTATGCGTGTGCAAAAGAAAATGCTTCAATTCAAACCTTATTTGAAACAAACGTAATAAAACAAGTATTATGGCTAGCAGCAGTAAACATAGTTTGTATATGAAAATGAACATTACAAACTTAGGAAACTATGTTATGGCTAGATGCTGTAAGCAGATTTAATATACATGAAAAGAACATTACAAATCATATCATTGTCACACAGAGAAACAGATCAAATAAATGTAGACAGGTGTGGTCGAAAAAAAGGTTACAATCAATAAGGTTAGATTACAAGCTAAAGAATGCTGGGAGGAACCTGCTTTGGTTTATCTCTGTGTGTGTGTGAGCGTGCGAGAGTGTGAGTGTGAGTGTGAGTGTGTGTGTGTGTGTGTGTGTGTGTGTGTGTGTGTTAGTGATTAGCTGTCCAGGGGACTCCGAGTTGATGTGAATAATGATGTTGCTCTGAGCAGCTAATCATTACAGAAGGAAACGAGGTTCACTGAAGGAGTATCAAAGTGGCGTCTAAACTCACGGTTAAAGTGTGTCCATTTACAGCCCCCACCCCTCCACTAAAAACCAACAACACCCTCACAGATAACTGAACTGGCCTCAGGTCCCTGAACGCCTTCAGGGGTCCTTGAGGGGCCTCCAGGGGTCCCCAGCCAAATGACTGAACCAAAATGACTCTTATTCTATTTTTACACTCTCAGCGTTCAAGGATTTTAAAATGTAAATGGTGCATTTATAAAGCGCCTTTATCAAAAAGCGCATTACAATGTACATTACGTTCACACACCGACGGCGGAGGAAAACCACGCAAGGCACCAACCTGCTCATCGGGAGCAGTTAGGGGTTCAGTGTCTTGCTCAAGGACACTTCGACACTTAACCCACTACTACCACCTGAGCCACCCCATGCCCCATGCACTGTGACCTGGTGCTGTGGAGCACTCTTAAAAAAGGTAGGGCTGCAGATAAGGGACAACTTTAGATATTTACATAGTAGTCCGTATCTAGACAACAACTTCACTTGCTTTAAAATAAAACAATTATTATACAGCAATGACTTACAGTGAGAAAAGTTCTCCATAACTGCTGAAAAAGCAGCTGTCCAGGTATGAAGAATCGAATTATATCATCATCATAATCATCACGAGTGGAGGAGGTTGCTAGTAATACATGCAGTACTGTATTGACTGTTCTTGGTACAATATTGGCCTATAAATGTACATCGTAAAGCTCCTTACACACTGGAGGCGTTTTTTTCATGCGAATAATACGTTTAAAAAAAACCCGTATAAAGTCAATGCAAGCTTCCACGGAGCGAAAAAGCAAAGCGAAAAAGCGTCTTTTAATTATTCAGAACGAGTCAGAATTTTGCGTATATTCGCATAATCGCCGGTGTGTAATGACCTTTAATGTCTAGCATTCTAAACCAGCTAGACTATGCAATGATCAGGAATCTTCTCCACCGTTAAATGTGAAACATATATTGGAGGATGATATACGGTAAGTATTGTTTGTATTTGATTGAAAAAATTGTAAAACATATTTAGCGGTTATGAGAATGGCAAATCATAATTCTTACATATAGGTTATGTTTTTTTCACATTATTTGGATTCCCAGCGTTTAAAATGATCTGTTGTCCTGTCTTTAAAGACGTTGTAGCAGCCTCTAGGAGCAAATCGTCGCTGTTGGGTGGAAACCTTGTATGTCCAAAACCGTTCCTTTTTTATTATTTGTAAAACATGTGAAAATAGTGAAAATATCCGATAAGCTCACACCGCATCGCGGTTGTGAGCTTGTGAATCGGCTATTTTTGCTAATTTTGTGTGACACCCTTGTATGTTGAAGTAGGACGTACATTTACGAAACAAAACATAAAAAGATGACATTTGGAGATATGAGGTTTCTACGCGAGAGCAACGAAGTGACTTAACACAGCGCGCTGCAGCGTTGTGTCCTTGGTTGCCATGGTGAATAATGCAACAACCAGGTTATTTTTAGGGACAATGTAACCGAGTGTTTTCATACAACGACAAATAGTAAAATATGGGATGGCTAAAATTGTGCGTCACTGCTTCAAAAACTGCTTCAGAATTATGCATAAGCCACCATGCAAAAAGATACAACAACCATGAAATCAAGGTGGTGAATAATGCCCTAACGAATAATCCATACGCTCAACTCTGGGGTCAATGCGGCAAACGTTTCATTTCCTAAACCCTATATAGCCTAGTTGTCTGGAGTCCCCCAAGTGTCAATACTAGGCCTGCTACTTTTCCCCCCCTCTACATGACAAATCTCTTTAACGGAAATAGCAGATGTACAAGCACAACGCGTTTCAAATGGTTAATAGACACACACACACACACACAGCACCTTACATTTTTATAAATTACCTTTAGATTTTAGACATTCTAATGTCTTATTTTTTCAACGCCTTAACTTGTATTATACTCTATTCCAGTGGTTCTCAAAGTGACTTTCTGGGTTCCTTTACGGGGGTCTAAATTGACCCTTACAAGTCTGTAACTCTGACAAATGGAACCAAATGGACCTGTTACTGTCAAGAGTTAAGGGATAGTTCACCCCCCAAATTACTTTTTTCCTATCAATTAGTCACCCCCTCATGGACTTGAATTCATGGATATTTTTGTCGCATTCCTAAGCTAATAATTTGATGACCAGCAGCGGTTCCAGTAGGAGACGCAAGAGAGTCTCCTTTGTGTCTCCTACCGGAACCGCTGCCTACCGGTCCACTGGTAATCAAATTATTGGCTTAGGAATGAGACAAAAACTAAAAAAAATATCCATGAATTCAAAGTCTCCATGGGGGGAAAAAAAGTCATTTTGGGGGTGAACTATCCCTTTAAAAAGTGTAAGTTTGAGGTACATTGCTCTATTCCAGTGGTTTTCAACCAGTGGTCCTTGGGGGGTTACCAGGGGGTCCCCAGCTAAATGAGTTAACATAGCCTCAGAATCATTTTAACCACTTAGCATCGGCTATTCAAAAATAGCAGATATACAAGCTCATAGCGCGGCACCGAGTGCCGCGCTATGAGCTTGTAGATCTGCTATTTTTTTTAAATCTTGAAAATGTGTGCAAATCTTAAAATATATTAATTTTTCAAAGAGAACATTTTTAACTAAAATCTTTGCTTCTGGGGGTCCCTGGCACAAAACATTTTCAGATGGTGGTCCGCGGCCAAATGTATATCAATTTAGGGGTCCCTGGCATGAAAAAGGTTGAAAACCACTGCTCTATTCTACTGTAGGCATACATGTCTATTATCATATCACGGCAGACCATATCAACCCTGTCTGTTAACATCTAAAAACATCCCAAAAACGTTCAGATCAGAGGACGTCCTTGTTTTGGTCCCGTAGTCACAACACGGCTGGAGGACATCAATGACACAGACAGAGAGAGAGGGACGGACGGGACGGGACGACGCGTCCTTTTGTGTGCTCAGCCATGGTCTGTTGTTCTGCTTCTCTGCTTTGTCTTCCGGGCTCTTTTAGAAGTCTTCCATCACGACACCCAAACACCCGTACGTACCCGACCCCGAACAACAAGCCATCTACACACTTCCTACACACGTGTGCACACGCACAGGTTTGTATTAGTATACTTGAGAGGACATCAACATTTTAAGAAGGATGATTTTATGAAAGCCATTTTTTTAATTGCCATTTTTAAAGCATAAGCCTAAAGCCGAAAAATAGCAGATCCGAAAAATAGCAGATCTGCAAGCTCACTAGCTTGTAGATCAGCAACACCGGTGAGCAACTATGTGTACATCAGGCATAACTATCTCTAATCCCTAAACCTAACTTCTAATTCTAAACCTAAATCTTTTTTTCGAATAGTAAATGTATCTCTAAAAATCTTGTTTTAACCTCGTTTTAAGGACATTGGGTCCTTATAAGTATAGTAATACAAACACACACACACACACACACACACACACACACACACACACACACACACACACACACACACTCACACCCAAACAGGTGAAGGCAAGCAGGTGTCCCTTATCCGCACGATCTAGGAAGACGTGGGGCCAAGAAAAGACGAAAGCAAATGCAAGAGAAAGAGAGACAGGAAGAGAGAGAGATCGTTATCTACGTGATCCTTGGAAAAGAGAGGGTTGAAAAGCTATGGAAAAGAAAGGGAGTGTGTCTGAGGGAAAAATGTTCCCCCACACATATAGAAATAGTTGTGGTGGAAATAACTTGTGAGAAATAAGACATTGTGCGGAAAACTTTCCTGGACCTCGTAGAGAAAGGTTTTTTTTTGGTTAGTTTTTTCGCGATTATTTCACTATTAATCCAAGATCACATCTCTGTCATCTTAAATGTCTTTGGCTATTTTAGAAAAATCATGAAAATGTGTGCAAACATTACGTTTCCGGATTGAATGGGTTAATTTGGTGATCCCTCATTCATACAGGTGAAAAGTCGACCTTCGTTATATATAATAATAAATACATCACTTTATCGCTGCATTATGTTCACGTTCTGTGTGGATGTATTCATAACATACAACAGCAGTTTAATGAACGGAAATATATATCCTATAAATGTAGGAAAATATTTAGGTTGGGGTTAGGGTCAGGATTAGACAATTAGAGAGGTGATTGATTGATTGAACACTTTATTAACAGTTTGCAAATAGTACAGTGGTACCATTATACAATAATGCTGAAAGGATAACACAAAAAGCCCTAAGGGCTTGTTTCCATTGTGGTCCTGTGGGTTAGGTTAGGTTGGAGTTGTGTCTGGTTTATACTAGGGATAAAAATGTCAAAATATTGTAAAAATGGCGTTCATAAAATTGCCATCCTAAAATGTTGATATACTCACAAACATAGTTCAACAAACTTGTGCGTGTGTGTGTGTGTGTGTGTGTGTGTGTGTGTGTGCAAGTGAGTGAGTGTGTACAAACACACACACACACTTTGGGGTGTGTGTACACTCACACACACACACACACACACACACACACGGAGCACTCGGCAGCGATGTGCGGAATCCCAAAATGTGATAAACACGGCAAAGACGTAAAGGACAGAAAGGAGAGGAGGAGGAGGGGTGAGCGAGAAAGGACAAGAAAGAAAGAAAGAATGGCTCACGAAAGAAACAGAGAGCGACACAGAGAGAATGCGAAAGATAAAAAATAGGACAAAATAAAAAGAGTACAGGGGGGTCAGACAAAAAGAGAGGAGGGTACAATGAGTCTCCTAAGAGACAGGCTGGTTGGTAGGTATCACAGAGTGAGATCTGACTTCTGACGGAGACACACACAATGGTCTAATCAGCCAGTGGGGCCATTCCTACTTTATCTCCCAGAGAGAGAGACCACAACACTGGCCAAACTAACTTCAGCTTCAACACAGTAAAAATCCTCTCTTTCTATGTAATATGCCGACTCCTTTGCACATTCGATTGGGTTAAATGACTCATTTATGTATACATGCTCAACTCCTTGCACATTCGACTGTGATATTGCTGCTATCGATTAGATAGGCAGAATGCTCTTTACCTGCACAGTTAGATATGTATATAAACATATAATTTGGGGGTCCTTGGCATGAAAATGTTTGAGAACGATGGTTTAAACAGCATTGAGGAAGCAAGCCCAAATAAGCAGCTATACACTTTAGAAACGAGCCCCAAAAAAACGCAACCTCACAAGCTTTACCAGCGACATTACAGAAAAACAAGCCAAAAGTCGCTGATAACAAGCGGACATGGCAACACTGATATTGTGGGACAACCGAGGCATGGATGTGTGTGTAATGACAACTAATAACAGATTCATGAAAAAAATATATCACTTTTGACCTCAACAAATTGCTGAAGTAGCGATATGTTTATGGGCTCTGCTCTATGCTATGAGGGCTGCTGGGGTCTGCTGGGGAAACTGGACGACAGGGGTCATTTGGGGTCAATATAAGTAGGAAAATGAGCCTATATGTTATTTAGTCCGGACTTGTCCTTTAATAGCGAGTGCCGCGCTATGAGCTTGTAGATCTGCTATTTTTTTTTAAAGATCATGGGATTCTTTTTTCAAATCTTTGAATATATATATATTTTTAAAGCAATCATTTTTAACTCAAATCTTTGCTTCTGGGGATTCTACGAATGTCTTCTAAATCCTAGCAAAATTTTAAAGAAAAAACTTGTTGTTGCTATAATATCAGTGGTTTTCATGTCAAGGACCACAAAATGATATGTATTTGGCCGCGGACCCCCATCTCAAAATATGTTGTTCCAGGGACCCCCCAGAAGCAAAGATTTGAGTAAAAAAAAAAAAAAAAAAAAAAAAGTATTCAAAGATTGGCAAACATTGTCACGATTTTTCTAAAATAGCAGATCTACAAGCTCATAGCACGGCACTCGGTGCCGCGCTATGAGCTTGTAGATCTGCTATTTTTGAATAGCCCAAAGAAATCTAAAAATTACACAGACTCGTTCCAGGTCTTAATGCATATTAAACCGGAGGTCCTTGAAAAAGGCTGAGAATCACTGCTCTCTACGTTGTGTAGCTTCCCTCTCCTCTTCCCACACAAAACTGTTGTGTTGGAGCTCCTGGGTCCTTGGTAGCGGAACAGAACCGCACTACCATGCAAGCGGGGTGTCGTGTGTCCGCGCTGCCCTGTAATCCACCAGAACCACACTAACCAACCACGCTACTGAAATAGCACACGGTCACCCCAGGAGAAAAAAAAACAACACTGACAGGGAACACTGGCCTTACAGCAAGAGACTCAGAGCAGCTCAAGCTCAACGGACCAAAAAAACGCTAAATGCCAAAACCAACTGAACTCGGGACCTCAAGCTTAACCCATTAAGACCGGGAACGCATCTGTGTCATTTTAAGATTTATTTAGGGCTATACAAAAATAGCAGATATACAAGCTGATAGCACGTTATGAGCTTGTATATCTGCTATTTTTGGGCGGTGTAGCCGCCCCTATAAGTGGGGTTGGGACACCTCATTAGTATTAGTTTCCTGCACTGTGATTGGCCCATTAGTAGACCCCTAGCTGTACTGTGATTGGCTGACTCTATTGGCTGACTATTCAGCACTGTGATTGGCTAGCGAGACACATGATGACATTAATAACCTATAAATAGGATTATGCACTTCCAAAAATCCTTTTTTTTTGGAAGTGAGCTTCCATCACTATGATGACCACTGTGATGACCACCGATATTTAGCAACGTAAGTAAAATAAAAAAAATTTGAAGAGGATTTAGAAGACATTTGTAGAATCCCCACAAGCAATAAGATTTGAGTTGAAAATGTATATATATATATATATTCAAAGATTTGCACACATTTTCAAATTAAAAAAATATATATAGATCTGCGTTTTTTGAATAGCCAAAGGGATCTAAAAATGACACACAGTTGCGTTCCCGGTCTTAATGGGTTAATTTATGTACATATACTCCATCGCAGGGGGGTGTCACTTGCCAAAAAGAACTGATCTACACACGCTAACGACGTGTCACGAGTATAAATAGAAGGCACTGGCGTATGTGTGCATGTTTAGCCTGAAGAGCCGATCTACAAGATGGAAGGATTTTCCTTCCATTATGATTGGACACTCACTGTGCAAAACAAGTGCGTCTCAAAACTGGGTCTCAAGAGATCCTGTCCTAACAGAGATCCTGTCCTAACAGAGAGATCCTGTCCTAACAGAGATCCTGTCCTAACAGAGAGATCCTGTCCTAACAGAGATCCTGTCCCAACAGAGATCCTGTCCTAACAGAGATCCTGTCCTGACAGAGATCCTGTCCTAACAGAGATCCTGTCCTAACAGAGATCCTGTCCTAACAGAGATCCTGTCCTAACAGAGATCCTGTCCTGACAGAGATCCTGTCCTAACAGAGATCCTGTCCTAACAGAGATCCTGTCCTAACAGAGATCCTGTCCTAACAGAGAACTAATGTAGGAAGAATTCTTTAACCCATTAAAAGGGATAGTTCACTTCACCCCCAAAATGACTTTCTTTATATCGATTTCTATCGACACAAAGAGTCTCCTTTGTGTCTCCTACCGGAACCGCTGCCTAAAAAAAATAAAACGCTGAAAAAGTTTGACGGCATTTGTGGAATCGGCCTCAATGAGGCCGATTCCACAAATGCCTTCAAACGTTTTCGTGCCAAGGACCCCCAAAATGATATGTATTTGGCCACGGACCCCACATCTGAAAAAGTTGTGTGCCAGGGACCCTCAGAAGAGGATTTGTGTTTTGGGCGGGAACCCCTACTTGTAACTATACCTTTCAGGACGGGAACCCCTTTTGGGGTTCTTGTTGCTACAGTATGTACATAGTATATAGCAACATACATTTGTTGTAATTTTTTAATAAGTATTTGAAGTTTTTCAGGAAACTTAGGTCAGGATTTAGAAAGCGTTTTTAGAATCGGCCTCAGGTCTAAATGGGTTAAAAAAAAGGTTATTCAATATTTTTCTTACACTTTCAAGATTTTTAAAAAATTCTCAAAAATAGCATATTATGTACAAGCACGCAGCGCGGCACGAAGTGAGCTTGTATACCTGCTATTCCTGAGAACCACTGTTCTGAACTACTGTTCTAAATCCTAAAGGCGGTTACACACCGGCGAATATGCGAATATACGCAAAATTCGGACTTGTTCCGAATAATTAAAAGACGCTTTTTCGCTTCGCTTTTTCGCTCCATGTAAGCTTGCATTGACTTTATACGTTTTTTTAAAAACGTATTATTTGCATGAAAAAAAATTAAGAGTTTTCTGAAACACTTATGTTGAGTTTACCTTGTAAACCTGTGATGTGACAATAAAACTGATTCTGATTCTGATTCTGAGTTGATCATCTCAATCTGTGGATATGAAGTATGACTATGATTCTTCCATTGTCCAAATGTAGTCGTCGTAATAACGGAATGAAACGGGCAAATGACTCTCTTTCTTACTTATGTATTTTATGTGTGCCTATCTTCTATCTTCTTTCTTTTGACACGGCTGCTAAAGATAGAAAGACACGGGCTATTTTATGCCTCTGCTCGTGCACTTTGTGAAACTGCTGGAAGAGGATAAGATATTGATAAAAGGATAAGATATTAGCATCTGCACAGTTTTGGGGGGGGGCGCTCGGATGGCGCAAGTGGTAAAGTGCCTGCCCATCACCGCGGAGTCTGGGGGGTTCGAATCCACCGTGTCGAATCCATGGCTTTGTCGAAGCGTCCATACGAACACAACCGTGTTTGTGGGAGGCATGGAATAAAGTAAAATAAAATCTCAAGACTGAAAATGTAAGGATAATGTTTAGGCGTTATCATTCTAAAACCTATGTTGCGGCTGTTCTAAATACAGCCAGACAGTTGATGAAATCACAGATTGCGGCTTTAACCTTTCGCTTTCATGACATTTCTGAGACCATTCATTCATGTTCTATGGAAGATGCTTCTGAACACGTATTCTATTCTCTAGTCTGACCACTTAAAAAAAAAAAGAAATCATCTTAAAATAACTATTAACCGAAAATAGTTGATCCACAAGCATTGCGACGTGTTGTGAGCTTGTAGATCGGCTATTTTCGCTGTGCAACATGCTTCCATAGAAGACAACATGCTGGCTTCTATGGAATCCAAAGGACTGAAATCAGTCGTGCATGGCGACTGAGAACTTTAATCCATGGGGAGGGAAGCCGGGCAGGACTGGGTGCTATTTGTCACCGCACTTACTCCTACGGGCTGGGGAGTGTTGGGCGGGAGCAACGACACACAGAAATGTGTGTGTGTGTGTGTGTGTGTGTGGCCTGGACTGCTGGCGTAGCGGTCCAGGCACCTAGGCTCCAAAGTAGGCTGACAGCGTGATCGTGGGTTCGAGTCTCGATCCCGACAGCCTTTGCTGCATGTCACTCCTCATCAGTGGTGGAAAGTAACTAAGTACATTTACTTAAGTACTGTACTTAAGTACAATTTTGAGGTATTTGTACTTTACTTGAGTATTTCCAATTTCCAATACTTTTACTTCTACTCCACTACATCTCAGAGGCAAATATTGTACTTTTACTCCACTACAACTATTTGAAAACTTTAGTTACTAGTTACTTTTCAGATATAAACTATGATATAATGAAACATACATTAACCACTTTAGCCCTATTTTATACATAGGCTATTTGAAAATAGCAGATCTACAAGCTCACAACGCGTCGCGATGCGACGCGTTGTGAGCTTGTAGATCGGCAATTTTCAAATATTTAGTACTTTTGCTTTTGGTACTTTAAGTACATTTTGATGCCAATACTTTTGTACTTTTACTCGAGTACATTTTTAATTCTGGACTTTTACTTGTAACAGAGTATTTTTATATTGCAGTATTGGTACTTTTACTTAAGTAGAGAATTTGAGTACTTTTTCCACCACTGCTCCTCATCTCTCTCCCCATTTCCTGTCAGGCTATTATACTATCACTAAAGGCATAAAAGCCAAAAAATTAATCTCTAAAAAGAGAAATGTGTGTGGGGATGAATCAATTGGCGTAATGACTAAATTGGGGGTAAAATGAAAAACAAAGAAAAAAGAAAGAGGCATAAATAAGATGGCCGCTGTGTGAATATGGTCAACTGGTTACATCACATCCTTGAGCAGCTTTGTGGGTATAATGTTGATCAGGAGAGCTGGTCCTCCGCCAGACAAACGCTGTGTCACTTCTGGGAAGGAGATATGTCCCGGGCCGGGCCGGGCCGGGCCGGCTAACGCAACCCGCGGCCGCTGTCGACCACACCGCTGCCACTGTCAAGGATCACAGGCACAAAAACACACACACACACACACACACACAGAGACACACACACACACACACAACACACATGGCCGGTGCACGAGAACACACGGCCGCATGCACACAAACAACTTCTGACCCAAGAACCGCACTTTCTATGTCAAAACACAAGTCGCATATGGTCCCGTTCCCCACAAGCAGCAGCAGTGGCCTGTAATGTGGACCAGGTTCTGGGGACTAGTTTGGGGCCCTTAGAAAAACAAAGCCTTAAAGAGCAACAATCCCAAATACAGATAGCTAGCAGCTCTATGGAGGAAGAAATAGACCTTGTGCAAATAAAGACATGAGGCATCTGGCCCTCACACGCTCGCCTCGTTTTCAAGCAAAAGCCACCAAAGCCTGGTGGCCACCCTCCAACCGCGTCACAGAGATCTGTTCCCCGCCAATGATCGCGGAGACCTTGGGAGTGGATCGAGCCAATGAGGGGAAAGGATTGATGAGTGCACTATTTATATAAGCCGTGTTGTGGAGAGAGAGAAACCCTCCTAGCAGTAAAAGACAACAGATATGTTCTTTTCAAAGTGTCCCCGGGGCACCTGAAAGCCCTGCCTGTCATTCACTGGAGAAAAGCAGCAGCTAAATGCCTCAGACTTTGAAGCACTTTGATAGACCCAGCGACACGTATATTTTCACTTTTCGCCTGAAAAAAACGAGAGCATCATACTGGTTACACAGATGCGTTCCCGGTTTGAATGGGTTAAAGAGACCCATTCAAACCGGCAACGCATCCGTGTAACCAGTTTATCCATATTATTTAAGACTTTGGCTATTCACAAATAGCAGATCTACAAGCTCATAGCTACGAGCTTGGAGATCTGCTATTTTTGAACATTTTGAGCAAATCTTTGAATACATATATTTTTAACTCAAATCTTTGCTTCTGGAGGTCCCTGGGACAACAAAATGTTTTACAAATGTTCGCTTTAAAAAATATATATTCAAAAGATTTGCACACATTTTCAAAAATAGCAGATCTACAAGCTCGTAGCGCGGCACTTATGAGCTTGTAGATCTGCTATTTTTGAATAGCCAGAGACCCCCAAAATGACGGAGATGCGATGCGATTGAATGGATTAAAATCTACCAAAAAGTCAACAGGACTGAAAACAGCCAAGTTTGTCTCTCTTCGGCTGCCGTAGTCTGTGCGCGTGTGACGTTTATTTGATGAACAAGATATGACGAAACATCAAAGACATGTTTTTTTTTCCCACCGGTCAGCTTCATTGAGGAAAAGGGCTTGTGTTGACCAAAACAGACTCATCCTTGAGTTTTTGTATAGTCAATGTAACGGTTTCCAGCTTGGATCAATGGAACAAACACATTTTTCTACTTTTTTTTTAATTACTTAAAAATATATTAATGTTATGTTTTATATCAATAAAATCTTTTATTTTAAAATCTGTATAATCTTTTGACAATTATTTTGGGGGCCCATTTGCAATATCCTGACAGGTTGAGATCCACTGCTGGTGTAGCAGAATAAAAGAGTGGGTATGACGGGCGCTGAGTGTTGTTTAGGGGGCTCCACTCCAGAGAAGCCTCCTGTAGGTCCGGCCAAACCCCACTCTCACCCAGAAACCACACGCACACATCTGAGCCTTTATGACTCACTGTGGAGGGAAGAGAGAAGGAGACAGGAGGGAGGGATGAATGGAAAATTAAACAGAGAGAGAGAGAGAGAGAGAGAGAGAGAGAGAGAGAGAGAGAGTATACCCTGCATACTGTGAGGGCATGGTGCTGAAGAGAGGTACAAGGGTGAGCGTATCCGAGTGGGAGAGAGCACAGCTGAGAGAAAAGGTAACGTGGGAGAGAGAGAGAGAGAGAGAGAGAGAGAGAGAGAGAGAGAGGTGACACAGAAAAAGGAGTTCATGCTTTCAACGTCCTAAAATGTTGATATTCTCCCAAGTATAATAAGACAAAACGGTGTGTGTGTGTGTGCGCGTGTGTGCGCATGCACGCATGCACACACACACACACACGCATGCATGCACAGGGAGAGTGGTGGTGGTGGCGGCAGGGATGGGGTGGGTCGGGGGTGTAGGGGTCCAAGAGGAGACCCTGCTTTGATGTTTTCTATTCATACCAACCAAACACTCAGATAAAAATGTACTCAAATGGAGAGGAGCCTGAGAAAGACTGTTTGATTGTGTGTGTGTGACGTGTGTGTGTGTGTGTGTGTGTGTGTGTGTGTGTGTGTGTGTGTGTGGAGGGGGGGGGCATTGCCCACCTTTTGATGTGAACCCCCTGCATCTCCTGATGTCCTCCATCTCCAAGGCCGCACACACACACACAAACACACACACACACAGTAGAAAACAAAACCAAGCACTCTCTCAGTCTGTATATAATGCAGTTTGGCCGGTCGCACGGCTCACTAAGATTCACAGTAATAAAGTAATAGCCAGCACTCCTTCTGGTACTTTTAATTCATATGCTTACGGACAGTCACGTTACGGCGTCAAGCCTTAATCAGCGTGTATGGCATGTAAACATGTGTGACAGTTATATGAGGGGGGACCTGGGCGCACGCACACACACACACACACACACACACACACACACACACACACACACACACACACACACACACACACACACACACACACACACACACACACACACACACACACACACACACACACACACACAACTTGTGAGGGCATAAACATTTTAGGATGATAATTTTATGAATGATTGGATGGTGATTTTATGAGTGATTTTTTTTTGCCAACTCTAAATGTAACTCCTAAACCTGACCTCTAAATGAAACCTGACTCCCCCAAATCAGTTTTAACCATAAAACTAACATTTGTCTTAGTGAGGACCAGGAAAATTGTCCTCACAATGTGCGTTTCTCAAATTCTACTATACTTGTGTGGACATTTGGCTGTCACAAGTACAATAATAATACAAGTACACACACACACACACACACACACACACACACACACACACATATACACAGATCCGGTCTCAGAGGTCCTGAGAATGTGCTCTGTCCGAATGACAGGGGTCATGCAAACCTGAGTGTGCACTCAAAAAGTGTGTGTGTGTGTGTGTGTGTGTGTGTGTGTGTGTGTGTGTGTGTGTGTGTGTTCGCGCCCGTGCGTGCATGCATGCGAGTGTGTGTGTGAAAGGGTGGGGGTTGGGGGGGGGGGGGAGACAGCGACGGGTCACAGGCATCAAACGGACACAGTGGTCGTTTCCTTCAAAAGGAATGAAAAACTGTTTTAATTCTCATGTTTTAATGAGTTGAATACATTTCGCTGGATGAAAAAAAATGAACAAAATAGCCACATTTTGATGTTAACCCATTAAGACCTGAGGCCAATTCTACAAATGTCTTCTAAATCCTAACAGTTTTCTCAGTGGTTCTCAAACGGTTTTCATGTCAAGGACCCCAAAGATTATATCCATTTGGCCGCTCTCAAAATATTTAGTTCCAGGGACCCCTGGAAGCAAAGATTTGAGTTAAAAATGTATATTCAAAGATTTGCTAAAATGTTCACGATTTTTCAAAAATAGCAGATGTACAAGCTCACGAAGTGACGGGCTATGAGCTTGTATATCTGCCATTTTTGAATATCCAAAGTATAAAATAATGGTTAAAGTGGTTAAAAATCACATATATATATATATATACACACTTATAAATATATGCTTTCCCGGTCTGGATGGGTTAAACGAGCGATGGCTGGATATGTATGGAAGGGCGTGGCGTGCATATGCAAAGACGGGGCCGCTTCTATGGACTTGAAATGGCTTCAAAGGGACATGATGACAGGAAACTAATGGATCGTGTGAACATCACAGCTCTCTGTCATCACTGGGTCTGCTGTTTAGCGGTAGGGGGTGGCATTCAATTATAGACATTATTAACGGACTAGTGCTGCAACTATCAATTATTTTATTATTCCATCAATTACTTTTCTGATTAATTGAATAATCTAGCAGCAAGTTTATTTTATATTATATTATTCTTTAAATATATCAACAAATGGAATAACCACTTAAACCCTATTTTACTCTTATCGCACGGAGACGTGCAAAAACAGTTACAATAGCTGATATGCCAGCTCAGAGCATTATTTTTTCAGCTATAATGACAAAATATGGATCAATTATCAATCGATTATTTTACTTAAATCGTGTCACCGCAGCCCTCCGTTCTTTGGCTGTTGAATATAGCTCGTTCTCGTCCAAAACGCAGGAAAAAAACAAGAAAGCAGAGACATTTTTATTTTTCTAAATCCTTTAACATTAGATTGGACGGGGCTGGGTTTGTTGTGATCACGTTATTTCCGGGTATACGTTTCTCCGGAAGTCATACGATCACTCATAGTGTAAACACTGAAAACACTGTTTTGACGTGTTACACGTCTTTGGCACTGAATGAGTTAAGACCGGAAATCCAAAGATGTGGGATTTGAATTGACTGAAACAGAGGCCTCAAAGCAGGTCCGTAGAAACCAATATCCATATGTTTTTACAATCTATGAGTAGAAATAGAATAATGATTAAAACCAAACCAAGCCTTGCAATTATACACCTGACCAGACCAGTGATTAAAGGGCCCCATTTTCTATGTTTTAACAACTTGAATTGTAGAGCAGAGCATCCCTATTCTTGGGGGGGCAAACAATTGCCAAAAATAGCTGATCTACAAGCTCGCAAGCAGGGGGGGCCCGTTGTAGAAGAGTCCTGGGGGACTCTGTGGTCAACTAAGTACAGGGTTTAAGTGGACCGAGTCCCATCATTGTATTGTGAAGAGGCCGTGTGAAAATCATAAAGATTTCACAACACGGCTCTTGTGTGTAGAGAGCTTGAACACTGCATGGAGGTCAAGTCCACCACAGTCCTCACAATAGAACATATCGTCACTGCCGGGTAGAAACCTTGTATGTCCAAAACCGTTCCTTCTTTATTAATATATTCAAATTGTCTAATAGGAGGGCGGGTGGGCAGACAGACCTCTGACGTCACTGTGACTCGGCCATAATAATATGAGGAGTTCCCAATGCAGCTATACGCCCAAATATGGAGTGTGTTGTCAAACCTTAATGTGTCGTCATGGCATCAGCCACAAACACATCAGTCAGCTCCATTTGTTGGCACAAAAGGGGGCATGCCCATGTATGGGCATATGCTGATGACGTCAGCGATCGCCATATATGGGCATAAAGGGGACAAGGACTGACAGATACAGACATCTCCATATATGGGCATACAAGGGACACAGACAGACAGACAGACAGACATCTCCATATATGGGCACAAAAGAGACAGACAGACGGGCACAACGGGTACTCTGACAAAGCCCCCGACACTATGACTCAGACATATCGGTCGGATCTGCAGTGCCACGTAGGTGTGAGGGGCTCATAGCAGCCCGAACCTCTAGTTATTTCTAAAACGTCTTAAAATTGTGACAATAGCGATAAACAAGCTGCCAAAAATGACCAGATGTCGTTTTTTTCTTTACTTTCAAGTGATAAATCCGGCATACATTTATCTGGTTCTGCAGCTCAGTCGTACTGTAAGTGGGGTCCAGGGGCCCCCAGGGGTCCTTGAGGGGGTTCCTGGGGGGAACAATGACAATTTGAACCCTATTCTATCCCTCGGATGTTCAAAAATAGCTCCAGAGCTTGTAGATCTGCTATTTTTGGGCGGTGAAACCGCCCCTATATGTGAGGTTTGGTCATTTGCACCCCCCAACCCTGCGCTGTGATTGGCCACCAGTGTACCCCCCTAACCCTGCACCGTGATTGGCCAATCACAGTCTATTCAGGACTGTGATTGGCTAGTGAAACATGACACATGTCCATAGCCCTATAAATAGGACTATGCACTTTAAAAAAAACACATTTATGGGTTTTTTTAAGTTAGGGGTGTACAATGGTTGGTCCACAATATTACTTTTCTTTAAGTGAACTTCCATCACAGTGATGACCACTGTGACCACACCGCCCACTTCACACTGGGTGTGATTTTTTCATTTATTTTAATAATTGCAAGCTATAAAAAAAGAATGAAAACAAAATATACAGGAATAATTTTGGAACACAAATAATCTTCATTGGCACAACATATTTTCAGATGGTGGTCCGCGGCCTTTAACACATCAATTTGGGGGTCCTTGACATGCCTATGTCTGAGAAGCACTGATCCAGCTTATATTTACATCATCATGACCACAGAGAACCCAAGCAGGGTGTGCAACAACTGTTTCATTGCATTCTGTAGCGCTGTAGGCCCTGTATAGTTCCATCCTGTGTGAACAGGTCCAACTATGAACCCAGTAGAAATGGTTTGTGTGGTGAACAGGAAGGCTGCTGAAAGGCTCTGGGTTTTGTTGAAAAAGACCCCTGAAAAAGACCCCTGCTAATAGACAGAAAGAGAGAGAGGTGTGGGGGGGTGCTCCTTCTAATAGACAGAGAGGGGGAGGGGGGGGGTACAGAGGATCAAGCCATTATTGAGCTGACAAATTGGGGTCTGAAGAGGGAGGTGAGGCGATGGCAAGGCACTGAGGCTCATCAAGTCTGTCAGATTATAACTCATGGTGAATGGGTATATTTTTAAATGTTGTTTTTGCATGTTTGTGTTTTGGTAAAGGTCTGGCTGCATGCAATTGACTATTTTAGAGAATACTAGTGTGTCTGCCTGTCTGCCTGTCTGCCTGCCTGCCAGTGTGTCCATCGATCCATGTTTTCTCCGGCTCTCTCATTACAGACTACAGTATATTGCAGGTTTGAAACTCTTTACGCTATTATTGTCGCTGTCAGGTGGAAACCTTGTATGTCCAAAACTGTTACTTTTCAGGAAATGTAAAAGAAGAACCTGTGTTCCAATGGATCCAATGTAGTTATTATTTAGCGTTGTACTAAAGCTTTCCTGTGCTGTTCATCTCCATAAGGTCATGTGACCACTCCATGAAGGTGAGGCGGTGCGTCTCTCTCTCTCTCTCTCTCTCAACTGGTCTATTAAAGCCAGTGGCGCTGGATAAAGGCCCGCCTGCCTGATCAGGAACAGGGGGTCTCTGGGGGAAAACCTGATAATAATTGCTTGGAATGAAAGCACAGTAGAGGAGAGAGAGAGGAAGAAACCTCAATGGATGAATTAAAGTGACAGATGCAGCCGTGGGGGTGTGTGTGTGTGAGAGTGAGTGAGTGAGTGTGAGTGTGAGTGTGAGAGTGAGAGTGAGAGAGAGAGACGGGGGGCACTGCTGGATACAGCTGCTCTCCATGCAGACAACACCATCCATGCTCATATTCATGCAATTTCTCTCATTTTATACCCCGCCTCACTGGTATAAGACACTGACTAAAATTGTCAAGTGCTTGGTCACAGCTTCATAAATTAAGCCGTTTCTTTATTTCTTCATTTTGTCATTAAACTCATTCAGACTCATTTCACTCTTGCGCTACATTCCCTCTTTCAAATGGAAACGATTTGACGTTTGTTGTACAATGAAGTGTTAGGGCTTAATTGGTTTATAGAGGAAGTTTAGAGAAAAGCTGTCAACATGGAAACAAATCAAGAAAGGTATAGACAGATAGACAGACAGACCTTTATTGATCCCACAAGGGAAATTCAGTTGTCATGGCAGTACTACAGTATGAAACACAGGACAGATACCGAAAAGAAAAAATAGACACAAGTAAGAATGAAAAAAAGAAGAGTACGAGTAAACGGGTAGTTAACATACAAGGATTAGGAACAGGGTACCGTATCATAACATTTTGAATCACATCAGCAAGCTCTAATGGAAATATAATATCCCCCATGTCCATAGGATGATGTGGGTGAAAGGGAGAGAGTCCATAACAGCCAAAGGTTAAAAAGTGTGTCCCTATGCTCAAATAACACACACACCTACACACAAGCACCTGCGCGCGCACACACACAAACACACAGAGAACACTCCTCCTACCCCTTTTGAAGCCACCCACAACAAAGACGGCACCAAAGGTGAAACTGCAAAGCACCATGGGTAATACCACACTGTCTGCCGATGATGGTAAAAAATAAACACACACACACACACACCCACACACACACACACACACACACACACTCTCAGTTCAGGCCGAGGACTTCACGTGAATATGTTCATGGGGGGATTGTAAAATAAGGCCAGAAAAGAACGGGAGACAAGATATGAGATAAGACCCTCCTTGACCTAATGCAATGGTCAGGATTCCAGGGTTCAAGGCAAGCCAAGCAGGAGGTGGTCAAAGGCTGCACTTCAGCCACTGCTGATGATTACATTTTTGCAATTTAGGCATTTTAGCAGACTCTTATCCAGAGCTATTTACAAAAGGGCAACACTGAAGCAAGTGGCATGAACCCTAAGTCAGTGGTTCTCAACCTGTGGGTCGGGACCCCCAGGTGGGTCCCCACATGATTTTAGGGGGGTTCCCAGATGACAGTGAAGTGACAATTTAAGGACTTTTAAGACCTTTTTAATACCTACAAAAAAAGTAATCAACAAACTATACTATAAAAACTGGCCAAATGGTCAAATAATATAAGAAAGAGGCAACAATTGTGAAAACAGCAGATCTACAAGCTCACAACGCCTCGCAATGCGAGGCGTTGTAAGCTTGTAGATCTGCTGTTTTCACAATATTTATCTAAAGGTAATGCCTCTACTCCTACAATTCCAAGTGCTTATCAGGGTGGGGGGTCCCCAGTTCAAATACGATTATTTTAGGGGGTCCAAAGATCAAATGCGATTATTTTGGAGGGTCCAAAGATCAAATGCGATTATTTTGGGGGGTCGCGGCCTGAAAAAGGTTGAGAACCACTGCCCTAAGTCACCATACGACAGAGTGCAAACAATTAACAATTAGAATTTAGGCATTTAGCAGACGCTCTTAGAGCGAGCTACAAGCACCAGATCTGAATAAGTAGAGTAAGCAAGAACTCTCTAGTCAATAAACAAGGTTAGATAATCATATAAATTGAGTGCAGAGACGACACATAAAGAAAACAATTAAGTGCTTCAAAGTAACTAGGACACCAGGGTACATCAAACCTGCATCTGTCAAAACAACATGCCTTCTAAATAACAATATAATATAAAAAAAGAATAGGCAACAAGAAGTGATACGGATAAGGATAAGGAAAGAAGAGTGCTGTGGGGTCAAGTCTGAAGAGGTTTTGATTTGATGCACTGTATTTGATTTGCACAACAGTTTATAGTTTATATATACATATATGCATGACATGTTAGTTCTTAATCTTTCCATAGGAAAGTTGGCATTTAGTTGTTATGCGAGAACCTCACCGTTTTACATTAGGTATAAATGAATTATTTGATATTAAAAACAAAAATAAAAACAAACAAAAAAACAAAAACAGATTAAAAACATATGACAAAGAAAATAGGTCAAACAATAAACATAAAGTACATACTGAGCAGAAAAGACAAAGCAAAAGAAAATGTTTTGGACACCTGATGGGGAGTCTGCAGACCAGACTGAAGGGGGAAGTCATTCCACAGCTGGGGAGCAAGGAGAGAGTACTAGTCTAGGACACTTTGAGGACACTTGGAGTGCGGCCAGGGTGTCGTAGGGACAGGAGGGATGAAGAGAAGGATATGACCCTTGATTGAATAATATTGAATGATGATAGTACACTTTCTTGAAACATCATCTGGAAAAGTCAATAATATGGAAAGTTTGTTTTTAGATATCAGGGTGCGGCGAAGAGAGAAACCATCCTCTAATAGACCTGTCAAGATATTAATGGAACAAATGTCCATTCACGATATTCACCTTAACTCTTTGACTGCGGACGACGCGATAACGCGTCAAGTGCTACTTTGTCCAGTTGGCCGTCGACGCGTTCGACGCGCTTTCATTGTTTAATCTCTGATTGCGCTAATATTCAATGTTATTCTCGAGTTCCACTTACTTCACGGACATCTGCATCCGGTTCCATGACCTGGATTCCGTTTCCGGATTTTGATTTTTTTCCCCAGTCATTTTCGTCCAAAATAGGTAAATAAACGGGTTTTCACACGGTATAACGGACAAACGGACAGGTTCTCTTCTATAATCTATGGTCTGGGTGACGATCAGTCATCGCCGTCGTGTATCACATCGTAATTTTCGCCGATCAAAACAATCTGGGACGATGTCACATCCGTTTTCATGTTTTTCCTTGTCTAATCTATCAAGAAGGGTGAGAGAGACCCAACGACATGATCAAGCTGTCATGTGCTGCTCTCTAGTGGCGGATTTGTGCTGGGTCTTTAAATTATGTGTCCTTAAATTATTTTCATGAGAAAAATTCAAAATATAAAAATAAAAAAACACGAAAATTGCTGGCACTGGGGGAGTACTTTATGAAAATACTCTGGCAGTCAAAGAGTTAAGTTGAGGTTAAGCTATTCTCAAGTCAGAGTGCGATCCTAGAGCAAAGCATTCTGGGTAGTGTCCATTGTGTGAGCCAGGGAATGTTCCTCCAACTGAGCCGACACTGCGTGATACAGAGAAAATTGACATAGTAATGTACTGTATCTTACAACTGGTGGGGTTTTTTCTATGCCCTTTGGAGGTAAAATGACTGATCAAAGATGTCTGTCTGGTTTCAGATAACTTTCGTTGAGTATTTACCATAACTCTGAGCCTTATTACCTCCTTTTACCATTATTCTATGGTCTAAATCAGAGGTTTTCATACTGTGAGGAGCACTGCAGGGTGAAAGGGACAGTACCCGTACCATGATCAAAAGGAAGTTGCTGTAAAGACTGATCCACTGATTTGCACGACCACGAATGCAACATTTGGTTTTAGGTATAAAACTTTTCCCAAATCCATCCAGCATACAAATAATGAAACAAGGTGGAAGAAGTACTCAGATTTCTTAAAATAAAAAGTAGTAAGTAAAAGGCTTGCATTAAACATTTTACTTGAGTGAAAGTACAACAGTATTGCCA
This sequence comes from Gymnoscopelus braueri, assembly GCF_963280865.1. NCBI lineage: Eukaryota > Metazoa > Chordata > Actinopteri > Myctophiformes > Myctophidae > Gymnoscopelus > Gymnoscopelus braueri. Next base: position 8,090,834 of record NC_137618.1, on the reverse strand, counting down.
TCAAAATATGCTTACAGTAACAAAGTAAAAGTACTCAAATGTTTCAAAATGTATCAACTTTTTTATGAAAATAGCTGATCTATAAGCTAACAATGCGTCGCAATGCGTTGTGAGCTTGTAGATCAGCTATTTTAGAATAGCTAAAGTATAAAATAGGACTTACGGTAAGTGGGTTTGTATTAATCCTATATTAAAATTGGCAAATGGGAGGGAGGACGGGCAGGCGGGCGAACGGACGGACGGACACACGGACGGACCACGGTCACGTCACTCTGACTCAGATATAACCATAAACAAACCCGCTACGCCCATATGTAGGCTGGACCACGGCCACGCCACTCTGACTCAGACATAACCATAAACAAACCCGATACGCCCATATATAGGCAGCACCAGGGCCACGTCAATCTGACTCAGACATAACATACAACAAACCCGATACAGATTCAAGGGAGTGTGGTGCCCACCACCGTTGAGTAATTCGGTTAAGTGGTTGTCTAGAACCGCCGATCCGACCGATATCATATGTCCATATATGGGCATACCAATATATGGGCATATATCAGGAATCTCTATATATGGGCATAAAAGGGACACGGACTAACAGATACAGAGATCTCCATATATGGGCATAAAAGGGACACAGGTAGACAGATGGGCACAACGGGTAATCAAACAAAGCCCCCGACACTATGACTCAGACATATCGGTCGGATCGGTCGCGGTGCGACGTGGCCCGAACCTCTAGTAATCTAAATCTGCAAAGAAACTAAAGCTGTACAAGTACAATATTTGCCTCTAGGATGTAAAAAAAAGTAAGCCCTATTTAAAAAATAGCCGATCTAACAGATCACAACGCATCGTGGTGTGAGACTGTAGATCAGCTATTTTCGAAAAACGAAAGAAAAATGTATATAGAATACTGAAAATATTTTTGAAAATGTTTGCCAAAAACATGCCCAAAATGGGAACACCAGGTTGAAAGCGGTCAAAGTTATATTCCAGCTGAGTTTTGCAGTGACACGTTAACCCAAAAAGCAGTCTGCATTGCGCACGTGTCGTGAACGCATCAAGCTAACCCTTTCATCTCCTTAACCAAAGCCTATCTCCTGGTAAACACAACCAGCTGAGTAATGGTACAGCTCCGGATGGAGAGAGCAGGGTGGGATTGTCATCGACCTACATTACCCTCCCGGCCCCCCTCGTGAGACACACACACACACACACACACACACACACACACACACACACACACACACACACACACACACACACACACACACACACACACACACACACACACACACACACACACACACACACACACACACACACACACACACACACACACACACACACACACACACACACACACACACTCCCCCTGACGGCCCGGGTCTGCTAGCTACACACACTCATTAGCAGAGATAGCTGTGCTTACATAAACCTTGCCGACATGTTTGACCTGCCACTAAATCACAACAGGAGGGGGGGGGGGGGGGCACACAGCGACGGGGGGAGGGGGGGGGCTGGCGGTAGCCGATGGTGGGCGAGAGGCGCCAGCTCTCTTCTGATAAATCACATCTCTGCTCAATGTTTACTTTTCAGTGGTGGGAAGGGCTGAGAAAATAAGTTGGCTGGAAGCGTGTCGGGGGGGAAAAAGTTGAAGTTGGGTCTCCCTGAAGCATGCAGTGTGTGTGTGTGTGTGTGTGTGTGTGTGTGTGTGTGTGTGTGTGTGAGGACAGGTGTGTGGTTAGCCCCGACGCACTGCTCCCATAAGATGTTTGGTTAACCCATTGAGACCTGAAGCCAATTCTACGTGTCTCCTAAATCTCAACAGTTTTCTGAAAAACGTATGTTTCTATATCAGTGGTGCTCAATCTTTTTCATGTCAAGGACCCCCAAAATTATATGTATTTGGCCGCGGACCCCCATCAAAATATTTTGTTCCAGGGACCCCCCCAGAAGCAAAGATTTGAGTTAAAAATGTTCGCTTTAAAAATATATTATGTTCGAAGATTTGCACACATTTTCATGATTTTTCAAAAATAGCAGATATACAAGCTCGTAGCGCGGCACTCGGTGCCGCGCTATGAGCTTGTATATCTGCTATTTTTGAATAGCCTAAAGTGTAAAATAATGCTTTTTAGCTCAAATCTAAAAATGACACAGTTCCAGGTATTAATGGGTTAAGACCAAGCCACCTGGAGGATAAGTGTGGTAGTGCAGAACGCAAACTCAAAACCTGCCACAAAAAGGCTGGGTGGGTAGTATGGCCGTCTTCAAAATACCACTGGGTGTTTTATAATGAATCATATCAAATGTTGAATTAATACTACAGAAGTCCTTTGTTCTTCAGTCGATTTTTTTGGGGCTAAATTTAGAACCTGTCCAAGGGCCCAGTAGAACAATGAGGGTCATCACTGCTCTTGTATTCATGTTTTTATGTAAATACGCAATTTATTTTGTCCTGTCAAATGTGTGTATTATGTGTTCCATATATGTGTAGCAAGAAAGAAATCAGTAAAAGCTAATAATATCGTATCATATTAACCCTTTAAGACCGGGAACGCATCTGTGTCATTTTAGATTTCTTTGGCTATTCAAAAATAGCAGATGTACAAGTTCATAGCGCGGCATGCTACGAGCTTGTAGATCTGCTAGTTTTGAAAATTCTTAAAAAAGGTGTGCAAATCTTTGAATATATATATTTTCAAAGCGAATATTTGCAAATCAAATCTTTGCTTCTGGGGGTCCCTGGAACAAAACATTTTGAGATGGGGGTCCGCGGCAAAATACATATCATTTTGGGTGGTCCTTGACAAGTTTGAGAACCACTGATGTAGCAACATAGGTTTTTTCAAAAAACTGTTCGGATTTAGAAGACATTTTGTAGAATCAGTCTCAGGTCTTAATGGGTTAAATCTACGATGAGAGGCGTGTGCGTGTGTGTGTGTGTGTGTGTGTGCTTCATTCACCTGCACACCTGAAGCTCTGGGCGGTGAGCCCCTTCTCCACGGCCAGGCAGGTGAGGATGCTCAGGAAACTGGTGGTGACCGACTGGCGCTTGGCTCTCTGGGCGTCTCGCTGCCTCCTCTCCCTGGACGGCCTGGCTCTCAGCAGCACGCCGCCGTGGGAGCCCGCTGGCGCTAGGGCTAAGCAATTAACCCCAATTAACCCCAAACATATCCAAACCCATATTTAATACATTGAGTGCCAAAACCGGAGATCTACGCGTGTTCAAATTCATTTTTTATTTTTATTTTTTCCACATGGGACGCTCCAACGCAACTTAGGAATGATCCGCGGACACTGTAAAATAGAATGGACGGATGTGGATCCAATCCAAAAAAACGTACCTCCCGTTCTCTCCAATGATAGGATCTGGAGAAAAAGGTCCCCCATCTCCATTACTTTTTACAGTGGTGAAAACGAGCCATTTTCGACGCACGATCACTCTGCAATGGCGGATGGCGTTAGAAATGTTATTGTTCCAGTCGATAGTCGGGACCCTCGACCATCGCGCACGCACCCTTTGTTTACATCCGCGTCCTCGTGGTGGCGTCTACAGCTCTAACCAGATCAGCACACGGTAAGAAGCGCTGGCACTAGATGTACCCTGTTTTAAAAAAAAACTCTGGCACTAAATATGAACCAATAAACCGACTTAAATCTTGCTTGTGTAGATTTAGAATTTACAATGTAGGCATTTAGCAGAACCTCTTATCCAGAGCGACTTACAGTAAGCAAGGTAAACGCATGCATCAAATGTAGAGAGACGGTGTAATGCCTCAGTAAACTACTGTAGGATCACAGGTAAACCAATGATTGATCCAATAATCAAGGGCATTTTGTTTAATGTTAAAAAAAAAATTCTTATTATATCAACAAATCGACAAGAAAATAATATTTTTTTTAATGATCGACTAAATCGATTAGTCTGATTAACCACTTTAATTAACCCTGTATTATTCTTCATTGTACAATGGTGACGTACAAAAAATGTGAAAATAGCCGATCCACAAGCTCACAATGATATGTCCAAAACAAATTCAAATTCAAAAATTGCAGATCGACAAGCTCAAAAAGAGTCACTTGCGGATCTGATACTTTTGATACGTTTGTGTGACGCTGTAGCGAAATTAGTTAATATAGCTTTGGCTATTCAAAAATAGCAGATCTACAAGCTCATAGCGCGGCACGAGTGCCACGCTATGAGCTTGTAGATCAGCCCCCCTCCCCCTATGAGCTTGTAGATTTTTGAAAAATCTCGAAAATGTGTGCAAATCTTTGAATATATTTATTTTTTGAAGAGAAGATTTTTAACTAAAATCTTTGCTTCTGGGGGTCCTTGGCATGAAAAAGGTTGAAAACCACTGAAGTAGGGTGTTAATTTACAAAAAAACACAAAAAGGTTAGAATATGGAGATAAGAGGCCTGACAGCAGATATATATATATATTTATATAATCGTTCATCGTTCGTAATCGAGGCAAAAGTTTGAAATAATGGTGATAGTGGTTTGAAGTCCTACCTGGCGCTGCCTCTCCCACCTCCTCCGCCTCTCTCCGGACGGGCCTCTGGGCGTCTGCAGCCTGCCGCAGGGCCTCCACCCAGTCCCGGGCTTTGGTCTGACTTTCTGCCCGGAGTTGAAGCACCTCTTTGGAGAAAACTACCTGAAAGTTGTCAAAAAATACAGATTTTTTTCATGACATGTCGACACTGAATATCTGAATCTACTTCAATACTCATTTCCCACAGTATCGATATTATCAATAACATGCTCTCTCTCGTCTCTTAACCCATTTTGGGCGGGAACCCACATTTGTAACTATACCTTTCAGGACGGGAACCCCTTTTGGGGTTCTTGTTGCTATGTACAGTACATAGCAACATACATTTGTTGTAATTTTTTAATAAATATTTGAAGTTTTTCAGAAAACTTCAGGGTCAGGATTTAGAAGACGTTTTTAGAATCGGCCCCAGGTCTACATGGGTTAATTAACTTTACTTAATTTAAAGATAAGATCATTTTGTAACTGTTAAGGCCTGAACTAAAAAAGGAAAAAACTGATATTTATCTTATAGTATCAGAGATAAACTGAGGACAATCTGCAACGAAAACAACACATTCACAAGCCTTTCACACATTAGGTGCCATAAACGTAGATCTACGTCTTTTCCCCCAATTTTTTTGGGGGGGAAATTCCACAAGAGGGCGCTCTAACGCAACGTAGGAATGATCCCTCGACTGTGCTAGAAGGCTTCGACGGATGTAACGTCATCCCAAAAAACATCACTTCCGTCCACCCCAATGATAGGATTTGGAGAAAAACACTTCTAGCTTTGATTCTTTCTTCTTTTTTTTTTTGAAAACCAGCCATTTTAAACGGGTGATCGCTCTAAGGCCGATCGCGGTAAAAAAAAATGGTTCCAGTGGATAGACGGGACCCTCCCCCATCCCCCGGACACTTTTTGTTTACATCCTGGTGCACGTTATGGCTTCTGCGGCGCTCCAAGGATCGTCACAACACAGTAAAAAACGCTGGCACTCTGAGGATGATTTGGATGCATAGTACCTGGCACTCAATGTGTTAATAAACATCCAAAATCTTATCAGATTTTTTCCAGTAGTATTGATATTTTTCAAGGTATTGTAGAACAGAGGTTCTCCAAATGTGTTAATATAGCATCAAAATGGGTTGAACCACTTTGACCCTATACATACATACATACCCGGATCTAGAACGTTGCCAGCTTCTAGATCTGCCATTTTCATAGAATGTTGAAAAAAATGTGGAATATTTCTGAAACATTTTGCCACAACAACAATCTATTATCTGGGTCCCTGGCACAAACTAATTTCAGATGCAGGTCCGCAGCCAAATACTGTACGCAGTGGTGGAAAGTAACTAAGTACATTTACTTAAGTACTGTACTTAAGTACAATTTTGAGGTATTTGTACTTTACTTGAGTATTTCCAATTTCCAATACTTTTACTTCTACTCCACTACATCTCAGAGGCAAATATTGTACTTTTACTCCACTACAATGATTTGAAAACTTTAGTTACTACTTACTTTTTAGATATAAATTATGACATTATGAAACATACATTAACCACTTTAACCCTATTTTATACCTAGGCTATTTGAAAATAGCCGATCTACAAGCTCACAACGCGTCGCTTTGCGACGCGTTGTGAGCTTGTAGATCTGCTATTTTCAAACATTTTAGTACTTTTACTTTTGGTACTTTAAGTACATTTTGATGCCAATACTTTTGTACTTTTACTCAAGTAAATTTTGAATTCTGGACTTTTACTTGTAACAGAGTATTTTTATTTTGCAGTATTGGTACTTTTACTTAAGTAAAGAATTTGAGTACTTTTTCCACCACTGACTGTACGTATCATGTACTGTATCGTGACAACACTACACCTGAAAGTGGCTTCCTGAATCGGCGGTCGCCGTCCTCCACGGATCTCCGTTCTCCTGCTGGGGGTGGGGGTGGGGGTGGGGGTGGGGGGGGTGGGGGCGGTGCGCGTCGTGCTGCACGGCCACGCAGCAGGCCAGCGGGTGCTGGAAGAGGGGCTCCGAGACGGGGCCCCGGCCCTCCGTGGGGAACGCCCGGAGGGCCGAGCGGGTCAGCACGAAGGTGAACGCCCGCCAGTTGTTCTGCTCCGAGGTCAGCTGGTGGAGCAGGCCCGCCTTGAGGACCTCCTGGCAGCGCTGGGTGAACAGGGGCAGGGCGGTGGGCCGGGCCGGGCGGGGGGGGGTGAGCGGGGAGGGCGTGCTGCTGCTGCTACTGGCCTCCGCCAAGGGGGTGGGGGTGTCGCCGCCGCTGCCGTCCGGCCTGGTGTCGAGGCCCGACGGCGAGGAGGACGAGGTGGGAGACATGGGCGTGGGGAACTTGGCCACCTGATAGAAAAGAGAAGGGAAACTTTAATACCCATTAAGACCTGAGGCCGCGTCTAAAAAAATCTAAATCCTAACCATTTTTCGGAAAAGAATATTAACTCATTCACTGCCACTGACGTAAAAAACGTAATTTCTCCCGTTTACCAATCCTGCCACTGACGTAAAAAACGTAATTTTTTTTTTTTGAAAAAAAATTGTGTAGTTTTTTTTTTAGTTTTTGTTTCAAATTTGACCCAAAGACCAAGGAGATATGATTGTTTAAAGATCTAGACTCCCATCCACTTCCTTGTTAACTTAAAACTTAAAAATTCTGTATCTCGGCTCCTGAGTACTTTTTTTTTTCGATGAAAAATCTCTGGCAGTGGGCAAACGCGGCCAGCAATAATTGTGGCAGTGAATGAGTTAAAAAAAAAAAATAATAATAATAATCTCGATTTTTCAAAAATAGCAGATCTACAAGCTCATAGCGCGGCACTCGGTGCCGCGCTATGAGCTTGTATATCTGCTATTTTTGAATAGCCAAAGAAATCTAAAGTGACACAGATGCGTTCCAGGTCTTAATGGGTTAATACCCATTAGATTTTGACATCAAATGGACATTTGCCTTCGGCAATCTGGCATACAGTATGCACAGACAGTAAAAACTAATACATCAAAAATACATAAAATGCAATAACATATAATACTCAATACTTTATTATTTAGAGTAGCCAATTCTTTTTTTGACCCCTTTTTCTCCCCAAATCAGTCGTTTTGCCAGTTAATTCCTCCCCACACACCACACTACTGTGTGTTGTCACTGCTGTTGCATCCTAACCTCGCGTCACCAGCCTTTCCACCGCGGAGGAAAGCCTGGTATTCGTTTCTAAAACTAGCCTAAGTGTGTGATCCGGTTTAGAAAAAAGGAAAAAAAAAATAATCGTGGTTCCAGTGGTTGGTTCCCGGTTGGCATCTCATTGTTTTTGTTCCCCACCTAATGCCAATCAATTAGTTTAGTCGAGCTAGTCGAGCTACGAGTTAGCATAGAAACTGGACATGCCTAACGATTATTATACCAAAAGAAACAAAAAACGATTACTATGCAAGTTTTAAACTAGGGGAATCATTTTGGAGATGCACGGCGCCGGTGGTTCCGGGTCGTTGGTTCCGGCCGCCTGATGACACAAAGTTATTTCCGCTCAGACCGGATCCACCACCTCACACTAAGTTCAAACTTAGCCTAGTTATAGCTTAAACACATTCAATCCGGGAGAGTATCTGTGTCATTTTAGATTTATTTGGCTATTCAAAAATAGCAGATATACAAGCTCATAGCGCGGCACCGAGTGCCACGCTATGAGCTTGTAGATCTGCTATTTTTTGAAAAATCTTGAAAATGAGTGCAAATCTTTGAATATATATTTAAAAAATATATATACATATATATATTTAAAGATTTGCAAAAAAAAATTCACAAAAAAAAAATAGCAGATCTACAAGCTCATAGCGAGTGCCGCGCTATGAGCTTGTATATCTGCTATTTTTGAATAGCCAAAGAAATCTAAAAATGACACAGATACTTTCCTGGCTAAATGGGTTAAATGGCTCTTTTTAAAAGCCATTTAAGCTATAACTAGGCTAAGTTTGAACCTAGTGTGAGGTGGTGCAACTGGCCCCAGAAACCCCTGAAAATGGTATGGATCCCAGGCTAGTTTGTATCCTACTGACTCACCTGCCAGTGAGGGAAGCCCCACCGGGAGGACATAGAGAGCCTTCGTTCTACCGTCCTCCCGTCCAACACTCCCCACTGACGGGTGTCGCCCCCAGCCCGTAGGCAGTGGTGGCAAAAGTACTCAAATGTTTTACTTAAGTAAAAGTACCAATACTGCAATGTAGAAGTACTCTGTTACAAGTAAAAGTCTGGAATTCAAAATGTTACTTGAGTAAAAGTGCAAAAGTATTGGTATCAAAATGTACTTAAAGTACCAAAAGTAAAAGTACAAAATGTTTGAAAATAGCAGATCTACAAGCTCACAACGCGTCGTGAGCTTGTAGGTCGGCTATTTTCAAATAGCCTAGGTATAAAATAGGGCTAAAGGTTAATGTATATTTTATAATGTTATTATTTATATCTGCAAAGTAACTAGTAACTACATTTTTCAAATAATTGTAGTGGAGTAAAAGTACAATATTTGCCTCTGAGATGTAGTGGAGTAGAAGTAAAAGTATTGGAAATTGGAAATACTCGAGTATAAGTACAAATTCCTCATAATTGTACTTAAGTACAGTACTTGAGTACATGTACTTAGTTACTTTCCACCACTGCCCGTAGGACTACGGTACAGTGACAAATATCCCCCTCTCCGCCCGGCTTCCCTCCCCCCGAACACTACAAAGCCGGATACACCACGAGGGATTCAAACCACTGGGCCTCTGCGGTGGTGGTGGGCTGGTACTTAAACCCCCCCCCCACAAATGGATTATTGTACCCTTGTTTGGCTGGGCCCCCCCCCCCCCGAACCAGACAAACGGTGGACAGACAAAAGTCATGTCATACTTCTGTGGCTCGCGCTCACGGCTCGCGCTGTTGGTGGCGAGTGGAGACTGGCTAAAGCAGCGTGTAAGCTACACTACAGCAGTAGTTGAAAATAGCCGATCTACAAGCTCTTGAGAGCTTGTAGATCGGCTATTTTCAGCATGCAACCAAGTGTAAAATCAACCATTACGACGCCATCAAGGCGTCGTCGACTAAACCGACTAAATCAACTGTAGATTTAGTCGACTATAATCTTATGACATTTAGTCAACTAAAACTAGACTAACAGTAAAGCATTTCAGATGACTAAATATGACTAAAACTAAATGGAATTTGATTCAAAAGACTATGACTAAAATTAAATAAAAATTTGCTGTCAAAATCAACACGACACTACAGCCAGCAGCACTGCTGGAAGTGGAACTTCATTTTGGAAATGAATACCGAGCTGAACCTGAACGTTTTTTTCAGGCTGTCCTAGTAGAGCATGCTTTGGGCTTAAACCTTAAACCTCCTGCCTGACCTGCTGGTTCTCTGCAGCGCTCTTGTTGTGCTGCTGCTGGGTGTCGGGGGGCCTGGCGGCCAGCACCCTCTCCCACATCATCCTCCTCCATTCCAGGGCCTCCCACTGGCACCCCGCCCTCAGCTGGAGACGGGTGCTGTTGAAGAACATGGCCTGGAGGCACAGGGGTGCAACGGTTAATCCAACTTATCGATTGGAATCCATTATCATAATAAAAAAAATCAATAACCAATTTTAAATTGATTTTTCTTTCAATGAAAATATTAAAAGCTCACAAACGGCAATTTTCGCTTTTTGTGCGACACTTGTACGAGTGTTTTATTTCCGTTTGGCTTTTAGCCTTCGTAAACAAAGGTTGCACAAGGCAGATATGACAAATAACACATATTTAATTAATTACACTATTAATCAAACATTATTAGTGGAAATAGCCGATCTACAAGCTCAAAACGCGTCGCATCGCGGCACGTTTTGAGCTTGTAGATCTGCTATTTCTACTATCTTTGTCATTAAAAAAATCACACCCAGTGTGAAGTGGGCGGTGTGGTCATCACAGTGATGGAAGCTCACTTCCAAAAAAATATAAGATTTTTGGAAGTGCATAATCCTATTTATAGGTTATTAATGTCATCATGTGTCTCGCTAGCCAATGACAGTGCTGAATAGTCAGCCAATAGAGTCAGCCAATCACAGTACAGCTAGGGGTGTACTAATGAGCCAATCACAGTACAGAGAATGAGGTGTCCCAACCCCACTGCCCAAAAAGAAATATGAAAATCTTTAACATGGAAATGATTTATGACGATTATGAAAAAAAAAAAAAAAAAAAATGCGATTATGTAATAATTGTGACAGGCCTACGTATGGATCAAAATGATGGTGATAATCATTTTGGGCCGTAATCATGCAGCCCCTCTAACCTGGAGGGTTCGGGGGTCGCTGGGCTGGGGCTGGCCGCTCTGTCCGCTCTGGGAGGTGGGGGCGGGGGGGGAGACGACGCTCTGGCAGTGGGACAGGGAGTAGGCGTTGCCCAGCTGCCGGTTGGCGCTGCTGTCCAGGGTGTAGAGGCGCAGCTCGCAGGGCGTCAGCTCCACGTGGCACGCCGTCCAGCGGCCCCGCGGACCCTCGCGCTGCTCCAGCGCGCCCTGCTTCACCACGCTGCCTCCACTGCTGCTGCCCTTATCAGCTACAGGAGAGGAGAGGAGAGGAGGAAGAAGTGAGTGATGAACAGAAATAATTTCATAGTCACATCAGCAGTGGTGGAAAAAGTACTCAAATTCTTTACTTAAGTAAAAGTACCAATACTGCAATATAAAAATACTCTGTTACAAGTAAAAGTCCAGAATAAAAAATTTACTCGAGTAAAAGTACAAAAGTATTGGCATCAAAATGTACTTAAAGTACCAAAAGTAAAAGTACTAAATATTTGAAAATAGCCGATCTACAAGCTCACAACGCGCCGCGGTGCGACGCGTTGTGAGCTTGTAGATCTGCTATTTTCAAATAGCCTAGGTATAAAATAGGGCTAAAGTGGTTAATGTATGTTTTATAATATCATAATTTATATCTGAAAAGTAACTAGTAACTAAAGTTTTCAAATAATTGTAGTGGAGTAAAAGTACATTATTTGCCTCTGAGATGTAGTGGAGTAGAAGTAAAAATATTGGAAATTGGAAATACTCAAGTAAAGTACAAATACCTCAAAATTGTACTTAAGTACAGTACTTGAGTAAATGTACTTAGTTACTTTCCACCACTGCACATCACAGGTTTACAGGTGTGAAGAAGTGGGTGAAATATTGTTATGTACACCCCATGATGTGTTTGTTTTTTGTGAGAAGGGAGAGGACAGAGATTCAGAGCAGAAGAAAAACACAGGATAGAAACAGGTCGAATCATCTTACCTACAGTACATGTTACCTACCCCAAAATAATCATATTTGAAGTGAACTAGGGACCCCCCCAAAATAATCATATTTAAACTGGAGACATCCCAACCTGACAAGCACTTGGAATTGTAGGAGTTGAGGCGTTACAATTTAGTTCCAACTCGGTTCCACAGATAAATATTGGGAAAATAGCCGATCTACAAGCTCACAACGCCTCGCAAAGCTTGTAGATCAGCTATTTTCACAATTTTTCCTATTATGATTTGACAATTTGGCCAATGTTTGACTAGTTTTTATAGTATAGTTTGTCGATTACTTTTGGCGCAGTAATGGTCTTATTTTCTTTTCTTTCTTTTTAGAGGTATTAAAAAGGTCTTAAAAGTCCTTAGATTGACACTTTAGAAATGTGCAGATACGGTACCCTGTATACACATATATACTGTATGTTGGTTTGTTTACTGTTGAGTGAGAAAACAATGTTGCACATTAACAATAATCTGGGAACCCCCCAAAATAATTTGGGGACCACCCTGGGGGTCCTGACCCACAGGTTGAGATACACTTCACTAGACCAGTGGTTCTCAAACTTTTTCATGTCAAGGACCCCCAAATTGAGACTTATTAGCACACAGACCCCCATTTGAAAAGATATGCCAGGGACCCCCATAAGAGAAGATTTTTTTACGGCTCTAGCAGTGATTCTCAACCATTTAAATTTCAAGGACCCCCAGTTTGACATGCATTAGGGCTACGGACCCCCATTTAATGGCATTTCTATCTCTTGGACCCCAATTTATATTGTAAAATCAATGTTAATTTGAGAGTGTACAAATGGAACCAAATGGACCCTAACGGGTCCATTTGGTTCCATTTGTACACTCTCAGAGTCACAGACCCATAAGGTTCCATTTGGTGCCTAATCTATCATTTAGCTGGGGACCCCCTGGAACTCCTTCAAGGACCCCTAGGGGTCCCCGGACCCCACTTTGAGAACCAATGCACTAGACCAATGTAGCAGGTAAGAGGGTTGAGGCGGCATGAGGAAGAAGAATGGAAGGCGACACTGTGTTGGTCCTACTTATCCAACGCGGTGGCACCATCTGGCACATTTCTAAAAAATTGCAAAACATTACAAAACATCAGTGAGTTGTCATTAGGCTAGGTCACCAAGCACGTCTTTTCAAAGGGAGAGTGGCTTCAAAGCCAACAATCGAGCTGATGGAAACTGGGTCACACTATTGCATTATGTCGTACCAGCTGAAGGCTGCCGTTACGTCTATCATCTGAAACTAAATGTTGTCTCTCTACGCGCCTTCATTCCATGCAAACGTAATCTAGCAAGTGACAGTATTGATAGTGTATATATCCATACATACTCTTATTCACGTGTGGGTTGAAATAAGGAGGATATACAAGTGGCCAAATATCTACAATCATGAACAGTATATTATATATATATATACTGTATATATACACAGTAGATCGGTTATTTCCGCTATTCATCATACAACCAAGTATAAAGGGCTTACGTAGTTCAATATTTGTAAGTCTATAGCACGTCATATCGCCAAGCACAGCTGGTTAAGGGTTACGTATGTTCAGTGCCTTCTGTCTACGTGAGTCAGGTCAGTCAGTCTACTCACATTAGAGCGAGGGGAGAGAGAGACATAGATAAAGGTTTAGAATGAAAGTGGCTGACGTGGGTGAAAAGAGAGTAGGAGACAGACAGTGATGGAGAGGAAAGGGCAGAGAGGGCCGGGGTGGGTGGGTGTGCCGTGGTGGGCCTTCAGATTAGCAGCGTTTCTCCTGTGCTGACTTGTTTTCTCAGTGGCCTCTTTAACAATGCCGTTTCTTCCTGCCAGCTCCACATAAAACGGCTGCGGCGGAGCCCCTGCCACATCACTATCTCGAACCAAAATATCAAGGCTCGCGTCGGAGCCGAGCCCCCCTCTAGCCTAGGCTCCACTCCGCGCTGCGCTGTGCTGTCCCTCTTCCTGAATGCATGGCCTCTGTGAGGAAAGAGCCCTATCAAGATTTAGAGGCTCCTGAGATTAGTGACGGGAGCCGGGGCCAGAGGTGGAACACTAAGCAAGTAGGACTGTCACTAACTATTAACGATTTAATTGTGTTTCTGTCGTTGAAAATGTATGGAATATTATGAATAAAAACTACATTTCTGTTTGGCTTTTAGCCTTCGTTAACAAAAGTTGCCCAGGGCAGATATGACAAATAACACATATTTAATTACTTTATACTTAAAAATAAACATTAATGACGTGTTTTGAGCTTGTAGATCTGCTATTTCCATTTTTTTTTTAAATATATGACATTTTTTAACATGGAATTGATTATGACTTTTATGACGATTATGCAAAAATAATTGCCATTATACATTATACATTTGCACTGGACGTTGTCCAGTCTGGCACAGACATAATCACGTGAATCAGTGGTTCTCAAACATTTTCATGTCAAGGACCCCCAAATTGATATGTATTTGTCCGTAATTATTTTGTGCCAGGAGGCCCACAAGGTCCTTGTCTATTTATTTATTTTCAAGATAAGAAAAAAATCTGCAAAAATAGCAGATCTACAAACTCAATTGTACATTGATAAGCATCGCCCCCCACCACCCCCCATGTTAGTCTTCGATGCGGTTCAGTCCACAGGACTTGAGGTTTCCCTGATGAGCTTGGTCAGTTTCTGAATCTTGGTTTTGGTGGACAGGTCCACATGCTTCTCCTTGTCTCCAATACTGACAATCATACCACCCAGGACGGAGGGGTCAGACTTTGTTTCCAGCTTGAGAGTTTCGCCCTTCTGAAGGAAACCTTTTAGGGCAACTTTCAGGTCAGCGAGGTTGGCTTCGTCCAGAGGACGAGCGGTGGTGACGGAGCAGAGGACTCCTCCACGGCGAGCGCTCATCGTCTTCCCAAAGGCGGCGATGACGGCACCGGTCAAAGTCAGTCGGCCACTGTCTGCAGTGGTGGAAAGTAACTAAGTACATTTACTTAAGTACTGTACTTAAGTACAATTTTGAGGTATTTGTACTTTACTTGAGTATTTCCAATTTCCAATACTTTTACTTCTACTCCACTACATCTCAGAGGCAAATATTGTACTTTTACTCCACTACAATTATTTGAAAACTTTAGTTACTAGTTACTTTTCAGATATAAATTATGATATAATGAAACATACATTAACTACTTTAAACCTATTTTAAACCTATGCTAATTGAAAATAGCAGATCTACAAGCTCACAACGCGTCGCATCGCGACGCGTTGTGAGCTTGTAGATCGGCTATTTTCAAATATTTAGTACTTTTACTTTTGGTACTTTAAGTACATTTTGATGCCAATACTTTTGTACTTTTACTCAAGTATTTTTTTTATTCTGGACTTTTACTTGTAACAAAGTATTTTTATATTGCAGTATTGGTACTTTTACTTAAGTAAAGAATTTGAGTACTTTTTCCACCACTGACTGTCTGCCAAAACGTGGATGAGGTTGACGGTGATGGGGGAGAGCTTAGCCCTGGTGAGAGCGTCATTGAACGTCTGCTTCTTGACGCTACGTTTCGACACATGGGGGTTTGCGGCGATGCCGGAAAGCTTGGGGTCCTTGATGAGAGTAGAAACTTTGGCCAGTTCTTGCTCCACCTGCTCCAGCTTGTTGTGCTTGCTGGCGGCAGAGTACAGAGCAGTGGCATACCGGCCCTCTGTTCCATAAACCTGGATAGGAGCTTTTACCAGTAAGGTAAAAGGTGTGTGATCATGCTTGTTGAGAAACACTACTCAAAATAGCAAGGGTTGACTAGGTTCTAGCAGGTTGTCTGGAAGAGAGACCCGCCGCAGTGGTTCTGATTAGAACTTGAACCGAGATGTCTAACCCGAGTGGTTCACAGGGTAGTTCAAAGTAACTCGGTAGCAGAGAGGCTGAAATAGTACAAGTGCAAACAAAGGGCCCTTGTACGACGCTGGGGTATCTGAGTCTTGAGGCCAAATAACCTGGTTGCAGGAGGTGCTGAACGCTCTCCTAAATGCTCACGTCATCCCGGTGATGTCACGATGACTCAGCTATATCCATATTTGGAATCCCATCAGGTCAGCCATGCCCAAATATGGAACGATATCATACTTAGGTGTGTCAGGCAACTCCGTATATGACATGTGGTGGTCAATCAGCAACGACCGTTCTTTTACTTTTTGAAACTTTTCACCTATAATGACATGCCAAAAATAGAGACTGATTGTTAATAAATAATTTAATTAAATCATATATTTTTTCAATTAATCGATTAAATTGGTTCAGGCACCTAGGCTCAATGTAGCCTGACAGTGGGTCGCGGGTTCGACTCCCGATCCCGGCGGCCTTTGCAGCATGGCACTCCCCTCCTCTCTCCCCATTTCCTGTCAGCCTACTGTCCTGTCAAATAAAGGCACGAAAGCCCAATAAAATAAGCCCAATAAAATAAGCCCAATAAAATAAGCCCATAAATAATAATACATTAAATAGATTAGTGGATTGACTGTTGCACCACTAAGCGGCACGCCGACAAACAGCAAACATTATTTCTATCATCAACAATGAACCGAAAAGCACATGGACAGCATTGTGAGTGCATGTCCCTTTAAGGACTGAAGCTGCTTTTTTTTGGGGGGGGGGGGGGGGGGGGCTGTAATGAGATTTGATCCCCATGGGAGCAGGTGTCACGTCACAACAGCAGAGTGGGAGACACGCTCCGATAAGACCCCCAACTGAACAAGCAGGCGGGAGGAAACGGGTGTCGAGCGACAGGGCTCAATGGAACGAGGAAATGACCGGCTTCCTGGTTCCGCTTCAGCGTCTTGATGATGGAGGGTCTCGGAGACGCAGCGCTCCGCTCTAGGGCAGTGGGTCTCAACCGGTGGGCCGAAGCCCCACTGGTGGGCCGTGAGGGTATTGCAAGTGGCCCCCCAAATAGTTGTCAAAAACACTTTTTTTCCATCGATTAGTCACCCAATGGAGACTTGAATACGTGGATTTTTGGGATTTTTTGTTGCATTCCTAAGCCAATAATCTGATGACCGGCAGCAATTCCGGTAGGAGACGCAAGGAGTATCCTTTGTGTCTCCTACCGGAGCCGCTGCCTACCGGTCCGTTGGTCATCAAATTATTGGCTTAGGAACGGCTTTATCGATTTGAAATGCTCAAAAAATGCAAATTATGACTTTGTTGCTCTTGACTTTGTTAATGTGGTCTAAATCAGCACTGAAACGCTTGGAAATGTACTCTTTTATCAAAAAGTTTTATAGAACTTTATATATAATACTTACGAATAGTCGAACTGTTTCGCATTAGAATCCAGAATCTGAATCGACCAGTGAAGTTGAGTTTCTAGTGTACTATCTGAGTGCCAGTGTGCATTTCCTTCCTAGTGTCGTGAAATGGAGATGCATTACAGTCATTTACAGAACTACAACTAATGGGGCCAAATGTGTCTCTAACCTTGTTTGTAGTGCTATGCATTTACAGTGCAATCCTGCCAGGTGTAAAATGGGACCTGTAAGTCGGTAAGCCATCAACGAATGCACAGGCAGGCCAACACCAAAGTACATCAGCGGTGGAAAGTAACTAAGTACATTTACTCCAGTACAATACGTAAGTAACATTTTGAGATACTGTTACTTTAGTATTTACCTTTTTTTATACAATTAATTGAAACTTTAGCTTCTTAAGTTAATTTGTAAATTTTGATTACAAAACAAACACATAACCACTTAAACCCTATTTTATGTTGTACCTACAAGCTTGTATCAACTGAGCTTGTAGATCAGCTATTTTCTAAATAGTTTGCCACATTTTGAAAAAAGTCTACTCGTATTAAGAGTGTTTTTACGTTGCGGCATTGCAAGTAAAAATCGACCACTTTGTACATCAAACGCTCTTCTTACTTTCCAGAGGTGATTTTCCTTAACTGAAACAAATGGAAAACACCCACCAAAATGAGCCTAAATGGCAGACATTGCATTGCCTTTTTTGTTCATTATATTAGCTCTTAAGTGGGAACGAGCCGTGCTAAATCCTATGTGGCAGCTGTTGACTCCAGTGCGGCCAGAGCAAATGTCTCATCAATCTTATACAAACACAGCAGTACGACAGTTGTCACCACAAGTCTCCGACTTTGCATGTTAACAAACCTTTTGTTTAAGCTGCTAATGAATATGCAGATGAGGTTTAGGCCCAAACGAAGGGTTTCTGATTGGCATTCTTCATGCTTGGAGGGAGTCGAGATAAGAATTAGTTTTGTGCCTGTACGTGCCTTGTGAGGAACTACTCCATTAAATTAGCCTTGATCCACACACACACACACACACACACACACACACACACACACACACACACACACACACACACACACACACACACACACACACACACACACACACACACACACACACACACACACACACACACACACACACACACACACACACACACACACACACACACACACGATTGTTCAGGTACTTGAGTGATATTGATCTGTGGCATATTCATCGGCAGACCAAACAGTGAACAAAAGTTTCAATTCTTTATTACCGTTATTATTCATTATTTAAATTTTGTTTGTTTCAGTAGGTTATTTTATCTTTATTCGCATTTTTTATTTGAAAAAGTTAAGCCGTATAACTTTGAATTACTTCGGAAAACCAGATGTTATATCGAGGTTTTTACATTGTTTTTATTGCCATGTTTTATTCCTTGTGAACCTTTGTATGTCATAACTGACTAATTGTTGAGATCTGTATTACCGATTTAGATTTTATCCTTTGATATTTACTCAACTGTTGTTTTTTTCCTTATGGCTGTATTTTATCTCTCTATTGTTAAGCACTTTGTAAACCTGTTTCGGTGAGCGGTTTATAAATAAAGATCATTATCATTAAAAAGACACACACGCACGTGCAAGCACCCATGCACGCACAGCCTCTCGCATGAGTAACGTGCGCATATACAATTAGGCGTCCAACTACAACAGATATTTCAGCAACTCTGTCCAAAGTCAACTCTCCATAAACTCTCTGCACTACAGCTGGTCGCCTCAGTTCCAGGATCGGTTACGCCTGATTTCAGTGGTAAATAACAGTGGTGGAAAGTAACTAAGTACATGTACTTAAGTACAAATTTTTGTTACTTTATACTTTACTAGAGTATTTCCAAGTTGCAATACTTTTACTTCTACTCCACTACATACTAAATATTGTACTTTTACTCCACTACAATTATTTGAAAACTTTAGTTACTAGTTACTTTGCAGATATAAATGACTATATTCTAAGACATATATATACCACTTTAGCCCTATTTTATACATAGGCTATTTGAAAATAGCAGATCTACAAGCTTGTAGATCTGCTATTTTCAAACATTAGTACTTTTACTTTTGGTACTTTAAGTACATTTTGATGCCAATACTTTTGTACTTTTACTCAAGTAACATTTTGAACACAGGCCTTTTACTTGTAACAGAGCATCTTAATATTGTGGTATTGCTACTTTTACTTAAGTAAAATATCTGAGTACTTCTTCCACCACTGGTAACTAAGCACATTCACTCCAGCACTGCACTCCAGTACAATTTTAAAAGGTACTTTTTACTTCTACTTCATTACATCTCGGGGGCAAACATTGTGCTTTTCACTCCACCACAATTGTTTTAATGTTGAAAAACATGAACCAATTAGGCCCTATTTTATACGTTGTCTATTCGAAAAAGCTCACAGCTTGTGGATCGGCAATTTTTTTAACGTTTTCACAAATGTGAAAAGGGTACTGAGTACTTTTACAGTTGTACTGAAAGTATAACATACTTTCCGGGAAAATTTGTAAAAGTAAAATAAGCATTGGCTTCAAAATATTATTTTGAAGCCAATACTTTTTTTACTTATACAAATTTTTTTCCGGTGTCATGAACCGAAAATAGCAGCTCAGAACGGGTCGCTCAGCGACGCGTTGTGAGCTTGTAGATCTGCTATTTTCGGTGTGCGACTCCGACACCGCCGTTCCGACTAAGTATAAGCAGGGTTGTGGCAGGCAGGCGGCCACACCCAATAATCAGATAGCCAATCAAAACATCCCACAGTGTTTTACTGCTCTGGCTCTGTCACGGACTATCAGACTCCCACAGTTTCCTGGACAGAGACACGCACGCACACATACACCCACTGTCTGCATTACTATACTCGTGAGGACGTCTACATTTTAGGAGAGACGATTTTATATACAATTTATTGCCATTAATTAGACCTAAAAACCCGCATAACTCTAACCCCCCAACCCCTAAACCTAACCTCTAAATGACTAATCCTAACCTGAATTCTGTTCTCAATTGCAGTGGTGGAAAAAGTACTCAAAAGTATCAATACTGCAATGTAGAAGTACTCTGTTACAAGTAAAAGTCTGGAATCCAAAATTTGCTTGAGTAAAAGTACAAAAGTATTGGTATCAAAATGTACTTAAAAGTCCAAAAAGTAAAAGCACTAAAATGTTTGAAAATAACAGATCTACAACGCTTCACGAAGCGACACGTTGTGAGCTTGTAGATCGGCTATTTTCAAATAGCCTAGGTATAAAATGGGGATAAAGTGGTTAATGTTTATTGTATAATGTAATAATTTATATATCTGCAAAGTTGAGTAGTCAAAGTTTTCAAATAATTGTAGTGGAGTAAAAGTTCAATAATTGCCTCCGAGATGTAGTGGAGTAGAAGTAAAAGTATAGAAAATAGAAAATACTCCAGTGAAGTAAAAGTACTTGAGTAAATGTACTTAGTTACCTTACACCACTGCCTCTAAATGACTAGATTTTTTTAAACCCATAAAACAACAATTTGATTTCTCGAGGACGACCAGGAAAATGGGCTCCAAAATGTTATGTTCTCAAATTATACTATACTTGTCGGGACATTTGGCCCTCAAAAGTATACAAGCAGACACACACACACACACACACACAGACGCGCACACACACAAAACTCAAGACATTTTCCATTTCTACTGGAGACATTTGAAAGACTAAGTGGAACACAGTGGAAGGTCAGAGGAGTTGCATGTTAAAATCATAGACACGGGGTGAGGTCAGGACCAAAATAGACCACAGTTTGAGGGAAGAAAAGCACTAGTGCGTCCTTAAAGCGTAGTTTTTAGACATTTATACCCTATGTACTTCGTTGACCGGGGTTCCCTAGGGGTCTATACTTGGTCCCCCCCCCCCCCCCCCACACAAACAATCCAATCGCCGAAAATAGCTGTCGATTTGCCATTTTCGCTGAATGTCGTCCCCAGAATAGGGACGCTAGGGTTCATGTGGTTAGACACAGTCACAGGGACAGCAGAGTTGAAGCCAGTCAAAACTGTCAAAAGATCTCAGTCCACCTGTAGACTGCCTTATTGTAGATTATAGAGCTTGTATTGTAGAGCTTGTAGATCGACTATTTTCAGCAAAGTAGTTTGGTGTAGAGGGAAAAAGGAGCAAACCAAGTACAGAGCCAACGGCCAAGTTCACTAAGTATTGACCGTCTTAAGTATCATTTATAGTCGGACGTAAGGAGACGTAACGAGCGCCGATGCTCCTTACGTTGTTTGTTTTGTCTCCCCCTCCGTTACCTGCGGCTCCAGTATTTCCTTCCGTGCGATCAACATTCACCGCCAGGCCGACGTGTACGTTGCCTGTAGTACCATTGGCGCCCATTGGCAGTATAAGGAAAAAAAAGTTTTCCTCTGGCCCTCTTTCTCCAAAAAAAAAGACCCACGTTGGTGGAAGTACTTGAGTAAATGTACTTAATTACTTAGACCAATACCCGACCCGTCGATCCACGGTCCGTGACTAAATGAACCCAGCCATTCCCTAAACACACACAAATAATATAGCACAGTGCAGTAGGGGTCGAAACTCACGTTTTGCAGACAACCATTGTTTTTGTCTAGTTTGTGGACTAGTTTGTGTCTTTTATTGCGTTGTTGGTTAACACATTGAGTGCCAGGGTTTTTTTTAAAACAGGGTACAGTCAGTGCCTGGATTTTGAACCATTTTTTAACCTTTTTCAAGTAGTCACAAAATATTTTTGAAGTCATAAGTTAACCAGGAAGTGGATTGGAGTTTAAATCTTCGAAAAATGATATCTCCTGGTGCTGTGAAGAAAAAAAATAAAAAATAATAATGTTTTCCCAAAAACGGTCCGGACCGTTTTTGGCACTCCTCGTTTGGATTATGAAAAACGGTCCGGACCGTTTTTGGCACTCAATGTGTTAAATGTCTGAAATAAACAAAACAAAAACATGAATTGACACACCACTGATGATAGTGCTGTAAAACAAGTCTATGAAGCCATCTATGAAATCAATGAAAAAGTCTGCAACGCAATCTAATACAATATGTAGTGTGGGGTCCCTGCTTCATCTCTCTCTCAGCTAAGGGGTCCTTGGCCTGAAAAAAAAACCCTGAAGACCCCTGTCCTAATGTCTTCAGACAACGATAAATATGTTAATGAGGGAAGGTAAATGAGCAAGGCAGCAGGGGAGGCATGAAGGCTGGCAGCTGAAGGTGAAACGCTGAACCGACCAACACATCCATCACTGTTACACCTGTCACCGCCGCACCGGAGAAATCTATCATACAGAACGCTCTGCGCACGTGTGTGTGTGTGGGGGGGGGGGGGGGGTATAAGGGACACACCACACACACATAAATTTACCAATTTCATCCAATCAGGAGGGAGAACTCATACAGGATAAAAAGGTGAAATTGGAAGTGATCTCACACACACACACACACACACACACACACACACACACACACACACACACACACACAGAGTATGGGGGGGGTTCACGGCCAAATAATGAAAGCGTTTGAGAACCACTGATGTCTACAGCAGAGGTTCCAGGGGGTCTCCAGCTAAATGTGTTAATACAGCAATCATCTTAACCACTATATCCATATTCTATATGTTAGCTTTTCAACATGTGCTGTGAGCTTGTATATCTGCTATTTTAGACATATCTTTTTTTAATATATATAAAATGTTTGGAAGATTTTTGTAACATAGATCTTCTCTTCTGGGGGTCCCTGGCAGAAAACATTTTCAGATGGGGGTGTCCACGGCCAAATACATATCAATGTAGGGGTCCTTGGCACCAAAACGTTTGAGAACCACTGGTCTACAGCAGTGGTTCTCAAAGTGGGGTCCGGGGACCCCCAGGGGTCCTTGGTGGGGGGGGGGGGTACCAGGGGGTCCCCAGCAAAAGTAGTTATTTTATACTTTAGCTATTATTTGAAATGTTTTAACAATGTTTGAACAATTTTGACATTTTAACACAAATCTTCTATTCTTGGGGTCCCTGGCACAACATATGTTGAGATGGGGGTCGGAAGCCAACATAGTTTTGGGGGTCCTCGACATGAAAAAGTTTGAGTGAGTCTGTGAAGCTCTCTCTTCCTCCGCCCCAAAAGGAGCTGATGAAAGCACAACAATGGACATCACGTCCTCCTCTCCCCTGGTTGACACCGAAAAGGTGAGTCAGCTCCATTCGATTGACGGACAATGCCATTACAGTCGTTTCTGAGCACTGGCGTCAGCATATCAGGTTGGACGATATTAACTCATTGAGTGCCCAAATTATTAATATCTATTTCTGGCCATTACTATTTTTATTTTTTTATTTTTTCAAAGTAAAAAAAAAAAGTGCTTAGGAAGCGAGATACAGCCTTTTTCAGTTATAAATTAAACAAGGAGTGGATGGAGCTGCAAATCTTTAGATAATGATATCTTGACTTCAAAAGCCAAGATATCATTATCTTTTTTCTTTTTTGGGCGGTGAAACCGCCCCTATATGTGAGGTTTGGACATCGACATTCGCTGCACTGTGATTGGCCACCATTGTACCCCCCCACCCATTGTACCCCCCCAACCCTGCGCTGTGATTGGCCACCATTGTACCCCCCTAGCCCTGCACCGTGATTGGCCACCGCTGACTCTATTCAGGACTGTGATTGGCTAGTGAAACACATGACACATGTGCATAGCCCTATAAATAGGACTATGCACTTAAAAATAACACATGTTTTTTTTTTAAGTTAGGGGTGTACAATGGTTGGTCCGCTCTGAGCTTCCGTGTGCGCTGCTCTGTGGCTGCACCGTGACCTCAGCGTGCCTTGTATGCCTTGGTGTTTAGTTGTTTGTTTTGTCCGTGTGTCTATATGTCGTTACATGTAAAGATGTGCAAGATCGCCAAGATGAGAGCCGTAGAGGTAGCTCTACTGATCCTGTGCATTAGTAACTCCTGTGGAAAGTGCTGGTCGGTAGAACCGGGGACCCGGCTCGAGGCAAACATCTGGCGTGAAGACGGGGCGACCGGGATCGCCCGTGTGTACAGCCGAGCTGCACTACTGGCATTACGGCCGCCGGAGCCGAACACAACGGCGGGCCACGTCCACTTGCCCGTGTTAGATGACATCCCCGTGGAGCTGATCCGAGGAAAAAGGAGGAGGAGACGAGGAAAAAGAGGGGGAATTCGGATCCGATTACGGAGGAGATTCACCCGCCCCCCGCTCCCCTTTATCGTTCTGGCCAACGTGCGATCCTTGGAAAACAAAATCAGCACGATAAGAACATACACAAGGTACAGCTATGAATTTCGTGAGGCATCACTGTTATGTTTCACTGAAAGCTGGTTAAAGCCATCAAAACCAGACTCACTCTATGAGGTCCCCGGATTCACTCTGGTGCGACTGGACAGAGGTGGAGGGAGCGGTTACGGTGGAGTATGTGTGTACATTAATGATCTCTGGTGTCGATCCCATTCCGTCAAACTCGGGATATGCGACGATCCCAACGTGGAGATCCTGGGCATGACTTTAAGACCGTTTTATCTTCCCCGCGAATTTGGGTGCATTCTGCTGTTCCTAGTCTATGTGCCTCCAAAAGGGCCAGGAAGAGCCGCACAGGCAGCAAAAACAATTGCTGACAGTGTACATGGACTACAACTACAGTACCCAGAGGCACCAGCAATCGTGCTTGGAGACTTGAACCAGTGTTATCTAGACACTGTGTTGCCAGGATTTAAACAGTATGTCAAGGATGCGACTAGGAAAAATAACATTCTGGACAAGTGTTATGTGAACATTCCAAATGCATATGTTGCCAAGGTAGGCCCGCCTATATTGACCTCTGATCATAATGTTGTGTGCATGACTCCAGTCTATAAGTCAAAACTGAAGAGAGGAAAGCTGGAGAAGAAAGTAGTTAGGACATGGACAAATGAAAGCAAGGAACAACTAAAAGCATGCCTGGACTGTACAGATTGGGACACTTTTAGAGATGGTTCATTGGACGAAATAACCACAGTTACAAATTATTACATTAATTTTTGTGTACAGCTGGTTGTTCCTACAAAGGAAATTAAAATCTATCCAAACAATAAATCATATGTGACCAAGGACATAAAGAATGTAATAAATGAAAGGAAAACAGCCTTCATAAACAAAGATTTCGGTGCACTCAAATTGACAGAAAAAAAGCTAAAAACAAAAATGAGGCAGGCAAAATTGGCACATAGACAGCATCTAGAGGATGCGTTTAAAGCCAAAAATCACAAAAAGGCGTGGGATACTATGAAATCCATGACAGGAATGTCATCCCCAACCAAACCTATTGTGACAGACAATGAACTTGGCTTTGCCAATGACCTAAATACTTTCTATGCCAGATTCGAATCATTAGGTGATTCCTCTAAGTGCACTGAAATACTGAAGGCTGTAACACCTGCCCCCTCAGACAGAATTATCATCACTGAAGAGGATGTCAGGAGAGTGTTTCGGTGTACTAACACAAGGAAAGCTAATGGGCCGGACGAGTGCAGTGCTTTTCTCCTCAAAAACTTTGCATCCGAGTTGGCTTCTGTGTGGCAACCAATATTTCAAACCTCTGTAGACACACACATAATTCCTCTGTGTTGGAAAACCTCACACATAAAACCACTACCCAAAATCCTATGTCCAAAAGAACATAAGGATTATAGACCCATAGCTCTCACTTCAGTGACTATGAAATCACTGGAAAGAATACTGTTGCAACATCATGTGAGTATAACTAAAGACAAATTTGACCCCTGTCAGTTTGCTTATAAGAAAGGTTGCGGTACAGAGGACGCGGTTGTCACACTGGTCCACTTCATTACAAAACACCTAGATAAGTCTAATAAGAATCATGCAAGGGTGCTGTTCTTAGACTTCTCTTCAGCCTTCAATACAATACAGTCTGATATTCTGGTGTCAAAGATGGTACAGTTGGAACTGAATCCATACTTAATTCACTGGTATGCTTCCTTCCTTACTAGCAGAGTACAGAGGGTGAAAGTGAACAAAACCCTCTCCTCAGCATTAACTACTAATGTTGGTGCTCCCCAGGGTTGTGTAAGCTCAGCTGTACTTTTCACCCTTTATACTGACAGCTGTCGTACTGAGGAATGTCTGTCTGAATGTCGCACTGACAAACCAGACCAATACATTCTAAAGTACTCTGATGATACAGTCTTGATTTCTCTTTTGGATAGTTCCAGTGATCCTGGACTGCACCAACACAGAGTAAATAAGGTGGTGGAGTGGAGTGATAACAACGCTCTTATCATTAACACAAAAAAGACAGAAGAGATTGTTTTTGGTGCTCCACTAGAGATACACAGATCCCCCATTACTATTCATAGTGAACAGATCAACCAGGTATGTTCGTATACATACCTAGGAGTAGTAATAGACCACCTTTTGTCATGGAAAGACCAGATTGAATCAGTGGGTAAGAAGACAAAACAAAGAGTCTATTTCCTTCGCCGTCTGAGATCTTTTGGTGCTAGTAGACAGATTCTTCTTTTGTTTTTCACTTCTGTTATTATGAGTGTTCTGCAGTACTGTAGTACCACCTGGTATGGATGTCTGTCTGTAGCTTTAAAGTCACAACTGCTGCAGCAAGTGAACATTTGTTCAAAGATTGTTGGACAACCACTTCAGAGGCTCTATACATCTACGTATAATAACAGTATGATAAGGTTGGCAAGGAATATCACTTCAAATACTAGCCATGCTTTGTATGGAGAATATAGGTTGCTGCCTTCAGGAAGGAGATACGGTGTTCCTACATACAATAAGGTCAAACTGAAGAGGTCCTTTGTCCATCAGACGACATTGAGGCTTAATCAGGAGTTATAGGCCAGGGGTAGGCTATGTGGTGGACATTGCTCTTGTCTTTGCATGTCTTTATGTATGTATTTTTTTTGTTTTCTTGTGTCATGTCAAATGTGTGTGTTATATGTTGCATACATGGCTGTTGGGTCGCAAGACAAATTTCAGTGCAAACTGACAATAAAGTATTATCGTATCGTATCGTATCGGTCCACAATATTACTTTTCTTTAAGTGAACTTCCATCACTGTGATGACCAGTGTGACCACACCGCCCACTTCACACTGGGTGTGATTTCTTTTTTTTTTTTTCAAATTTTTTCAAAAACACGTGAAACACGTTAATGGCACGTTGCACCATAGCGCTAAAACACGTGAAACACGTTAATGGCACTCAATGAGTTAAGACCCGAGGCCGATTCTAAAAAAGTTTTCTAAATCCTAACGAGAAAAAAAAAAAGAAAATAAATATCGTAAAATATTTTATTTCATGGACTCCCCTAGAAGCAAAGATTTGAGTTACAAATGTTGGCTTTAAAATATATATATATATATATATATATATATATATATATATATATATATATATATATATATATATAAATTCAAAGATTTGCACACATTTTCAGGATTTTTCCAAAATAGCAGATATACAAGCTCATAGTATGAGCTTTTATATCTGCGATCTTTGAATAGCCACAGAAATCGTAAAATGGCACAGATGCGTTCCCGCCGGTCTTAATGGGTTAATGTTGATGACATCATAGAGATCTCTGAACGGGCCCTCAAAAGGTCGACAGAAAAACAAAAACTCTAAAATGCTCAGTTCTCGAAAAGTGTAATGGCATGATGATGTGAGACTGTGTACACCTGTACCTGAAGAGGACTGCAAGCGGGAAACACAACTACTAAACCATTAGTACAGGGGTCTTCAACAGGGGGTCCGGGATCCCTAGGGGGTCCTCAGAGTTACTACAGGGGGTCCGCCAAATCTTTGTGTGATATGATTATTTTTTTTACCTTAACCACTTGAACCCTAATCTCTCAAGAACAGACTCTGCTCTGCGTTGGAATCTGTCGGGGAGGTTTGTCATAACGTGTACGCACTGACCTACAAGTGGGCGTGCCTTCAGATCAGGAAGCAGGCCGCGCTTTACCCAATCAAATGTAGTGGGCGGGATTCACGTGTCCGTCGATCCTTCCCCACTGGAAACCAACCGAAACTCATTTAACAATAGCGTCCGCGGAGCAGACAAAACCACGGAAAGATATTCACATTTTAACTTGCCCTTTCATCATAGAAACAAGTGGGCTTATAACCAAAACGATCCATGTTCTCTGGGAGAAGTGGTGTTAGTGTTCCGTGTAGACATATTAGTTAGTGGGAATGAAAACAGTCGCACCACCGGAAGTGAAAGGCTGAAGGCAGACCAAAACCCCGGTTTCCTTGCGCACGGGTGCTCCATTTTGCTCCCCCCAGAGCTAACTGAGATAGTAACAAACAGCAGAGGTCGCTGTTTTTCCTTTTCAGTTGGCTCTGGGTTCCCAGATTGCTTGAACCCTAACTTCCCTTTTCTGAGGAGAACTTTAGCCAAAAAGAGCTTGTAGATCGGCTATTTTTGGCAAAGAGGTGTAAAAAGGGGGGAAAAAGAGCAGACCAAGTAAAAAAAAAACTTTAATCTGAAACACAATTTTATATAATATAGAGGGGGGTCCCTGCTTCATCTCTCGCTCAGCTAGGGGGTCCTTGGCCTGAAAACGTTGAAGACCTAAACCATTAGTAGACTCAATTCTTTGTTTTCTGAGTAATCGAATTTACCTCTTTTTCCTCCCAATTTGAATAATTATGCCAATTAATTCCCCCCCACTACTTGCCACTGCTGTTGTATCCTACCTACTGCAATGGTTCTCAAAGTGGGGTTTGGGGTGGGGTGGGGGGGGGGGGTTCCAGGGGGTCCCCAGCTAAAGTAGTTTACAGAGCGCCACAATAATTTTAACCGCCTTATCCATTTATATGTTGGATATTCAAAAATAGCAGATTTACAAGCTCACACTTGTACATCTGCAATCTTTGAAAAAATCTCAAAAATGTTTGGAAGATTTTGAATAATTTGAATAACACAAATCTTCTCTTCTGGGGGTCTCTGGCACAAAACATTTTCAGATGGGGATCCTCGGCCAACTACATATACAGTACCGTACATTATTTGGGGGTACTTGACATGAAAAAGTTTGCCCCTCATGAGCTTGTAGGTCTGTTATTTTCAGCGCGCGGCACCTCTACAGAGCGTAAATTAAGAATTCAAGGCGAGCCTTGCAGAGGGAAAAAAAACACAGCCGTCTGACTCCGAATTTCCCCTTAAAAAAAGGCCAGACTCCTATTGGCACACACATTATGCTAATGCTAAATAATCCTGCTAGTATCGGGGGCAGGATAATTGGGCTGCCTCTCCTCTCCTCTCGCCTCATTTCAGCCCATTTGCTGACAGGATTACAGCCTATTATCCTTCTATGGAGACGATCTCCTTAGGTCTTCATGTGGCTAAACACACACACACACACACACACACACAAACACAAAACAAACTGCACCGAGTTCTTTGTGTGTTTGCTTGTGTGTGTGTGTGTGTGTGTGTGTGTGTGTGTGTGTGTGTGTACTAGGCCTACTATACTTGTGAGAGCCAAATGTCCCCACAAGTACAGCAGAATTTGAGAAATAGACTGTCCTGGTCCTCTCAAGAAAAACATGTTTTATGGTTAAAAAAGCTTTTTAGAGTTAGGCTTACAATAGGAAAAGATTAAGGACAGGGTTAGGATTAAATATTTAGAGGTTAAGTTTAGGGTTTAAGGTTGGAGTTATCCAAGATTTGACGTCACACACTGAGAATAGCCGACAAGCTCACAGCACGTCTCTTGTAGATTATATCTTTACATTTTTATCCCACGATTTTGCAACCCCATTATTTTCACCCAGTGCCAATTGTCCAAGTAATCCTGAGCGCTGCACTCCCTCTGCCAGCGTAGGGAGAGCCCAGAGCCGAGCTCATGCCTCCTTCAATGCATGAGAGCTAGCAAGCCGCTTCTTATCACCCGACAGGCGGGAGTTTCCCCGGTAGGACGTAGCGTGTGGAAGGAATACGTTATTTCAACCAGTTCCTCTCCCCTCCATCAGGCGCCGCGGCTGACCAGGGGGAGGCAGTATAGAGACCAGGATTACTGCATGTTTTTGTGAGGGTAGGTACCCGAGGGGACACGGGGAGAACATGCAAACTCCACACAGAGAGGCCCTTTCACCAACCCCACCTAGGGTATGGGCACTGATGACGCGGAGGAGAGGACACGCCCCCAGCGTCCCCCCGCGGGAATCGAACCCAGGACAAGGAGCTTGTAGATTGGCTGAAATGGCATTCATAAAACTGGCATCCTATTTGGATGTCCTCACAAGTATAGCAATACAAATGTGTGCGTGCGCCAGCGTGCGTGAGAGCGTCATCATAGCACACAGCTGTGTGATTTCAGGTTATCATGCTCATAACAATCATGTGTCATTATGTCTCTCTCTGTGCGAGGATGCTTCAGCAGAGATGAGGGAAATAAGGCCGGGTCATGTTTTTATTGAAAACCTCTCAGTCCTGAAGGGAGCTTCTCCAAACCAACGGGACGGCAAGACATTATTATCATTGCATTTCTAATTGGCCGTAATGCACCTTTCGAAAAAAAAAATCTTGTCAAGGACCCTCAAATTGATATAGAATTTGGCAGCGGACCCACATCTGAAGAGATGTTGTGCCATCGGCCCCCATAAGAGAACATGATTTTTTTAAACAATGTTGTGTAATTTTTTGGGGGGGAAAATAGCCGATTTGCAAGCTCAAAACCGCACGAGCAGTGCGAGGCGTTTTGAGCGTGCAGATCGGCTATTTCCGAATAGCCTAGTATAATTTAGGGTTAAAGTGGTATTTCACTAATTTGGGGGGGGGGGGGGGGGGTCAGGGGGCTATTAGTCTCACGACCCAGACTGTTGCCTCCCACAATTTTCAAATGCTTCCGTCACACAGTCTGGAGCAACGGAAGCTCTGAAAATGATCAGAGGATAAAGAGGATATATGACGCCTCGTCCCCGCTTCCGTTTCCTCTTAGTTTACAGTCGCGCAAATTTGTCCTCTAGAGGCTATGCGCGTGGCATCATCGTACCCGGAGGTTATGCGGGAACGCCTACTGAGTGGCAAAAAAATACTTTCTGGCCTTGACATCCTATACAGTCAAACAGAAAAGTTTGAGGTTGTATTGCTTGGGTGTTTTAGTCGGCTATTCGTTTGATCGTTGTTTGTGAATTGCCATGTCGGTTCAGTGTCTAAGTCAAAGTGTACTTTAAAGTTTCCGTGAAACTTTGTACGCACATCCCCACAAGGCATTTTTCAAATCAGCCTCATGGTGGCGCTGTAACAGGCAGATTCACGTTTTGGCCTATAAATAGGCCTATAAATAGGCCAAAATGTGAATCTGCCTGTTACAGCGCCACCATGAGGCTGATTTGAAAAATGTAGGGTGGCATTTCTTCCTTGGCCTAGTGGGGATGTGGGTACAATGTTTCACGGAAATCGGAGGCTGCGTTCATGACTATTACCAATGGACCGAATGCCCCCGCCCCCCAGTTAAAAATCACTAAATCATAAAAAAAACGATAGAAAACAATACATGATTTTTTTTTAACACTCATCTTTTAATTATTATCATTACAAACTAATAAGATAACCCTTGTTGTACAAAACCTAAGTTGTACTTTAAGTCCATATGGGCTGGGCTTGGAAGCATAACACTCAAATAAAGAAAAAAATCTATCACATATTTCGTGAATGGAAATGACAAACAAGACTCTATACACTAGCATTCGGAGATTGTGGAAATAGATGTCTGGCTACGTGAGACTGGGCGGCTATTAACTAGGCATAAGTGTAATGGACATTTAGTGTGATTCTCTTACGAGAGGGCGTGGCACCTCATTGATTCAATGTCAGTGTGCACGACTGTACCAAAGTGCCAGTTAGATCAATCTGCTGACTGAGACGGGCTTACAGAGCCCAGTGCCTATTAGGCCTGTCACAATTATTACATCATCGCCTACTCGCAATTATTTGAGATAATCGCTTTTTTTTTGTTGGCATTATCGTCCTATTCGTTTCCATATTGAAAAATGTTCATATATGTTCAAACAAGCCTAAAAGCCAAACAAGAAATATTATTTTTAATCATACCTTCCAGTGTTCAACGACAAAAGCGCAATTAAATCGTTGATCGCAAAGATTTGTATGATAATCGTCATGTAAAATGCCATAATTGTGACAGCCCTAGTGCCTAAGGCAGGGCTACAGAAAATGTTAAATGCTGGATATTCAAAAGGAATTGTACTTAAAGTTATTATTTGGCATTCTCATAAACAATAAATATGTTTTTATAAATGTTGGAAATAGATGTTTGAACAGCTAAATCTGCCCTGAAATGGGTCCCCTACAATAACTATAGTACTGTAGTTATGATGATTGTAGATGTGAATCATTGTCATTCGCTGATCTGTTCCTGTTTTCTTGACTCCAGTGTGACGAAGACGGTATCATCTGCTATAAATGCTGCAAGAAGGCTATTACAAGAACATTCTATTCTTAAACTCATTCACTGCCTGAATTATTTCTGGCCGCGTTTGCCCACTGCCAGAGATTTTTCATTGAAAAAAAAAAAAGTGCTCAGGAGCCGAGATACAGAATTTTTAAGTTTTAAGTTAACAAGGAAGTGGATAGGAGTCTAGATCTTCGAAAAATCATATCTCCTTGGTCTTTGGGTCAAAAAAATAAAAAAATAAAAGAAAAAAACATTTGAAAAAAAATTAATTACGTTTTTTTTTACGTTCTTGGCGTAATTGGAAATAATTACGTTTTTTACGTTCTAGGCAGGGAATGAGTTAACCAATACAACGGCGTCCCAATCTGGGCATCATGGCATATGAGGTGAAGATTCTGGTGCGAGTGCGAGGCGTTGTGAGCCGGTAGATCGGCTATTTTCAGCCAAGAGATAGGGTGTGTTTCAAACACTTGAAAGTGTTTGAAAAATCTTGAATAATTCAGCACTTAATTTAAACACAAATCTTCTCTTCTGGGGGTCCCTGGCACAAAACGTTTTCAGATGGGGGGTCCGCGACCAAAATAAACATATATCAATTTGGGGGTCCTTGGGGGCAAGAAAAAGTTTGAGAACTACTGAATTAGAAGGAATTTGTAGAATTGGCCTTAAGTTCTTAATGGGTTAAAGATAGCTGAACCACACACACACGCACACGCACACACACACACACACACACACACACACACACACACACACACACAGAGAGTCAAACTGACCTTCTCTGAGGTGGTTGAGGGCCATGTTCTTCAGCGTGTTCCCGTCCACGGCGGGCAGCCCGTTGTCGGTGATGTAGGCAGAGGGCCGGTAGTTGACGTCCGACCTGGAGCGGTTGTGTCCCTTCTTGAAGGCAGAGTTGGACGAGGCGGCTGTGGAAGAGGAGTTGCCGGTGCTGCAGTCCTTGGTGTGGGCGGCCAGGTCGTTGGTGGAGCGCGCGCGGCTCCTCTTGCCGTACCTGCAGTGGTGCGGAATAAGTACTCAAATGTTTTAGTCGAGTAAAAGTATCAATACTGCAATGTAGAAGTACTCCGTTACAAGTAAAAGAACCGGAACTCAAAATTGACTTGAGTGAGAGTGCAAAAGTATTGGTATCAAAATGTACTTAAAAGTACCAAAAGTTAAAGTACTCAAATGTTGAAAATAGCAGATCTACAAGCTCACAACGCGTTGCGATGCGACGCGTTGTGAGCTTGTAGATCGGCTATTTTCAAATAGCCTAGGTATAAAATAAGGCTAAAGTGGTTAATGTATGTTTTATAATGTAATAATGTATATCTGCAAAGTAACTAGTAACTAAAGTTTTCAAATAATTGTAGTGAAGTAAAAGTACAATATTTGCCTCTGAGATGTAATGGGAGTAGAAGTAAAAGTATAGACAATTGGAAATACACATCAAAAGTGTACTTAAGTACAGTACTTGAGTAAATGTACTTAGTTAGTAGTTACTTTAAACCACTGCGTACCTGAGGCCCCCCACCATGCCCAGCCCCAGCACGCTGAACGCCGAGGGGGGCTGGTGGTCGGCCCAGGCCAGGCCCAGTGGGCCCACCTCGGCCTGGTGCTCCCTGGCCAGCAGGCCCCACACCCCGCTGGAGCTCAGCTTGCCCAGGGCCACGTTGGAGGCCTCCTGCAGCTGCTTCTTGGGCTGCCTGGGGCCTGGGGCCTGCACCACCTTGTCCCCCTTGTGGTTGTGGCTCTGGTGGTCCGGACTCCCGGACCCCCCCAGGCAGTGGATGAAGTCCTCGGTGGCCTCCAAGGCGGGGCTTATGTCACCCACCGCGTCCAGCCCCTCTAGCCCCTCCATGGCTGACTGACTGACTGACTGGGCCCCGGGGCCGGGCTGGGCCTTCTTCTTCTCCCCGGGCTGGGCTGGAAGTCTTCTTACTGCCAGACGGATTCACAGGTAGAGTCAGAGTCCCAGATCCCACATAGCCACGTTCAGATCTGCCATCTGTTCCCTCTGGTGGCAAAAGATGGGGGATAGGTAGGCCTGTTACAATTATTACATTATTGTCTAATCGCAATCATTTGAGATAATCTCAATTATTATTTTTGCATAATCGTCATAATCGTCTCCATGTTGAAAAATGTTCACTCATTTTCCAAAAAAAAAGCTTGTAGATCAGCTATTTCTGCTATTTTACATGTATAAATTTATTAAATATGTCAATAATTTCTTTGTATATTTAAGTTATTTGCCCTGTGCAATTTTTTATTACAAAGCCTACAAGGCAAACAGAAATGTAATTTGAATTCATACGTCCCAATGTTCAATGCCAAACACACAATTAAAAGGTAGGGTAAGTGATTTTCTTTGGTTAAAATAAGTGTTAAATAGCTCTATATTCTGATAGTACTCATTGCTATAGAGTGTTTGTTCAGTAGAAGGAGTCTCCATGTCTCCCCAGCTCTTTATAAAACAGAAAATGCATTTTCGTTTCAGTTTCAGTTTCATTTCCAATTTTATCCAATCAGGATAGAGAACTCAATCAGGATATAGATTAAACAAGTGAAATTGGAAGTGATGACACTAAGAAATGAGCAGACAAAATTGGAACTGGAACACTATAAAAATTAAGCTTAAAATGGGTACTTTCTCCTGATTGGCTGAGATTTTGACACCTACCGACTCTATAGCAATGATTACTATCAGAATATAGTGCTTTAACCTTTTAACAAAATACTTTTTGTTTTAACCCAAAAATATCACTAACCCTACCTTTAAATCGATAATCGCAATTATTTGAGAGGCAATTAATCGTCAACTTAGATTTGCAGTCGTGACAGCCCTAGGGACAGGACTGTAGCTAATGACTACAACATAATGACTAAGGTAATGCAGCTCCCCTTTACTGACCTGTATAAATCCAGTGAAGTGCCTGGAGTGACTGTTGGTACTGTCTATCCAACAGAGAGCAGGAACAGTGAGCAGCAGTGGTCTGCAGTCCAAAGGGAGGCCGGCCCTCTCTCTGGCTGCTTCTTCCCCTCAAGTCAGGGCTTTCATCCAGGGAGAAGAGCTCCTAGCTGCAGCAGGGGGAATGCCGTTGTTGGTGGGGGACTTAAGCCAAAACGTGACACACACACACACACACACACACACACACACACACACACTTCAGCGGCCGGGTTGCCAGAAACGCTGCCAGAAATGACACCGATTTAGGCAGAACAATTGCTCTACTTAGCTAAATACACATGGCTGGTTGGCTTCAGAACACCAGCGAGAGAACTCTGAACCATGAGGGGAAAGTGGTGAAAGACAAATGGGGGAGCCAGCCAGGCAGGCAGGCAGGCAGGCAGGCAGGCGGGGAGACGTCAAGACTCAGGGGAGAGTCGATATTGAGGATCAGCTAGCCCGGTTCAGACACTCGTCTCATGCTCAGATGGCACCGGTGTTGTCAGCTTTGATACGGTTTGTGGCTTCACTCTAATAAACAGAGAGAGAGAGAGAGAAAATAGACATGGTCTGTCAAGGGACACCGCAATACACAATAACAACTAAACAATACACCATATTATCAAATGGGGCGTGGTGGTATATCAGTGGTCTCAAACTTCTCTGTCTTCTGTACCCCCTTTACAGCGGTGGAAAAAAGTACTAAAATGTTTTCCTTAAGTAAAAGTATCAATACTGCAATGTAGAAATACTCTGTTACAAGTAAAAGTCCGGGATAACAAATTTACTTGAGTAAAAGTAATAAAGTATTGGTACCAAAATATACTTAAAGTACAAAAGTACTCATTATGCAGTATGTCCCGGCCATTTCACACATTTTCAATTTAATAACATGTCTAAAATTGTCAAAAGACAGATTCAAATGGCCGAAATATAAATATATGGCTGAGGTGGTGAATGTATGTTTTGTGATAATAATCTAAACCTACAAAGTAACTAGTAACTAAAGTTTTCAAATAATTATAGTGGAGTAAAAGTACAATATTTGCCTCTAAGATGTAGTGGAGTAGAAGTAAAAGTACTGAAAATTGGAAATACTCTAGTAAAGTAAAAATACCTAAAAATTGTACTTAAGTACAGTACTTGAGTAAATGTAATTAGTTACTTTACACCACTGTATGTATGTAATACAGTACAGCACCCACTTAAGTGAAAAAATACTCTTTGACAACAACAGTAAGTTACTTGGCTGGGCGAACTTTAGCCAACCCTGAATAGCGAAATGTATAAACAGTCTAAAAACCTACCTGCCTGCCTATACATACTGTAGTTGTACTGTAGTGTCCATTAGCTTTAAACCCTCATGTATGGCCCAGAAATACAGCAGCATACAGTAGAGCATCCCTCCCTGTCTGTCTCCCTGCTCAGTTGGTATGACAGATGATATTCATCAGCTAGCATGGTGCTGCGCTGCATGGGGGGGGGGGGGGGGGAAGCACCCAGGAGGCGGGATGGGTGGAGTTCACTTCACACTCACACCATCCATCCATCCATCCATCCATCCATATCCCACTGTCTCTCTCTCTCTCTCTCTCTCTCTCTCTCTCTCTCTCTCTCTGTGTTGCCAGATTTTGCGAGAGAAATAAGTGTCTATGAAAACAAGCCCAATAGAAGCGACTATAGGCCACGTGAGCACTTTGAAACCTATGTCCATTGGCTATTTGAAAATAGCCGATCCACAAGCTCACAATTGTGAGCTTGTAAATCTGCTATTTTCAAAACTTTATTATTTTTTTAAACGTGGAATATTTTTTAAACATTTTAACAACACACGTCTTGTATGGGGGTCCCTGGCCACAAAATATTTTTCAGATGTGAGGGGCGGTGGACAATCACAATTTAATTTGGGGGTCCTTGACGTGAAAATGTTTGAGAACCACTGGTTTAAACAACATTTAGGAAGGTAGCCCAAATAAGCAACTACAAAACAAAACAAAATAAGCAACTATAGAAACAAAACCAAAAAACCCAACTACCAATGTTTACAAGCAACTTTACAGAAAAACAAGCCCAAAGTCGCTTATAATAAGCAGACATGGCAACACGGTCTCACTCTCTACATTATGATGCAGCGTCTGCCCTTGCCAACTCTCTCTCTCTCTCTCCATATCTCATTCTCTCCCTCCCTCTCTCTCTCTCTCTGGTATTGATTTCCCTCTCTCGTCCCACTCTGAACAGTCCAGCAGGGACTTCCACTTTCCTCCACACACATACATTATTTAGAGTCCATGACATCACCGCTAGCCAATCGCCACGCAGCATTTTACTGATTCGGTGTGTGTTTGTGCGTGTCAGGGGTTAGGAAATTAGGAGTTTTTTTGGGGGGGGCAACAAATGCCTGTGTTGTTGTTAACCACTCCTGACATCCCTACTTTAGGCGTGCCATTATAAGTGAAAAAATATTTTTCACAAATAGTGAAAATAGCCGATCTATAACCTCCCAAACATGCATGCATGGCAACACGACGTGGGGTTTGTAGATCGGCTATTTTCACAAACTTCCATACGACCGAGTATATAGGGCTTTAGTGGTTATGTTTATGTAGCCCTTGACATTGCAGTGACAGAAGCCAGGATCAGTCAGAGGGAGCCATGTCATAATGGAAAATAACATATTAAAAACCTTATAGATATCATACAAGACAAGTCCTTATGGCAAATTAAAGTAGCGCAATCAACATAGTGAAAAGTGTGAGCTCATCAACCATGAAGACTTGGCATAAAAATATATGTGTGTGTGTGTGTGTGTGTGTGTGTGTGTGTGTGTGTGTGTGTGTGTGTACCCACACAGATTACTAATCACTGGCTGATTATTAGTCAGCCAGGGAAGGAATGTGTGATACCAATTTTGTACGGCAAAGTATGGAAAAGGGCTTAAGTGGTTTATCAGATGAATAGATTTAGTTTAAAAAAATGTATGTATTCAAATGTGTTAAATCAATTTGTTTGTATGTAATGCGTTTGTATGCGCTTCCTGATTATTTGATTTTTCTTTTTTTAAGAGAATAATAATAATAATGTTGATCAAAGATGATGGATAGTACATGAGTATGTGATGATTCATGACTGATCCAACAGCCTCTCATCATCAGTGACCTTGACTCAGTGATGATGACACATGGAAAGACAGCCTCGTGACCAACACCAGAGCACAGGGCTGGACAATTAACCCAAAATATAATAACCCACATTAAGAGGAACCTAGAAACTGTTTCATCTTGCTCATGTAGGTTAATCGAATAATTGAGAATATATATATTTTTTTTAAATGCAATCAATGCATTGCTGTAAAAAGGTGATTTACGTACTATTTTATTTTAAAATAATCTTTCATTCATCATAAATAATCAAGGCAAAAGTTATAAAAATAATCTTTGATTTATGCATCCTTCCATCCAGGACAGTGAATTAATGCCGTAATTCTGCCCCGTCGGTCAATAATCTAGGGCAGGGGTCTTCAACAGGGGGTCCTCAGAGTTACTACAGGGGGTCCGCCAAATCTTTGTGTGATAAGATTTTTTCCTTTTACATTAACCACTTCAACCCTAGCATCCCTTTTCTGAGGAGAACTTTAGCCAAAAATAGCAGATCTACAAGCTCACAACGCCTCGCAGCGCGAGGCGTTGTGAGCTTGTAGATCGGCTATTTTTGGCAAAGAGTTACAGGTGTGTAGAGGGAAAAAAGAGCAGCAAAAGTTTATCTGAAACACAATTGTATACAATACAGAGGGGGTCCCTGCTTCATCTTTCTCTCGGCTAGGGGGTCCTTGGCCTGAAAACGTTGAAGACCCCTGACTTGTTTTTCATGACTATATACTACACAAAGTCAAACTATACTCCATGAAAAATGCCACGTGTTTCTGTTTGTGTTTTGTTCCAATACTAGCAGACAGCACTCCCTAACAGATTGTTTAATGACAACATATTAAAGGCAGTGTAAACCATAGCTCTGGTCCATAGCGTTAGAAGGAGTTCTCCTTAACGCTGTGGACCAGCGCTATGCAAACCTATACATCACATCAGGTGTTTTCAAAATAGCCGATCTATTATTATTATTATTATTATTACATTTTATTTATAAAATGTAAAAAACGCAGAAAATGATCTCAATGAATGTAAACATGATTTGAACGTGCTTCTTGAACATTTGACATAAGGCCTAATATTTTTCAACAATTGCTACAAAACCTGTGGATAGACAGTCATTATGTTGAAGGGTAAATTAAAGTCTGATAATGATGAATGTTCAAAATCATGTATACTTTACATTATTTTAAGTTCAGACCATTTTCCAAATTCTATATTTTCTTTTTTTTACATATTGGGGGGGAATAGCCAAAAAACATTGAGATGGCCATAATGTTAATGTGTCCACTCTTCCTGTATATATCCAATATTAATAATAACCAGTGGTGTAAAGTAACTAAGTACATTTACTCAAGTACTGTACTTAAGTACACCTTTGAGGAATTTTGACTTTACTGGCGTGTTTCCAATTTTCTATACTTTTACTCTCAAGGCAAATATTATACTTTTACTCCACTACAATTATTTGACAACTTTAGTTACTAGTTACTTTGTAGGTTTAGATTATTATTACAAAACATACTTTAACCACTTCAGCCCTATGTATATTTAGGCCATCTGAAAATAGCAGATCTACAAGCTCACACAACGCGTCGCAAAGCTTGTAAATCGGCTATTTTCAAATATTTTTATCCATTTGAGAACTTGTGAAATGGGACATTCTGCATAATGAGTACTTTCTACTTTAGGTACATTTTGATACCAATACTTTTGTACTCTTACTCAAGTAGAATTTGGAATTCCAGACTTTTACTTGTAACAGACTGGAGTATTTCTACATTTTGCAGCATTGATACTTTCACTCGAGTAAAAAATGTGAGTACTTCTACCACCACTAATATATTAATAACAACAACAACAGCCTCAGAGCAGAAGGTCAGAGAGCTGATCATAACATCAGCTGATTTCCAGTGGTGTAAGTAACTAAGTACATTTACTGAAGTACTGTACTTAAGTAATTTTTTGAGGTATTTTTTTACTGCCTTTGAAAACAGCAGATGCGACCTTGTAGATCTACTATTTTGAAATGGCCAAAAAATATAGGGCTTAAGTGGTTAATGTATGTTTTGTAATAACAATCCAAATCTACAAAGTAACTAAAGTTTTCATATAATAGTGGAGTAAAAGTACAATATTTGCCTCTGAGATGTAGTGGAGTAGAAGTAAAAGTACTGAAAATTGGAAATACTCAAGTAAAGAACAAACACCTCACAATTGTACTTAAGTAAATGTACTTAGTTACTTTCCACCTCTGATCACAACAACCTGACACCAGCTGATATCAGCAGGCTAGTTAGCCGCTATGCTAACGTTAGCCTAACTGTCTCATCCTTGAAACAAAATGCCATTTCAACCACGACACCACACATCCTTTACTCACTTAGAAGTCCATTTTTGACAATAACATCCTCTGGTAAAATATATATAAATATCTATAGCAATAAGTAGTTCAAAAACAAAACGCTTCTCACTCACCTTTTATTCTGTTTACAAATATTATGTCTTTTTTTTTCATGGCTAGTGTGTCACCGCAAATGTCATCCTGAGGAAACAGGAGCGGCACCGGTTTAAAGGTTCCATGCGTCAGCCTGCTGCTGAAGTCAAAATGCTGATGAACACAGTTTGGCTCAAAAACAAAATGTATTAGTTGTATTTGGCCGGGGACCCCCATTTGAAAAGATTTTGTACTAGGGACCTCCATAAGAGAGCATGTGTGTTAAATCAGTTGTTCTCAAACTTTTTCATGTCAAGGACCCCCCAAATTTACACTTATTAGCCTGCGGACGCCCCATTTGAAAGTATATGCCAGGGACCCCCATAAGAGAAGATATTTACGGCTCTAGCAGTGATTCTCAACCATTTGAATTTCGAGGACCCCCAGTTTGACATGCGTTAGGGCTACGGACCCCCATTAATGGCATTTATATCTCTCGGACCCCAATTTGTATTGTAAAATCAATGTAAATTTAACTCTGAGAGTGTACAAATGTGTACACTCTCAGAGTTACAGATACCTAACTATCCATCAGCTGGGGACCCCCTGGAACTCCCTCAAGGACCCCTGGGGGTCCTCGGACCCCACTTTGAGAACCACTTTGTTAAATTATTGCAAATCTGAAAAGGATCCCTGGCTAATAAGCTTTATATGCGTTAATACATTATAATTGCCCTATAACTAAAATAAAAAATACTGTAAATATTTTATTTATTTTAGAAAAAAAGTTTGCCTTTCACCCAATAGGGACAACTCCCATCGCAAGTTGATGATTTCATTTGTCCATGTGTGGTCCAGCCCTATGGAATGCATGTGCTAACTAAAACACAAGTTAATACTTCCTATGGTTAATGTGAGCATCAAAGCAATATTTTAAATACTTTCTGCGTTCCACATTCCATATGGCTGGACCATACATGGACAAATGACATGGCAACTTGCAACGGGAGTTATCGAGTGAAAGATGAACCATTTCTAAATTAAATTAAATCTTTAATATATATATTTATCATTATCACTGAAATGAAATCAATGAAATGGTTTTAAAATAAATTGTTTCTACATACCTTTATAACACAGACATACATACATTATAACAACATTACAATTTACAATGTAGGCATTTAGCAGACTTACAGTAAGGCAAGGTGAACACAAGGTAATACATCAAATGCATTGAGACAGTGTGTAGATCTGCTATTTTTTAATAGCCAACACATCAATGGATAGTGTTTAAAATGTTGAACTACTTTTGCTGGAACCCCCCCCAGCAAAAAAAAGTACTCGAATGTTTTACTTAAGTAAAATAAGCAATACCACAATATAAAAATACACTGTTACAAGTAAAAGGCCTGAGTTCAAAATGTTACTTGAGTAAAAGTACAAATGTATTAATGTATTGGCATCAAAATATACTTAAAGTACCAAAAGAAAAAGTACTAAAATGTTTGAAAACAAGACCAGGAGACCTGGTTCTGCCAGACCCAGAAGGAACAAATTCCTAATAGGCAACACACCTACAAACCACTAAAAGTAAAAGTACAAATCATTTTAGGCATTTTGTGTGTGTGTGTGTGTGTAGCATTTTAGTAGATTTGTGTATTCACCTGTTTCCTAGGCTGTGTTTTCCACTTTCTGTCGATTTAATCCAATGAAATCCAATGAAACTGGTCAGATGACCAATGATATCCAATGAAATCGACAGGAAGTGGAAAACACACAGCCTAGGAAACAGGTGAATAGGCTAGACCAGCAAACCTTCCAGTCTGATTACATTCACCTGTCCCTTGCCAGTCAGTGCACAGAATAGGCTCTATGCACAGCAGCCATATTGTGAAGACATTCACAGGTGTTACCAATGATACTAATGAAGGCTCTTTTCCATTTAGTGTAGCACAGTGGTTCTCAGATTTTTCAATTTCCACGACCCCCATAACTCACACACTCGTAAGGGGCCATTTGGAAACCCCTTAAGGAACCATGAGGGTCCCTGGACCCAACTTTTAGAGCCACTTGGTGTAGCAGAGTGTTTCCAGTGAGCCAACATGCACAATATCAGCACCCTGACTCTGTTTGATCAGAATGGAACAGAGCCTTCATTAGTATCATTGGTAACACCTGTGAATGTCTTCACA
Organism: Gymnoscopelus braueri; assembly: GCF_963280865.1. NCBI lineage: Eukaryota > Metazoa > Chordata > Actinopteri > Myctophiformes > Myctophidae > Gymnoscopelus > Gymnoscopelus braueri. The sequence continues at coordinate 8,047,424 of NC_137618.1, read as the reverse complement.
ATATGGCTGCTGTAGCAAGTCCAGACCTGCTATGTTGCCCCTGGTGGTTGAAATCTGAAGCGTTCCTGAATGGCTGGGGAGGAAAAGAGGGACCGACAGACCGACCGAGCCTCCTGTAGGCCGACCCCCTGGGTCTGTCAATTAGCAGATCTACAAGCTCACAACGTTGTGAGCTTGTAGGCTCACCTACCTGGGTTCCATCTTGGAGGCAAACCTCTCCGGTAACAAAAACGCCGAAAGAGCGATCAAAAATGTCAACCAAACTACACGCTATTTGTGGAGGATTGATCGTCTAGTCAGTAAGAATACTCTGAAGATTCTTGCAGGGGCCCTCATACAAGGTCATTATGATTATGCATGCACTTCATGGTATCACAACTCCTCCAAGGCCTTAAAAACAAGGCTCCAAACATCCCAAAACAAACTTGTAAGGCTACTTCTTGGCCTCAATCACAAAACCCATCTAACCCCTGCTCATTTTGCTAGGATTGGATGGCTTAGGGTTGAGGACAGAGTACAGCAACTTGCTAGGGCCTGGTCTTCAAGATACACCACAACATTGGGATCCCCCTGTATTTGTCAAAATACTTCCAAAATGTTAATGAAGTCCATGATCATAACACCAGAGGCAGCTCCACAAATCATGTTCAACCCAGATTTGGCTCAACAAAGGGAATGAACTCGTTCTCATGCTATTCATCAAAAATGTGGAATGCCCTACCAAAAGGAGTAAAGGAGTGTAAAACCCTACTCACTTTCAAAACTGCCCTAAAGATACACCTTCAGGAGGCTGCAATTCAAAAATGGCCCCTGTCCAAGTCCTAACCTACCCCATGTCCTAACCTAACCTACCCCCCTACCTCCCCCCCTCTCTCTTTCTTCTTTTGTACATATTTTTCACTTTTCATACCAGTAACCTGTAAACTGATTGTATGACTTTTTGTACAGTAGTGTGTATATCTGTCTGTCTCTTATATGTCATCATGATTTGTGTGCATGGGGTTCTCATCTTAAACAAGCTTAGTGCTTAATGAGATTTCCAGTTTAGTAGACAGTGTATTGTGAATTTGTACTTCCATGTACTGTTATGTACTGTCATGTACTGTTCACATGTCTTACTAAATAAAGTACATCAATCAATCAATCAATCAATCAATCAATCAATCAATCAAAGTAGATCTGCTATTTTCAAATAGCCTATGTATAAAATAGGGCTAAAGTGGTTAATGTATGTTTTATAATCTGCAAAGTGACTAGTAACTAAAGTTTTCAAATAATTATTTATAGTGGAGTAAAAGTACAATATTTGCCTCTGAGATGCAGTGGAGTAGAAGTAAAAGTATTGCAAATTGAAAATACTCTAGTATTAAAAGTAAAAAGTAACAACCAAAAAAAAGCACAGTACTTAAGTACATGTACTTAGTTACTTTCCACCACTGCCCGCCAAGGACCCTTGGGGGTCCCCGGACCCCACTTTGGGAACCAACGGTGTGGAGAAAACCAAGGCGAAGGCATGTCTTCCCCCTAATGGGCAGAACTAGTCGTGCTTGAAGCTGGCCTGGCCTCCCATTGTGCCAGCGCCAGCAGAAAGAGAAACATTATCAAAGTCTCTTTCAGGCCAAGGAGACAGAAACACAGTAATTAGGGAGCTGCCCTCTGTTCTCCTCAAAGCTGCGTTCCAACCACCCGCCAATCAGGGGCGGAAAGTAACTAAGTACATGTACTCGAGTACTGTAGGCCTACTTAAGTGCAGTTTTTTTCCAGGTACTTTTATACTTGACTTGAGTATTTCCATTTCCATAACCCTACCATATGTACTTCTACTCCACTACATCTCAGAGAGGCAAATGTAGCACTTTTTTACTCCATTTCGTTTATTTTTATTTTCCATGTGTAACAGACAATAAACATACATGTACATTTTACATGTTATTTCCCCAACCCCCCACCAAGGTCATAACAACAAGACAAAAACTCCACTTCATTTCTGACAGTTTTAGTTACTAGTTGCTTTGTGGATTCAGATGATTAGATAATTAATCACATTATTAATTTAAAATCTTCAAGATGTTTTCAAAAATAGCCGATCTACAAGCTCACAACGAGTCGCCATGTGACGCATTGTGAGCTAAGCTTGTAGATCAGCTGTGTTCTAATACCGGAAGAATAAAATAGGGTTTAAAGTGCTTATGATCAATAGTTATTGTCCAGTAACATGATATATGATTCTGAAATGGGCATTCTGCATAATGAGTGCTTTTACTTGATAATTAAGTAAAGATATTAAGTATATTTTGATGCCTACTTTTACTCAAGTACAGTTTTGAATACAGGACTTGTAACAGATGAGTATGTACATTGTGGTATTGATACGTTTACTCAAGTAAAACAAATATCTGATTACTTCTCCCACCACTGCCGCCAATCTACTGCCCATACCCCCACCCCAACCACAAGCGCCACCTTGCCTCCCCCCCCCCCCTCCCCTCCCCTCCCCTCCCCCGGTCACCTCTCTGTGTGCTCATTGTCTGACGTGTTTTTTGTGTGTTTTCTGCGGGTTTATTTTTTGGGTTAAAAAGCCCCCTCTAATGAAGGAGGGGAGGGCCCGCTCGGGCCCGGCCTAATGGGCTCAAATATGTCCCTCTCTCCGGGGCATTGTTAGAGGATAATGGCCTTACGAGTCCCAGCTGTAAATGTCCAGGCGCCATATTGGGTTTGACCTACTAAAGGGCCTCTCTCTCTCCATGTGAACCTGGAACCCAAGGACCTTTTGGCTCCAAAACCAGGAAAACACTTTGCTCCTTGGTTTAACTTGATTTGAATTTAAATACATCTATGGACTGCTTTAATCATTTTTATATTGTTCCTGTATTGTTTTTTTCTCAGCATTATCTCTAGAACTTTGAGATACATTTTATGTATTGTATATAATTCTGCACAAATAAAGGTTATTGTTTATTAGCTTAAAGGGATAGTTCACCCCCAAAATGACTTTTTTTCCGATCGATTAGTCATCCCACGGAGACTTGAATTCATGGATATTTTTTTGTTTTTAGTCGCATTTCTAAGCCAATAATTTGATGACCGGCAGAGTTTCCGGTAGGAGACACAAAGAGTCTCCTTTGTTTCTCCTTCCGGAACCGCTGCCTACCGGTCCGCTGGTCATCATCAATCATTACAAAAACAAAAACAAAAAAATATCCATGAATTCAAGTCTCCATTGGGTGACTAATCGATAAGAAAAAAACAAAAAAATGGGTGAACTACCGCTTCTGTATTGTGTGGAAAGCTTCCGCAGGAAAATAGCAGATCGACAAGCTCACAACAAGACGCGTTGCGTCGCGTTGTGAGCTTGTCGATCTGCTATTTTCGAAAGCTTTCCCCACACAATAACAAAAAACTGAAAAGAGATAGAACCCTGAGAGACTTCACTCAACCACATGGGGTTTAAGTGGTTAAATACTTTATAAATATTATCATTTAACATTTTTGAACAAAATAGCAAAATGTCACATGGAGGTGCCCACTGCCCACTCTTCCTTACTGCCCACTCTTCCTTACTGCCCACTATTCCTTACTGCCCACTCTTCCTTACTGCCCACTATTCCTTACTGCCCACTATTCCTTACTGCCCACTATTCCTTAGTGCCCACTCTTCTTAGTGCCCACTATTCCTTAGTGCCCACTATTCCTTAGTGCCCACTCTTCCTTAGTGCCCACTCTTCCTTAGGGCCCACTCTTCCTTAGTGCCCACTCTTCCTTGGTGCCCACTCTTCCTTAGGGCCCACTCTTCCTTAGTGCCGACTCTTCCTTAGTGCCCACTCTTCCTTAGGGCCCACTCCTCTTGTATACATAGGGCTGTATCCAGGCTCCAGACGTCCTCTCAGACTGAGTGCTTTGCCTGACTATTAAGGGCTGCTGATATTGCAAATAAGAGGAACAATCAAACACAAGGCCATTTTTGTCCACCCCCCCCTCCCCCTATCATTTCCCATCTAGCAGCACTCTCCTCATCCCCTTCCCCTGACCCGTGCACTTCACTCTCTCTTTCTCTCCCTCTCTCTCTCCATCTCTCTCTCTCTCCCCTTCTATCCCATATTGCCTATTTTGTTACCTATTTCTGTATTATGATCATAGTCTCCTCCGGTGATGACTAAATTATGATTGGGTTTTGAGGATGGCACTGCTTTCATCTGTGTGTAGTGTGCTGCCCAGCCTCTCTCTCTCCTCTCTCTCTCTCTCTCTCTCTCTCTCTCTCTCTCTCTGTCTCCAGACAATAGGGCCGCTACCTCTGCTCGCTCGCCCGCTTTTGAAGAGCAGAGTGCTTGCTTTGGTCCCCATGGAAACCACTATTTATGTGTGTATAGGTGGGTGTGCCTGTACCCATGTGCATGCGCGTGTTTATGTGAGTGTGTGCGTGTGTGCGTGAGTGTGTGCGTGCGTGCGTGCGTGCGTGCGTGCGTGCGTGCGTGCGTGCGTGCGTGCGTGCGTGCGTGCGTGTGCGTGTGCGCTTGTAATACTATACTTGACAGGGCCAAATGTCCCAACAAGTATATTAGAATTTGAGAAATGGTTGAAATGGTTGTTTTATTGTTTTAAAAAAAGGTGTTATGCTTACATTAAGGAAAAGATTCAGGTTGGGGTTAAGATTAGGATTAGACATTTAATGTAGAGGTTATAGGTTTAGGGGTTGGGCTTAAAGTTGTGCCATGCGTGTGTGTTTCTAAAATGCAAGGTGCCTCTCTCTTTGTTCTATACACTCCATACAAAGTAAAACAAATTTCACAATATTGTGTTGTGTCTGTGAAAGGACTTGGTTCATAAAGAGAATCTATCCTTACGTACAGGCCAGCCGTACACATTGCATTACAGTATGTACTGCATTGTATGTAATATATGTATGTGTAACAGAGTGGTTCACTACCTCAACCTGATGGCGTGAAAGTCTAATATCTCCCCATAGCAACAAAGAATTCCCTTTGGCTTAGCGGTTAAGATGTTGGCTTTCCACTTGGGAGACCCGAGTTCAGATCCCGGGCGTTACATATGTATGTGTTGTATATGTCTTATTGATGCATTGAGTACAATGGGCCACGATGGAAACAAACCCTGGGGCTTTTTGTGTTATCCTTTTAGCATAACCTTTGACCATACTGTTAAGAAATCTTGTTATTAAAGTATTCACTCAATCAATCAACCTTTAAAGGCAAGACAACAACATAAAAGAAACAACCTGTATTTAGTACAGTGATTCTCAAACTTTTTCATGTCAAGGACCCCCTAATTGAGATGCATCTGGCCGCGGACCCCCATCTGAAAATAGTTTGTGCCAGGGACTCCCCAGAAGAGAAGATTTGTGTTGAAATAGATCTGAATTATTGAAAAATGTATACATTTCTTTTCAAGAGTTTTCAAAAATGTTTCCACCAATCACAGGATGTTTTCATTCATGCACGTGTAACGCCCGGGATTGAAACCCTGGTCTCTCACGTGGAAAGCCAACATCTTAACCGCTAAGCCAAGGACATGTCTATCGCCCAGGGGAGATATTAGAGTTTCTCGCCATCAGGCTGAGGTAGTGAACCACTCTGTTACACTCACCCACCTTTTGACCTCCTCCCACGGGGAAACCCATGCAATCCGGGTCACGGCACCATTGTAACGCCTGGGTTCGAACCCGGGTCTCCCACGTGGAAAGCCAACATCTTAACCGCTAAGCCAAAGGGGTATCCTTATGGCTCGGGGGAGATATTAGACATCAGGCTGAGGTAGTGAACCACTCTGTTACACACGCACGCACGCACGCACGCAGACAGACAGACAAAGAGACACACACATACGCACACGCACACACACACACACACACACACACACACACACACACACACACACACACACACACACACACACACACACACACACACACACACTCTCAGCCGGATAATACATCAGATGCAGCAGATCAACTGACTGACACACGTCCTATTGTGGTCGCCAGCATCCAATCCGGCGCTAAGCACCGCCGTTCCCATTCAAGGGGAAATGAATGATCCCGGGCCTTCCTCCATAGCGCCCAAAGCCATCTCTCTGCGGCGGCAGCGCTTTCTCTGTCTCACCGGGAAAATGAGTCTCTCCCTTCTCTAGGACCCAAAATCCAATTACGGGGGCACAATGGCAACAGGGCTCCCTGGGGCTTTGATTCCCTTTTAGGAAGGCAAACAGAGCCCCCATCGGTTGCCCGAGTGGAGGAGGGCCGCCCCCCTGCGCTCTCCTCTGGGTCGATCCCCTCGTCACATTAGTGCGGTGGGCTTCCATCTGGGCCACGCCAGTAATCATTGAAGAGGGTCCTCATGACCCAGGATGACGGCTGGAGGATCATAGCACTGTATGCTGACAGTGACACACATGGTGTACATGCATGCACATCATCGCACATGTCCCCCGAGTTATCTGAGATCCCTTTGGCTAAGTGGTTATGATGTTGGCTTTCCATGCGGGAGACCTGGGTTCAAAATCCCGGGCGTTACACATGCTTATGAGAGAGAGAGAGAGAGAGAGAGAGAGAGAGAGAGAGAGAGAGAGACCCCCAAGGGCAGTGGTTCTCAAACTTTTTCATGTCAAGGACCCCAAAATGATATGTATTTGGCCGTGGACCCCCATCTTAAAACATTTTGTTCCAGGGACCCCCAGAAGCAAAGATTTGAGTTTGTCTTTTTCAAAATGTTGTCTTTTTCAAAGATTTGCAAACAATTTCACAATTAAAAAAAAAAAATGCAGATCTACAAGCTCATGTATGAGCTTGTAGATCTGCAACCTCTGCTGATATAGCATCTAAAACAGTTGAATTACTTTAACCCTGTTTTATAGGGTAGTGGGTTTATAAGATAGATGTGAATGAATGCATTATGTAGGACTGTTGTGATGTGTGATTTATAATGAATGCATTATGTAGGACTGTTGTGTGATGTGTGATTTATAATGAATGCATTATGTAGGACTGTTGTGATGTGTGATTTATAATGAATGCATTATGTAGGACTGTTGTGATGTGTGATTTATAATGAATTCATTATGTAGGACTGTTGTGATGTGTGATTTATAATGAATTCATTATGTAGGACTGTTGTGATGTGTGATTTATAATGAATGCATTATGTAGGACTGTTGTGATGTGTGATTTATAATGAATTCATTATGTAGGACTGTTGTGATGTGTGATTTATAATGAATTCATTATGTAGGACTGTTGTGATGTGTGATTTATAATGAATGCATTATGTAGGACTGTTGTGATGTGTGATTTATAATGAATGCATTATGTAGGACTGTTGTGTGATGTGTGATTTATTAGGCTTCTCAGAGAGATTGTAGAAGCAGCATGGTTCATCATAATCAATACATATTGCAATACCGCCATCTAGTGGAACAAGAGCGGTAAGGTTTATTTTTTCCATTTCAGCTCCATTTCTGAACCCATACAGACGTTTTGCTCTCACACAATAAATATGAATGAATCCTATAACATGCAGTAATTACTGCAATACTTCTGCACTAATAACATAAAGACAAAAGGAGAGAGCCAAAGAGAGGGGCCAGAGAGCGAGAAATAGATTGAATTTGAATGGAATTGAATTTTAACCAGTGGTGGAAACTAAGTAATATGTATATTTTGATGCCAATACTTTTGTAGCCTACTTTTACTCAAGTACGATTTTGAACACAGGCCTTTTACTTGTAACAGTAATTAAAAAAAAGAAGAAGTATTTTTATAAAGTGGTATATGTACTTTTACTTAAGTAAAATATCTGAGTACTTCTTCCACCACTGATTTTAACTAGCCTCAATTATTACCAAATCATAATTTGGCCCTCACTCCCAGACACCGTGGCTGAGACCATTATCCACACTGCATGAGAAAGGTTTTATTTTATGTCATCAGGTGGTGCCACCCTAAAAAGGTCTTCCAGGGTCCCATGAGATACGACATGGCAGGATGAAGGTTTAGAACACTGAAGCCATTATCTAGACACAAATGTATGCTCTTTCACAATGCCACACTCCTGATGAACAACCATAATTACAATAATTTAATGAAGTCTATGTCTGTATTGTTTATTTCTGTATTTGTTTACTTTGTAAATGCCTTTTATGTCTTGAAATGACATTTAATGCCTTGTGTAAAGCACCTTGTTCATCATTAATGTGAAAGGAACAGCTCCTTCCTACCTCCGGGCTATGGTCGATGCCTACACCCCTGCCCGACCACTTCGGTCTGCCACCTCGGGGCGACTGATTGCCTCGTCACTCAAGGGTCCTTCTGGCCGATCCACACGGTCACGACTCTTTTCTGTTCTGGCCCCACAGTGGTGGAATGAACTTCCCACTGATGTTAGGACAGCAGAGTCACTGCCCATATTTCGCCGCAGGCTGAAAACCCACCTCTTCAGGAAACACTACCCTTCCTCTCTGCCTGACCTACTTGTTGTTAACTAGTTGTACGAACGCTTGTTTTCTATTGTTGTATTGTTTATTGGATCTTGTTTAGTCGATACACTTAATTGTTTTAGCTCATGCTCATTTGATTTAGCTATTTTGTCTCATCTGTTTAAGGAAATAGGTAGCTGATATATTGCACTTTTACCTTAGCGCTAGGTATACTCTTGGTTGCTTGTTTTAGCAGAAAATGCACTAAAGACTTCTGGTGATTAGTAGTTTTCGTTCCCTACCTATGTTGAATGCACTTATTGTAAGTCGCTTTGGATAAAAGCGTCTGCTAAATGACTGTAATGTAATTAATTTAACCAGAAGCAAACCAGAACCATTAATGGGATAGTTCACCCAAAACATTTCTTCTTTTCTATCGATTAGTCACCCCATGGAGACTTGAATTCATGGATATTTGTAAGTTTGTCTCATTCCTAAGCCAATAATTTGATGAGCAGGCAGCGGACCGGTAGACAATGGTTCCGGTAGGAGATACAAAGGAGACTCTTTATGTCTCCTACCGGAACCGCTGCCGGTCATCACATTATCAATCTGGGAACCCACCGTCAAATAAAAAGGAAAAACAGCGCCCCCAGCGTTTTTCACTTTGCATTTGGCTCGGGGGGGGGGGGGGGAATTAACCAGACCTATGCTCACTGGAACTGGAAACGGGGGTTTGGAGCATGCCCTCAGCCCTCCACTTCCGGTGGTGCACCTATGTTTTCATAACGATTAGATAACATTTCTTCCACCACGGAACACTATGGGTTCCGTGACACTACCAAAAAAATATGACTCTTTTATGCTGAGGCTGAGGCACACAAACTAGCTCTGTTCATAAACAATTTACTTAAGAATTATGTTCAATATGAGCGGGTGGCTTAAAAGAGCCATTTTGGAGAGAGAGAGAGAGAGGGTCCACGGATCCATTTGGTTCCATCTGTACCCTCGCAGAGTTAAATTTAGATCGCAATGTAACGTTGCCGTGCGGAGACGCCAGGGAGATCATTATCAAAGACAAACAACCACAACAGTTACCAACGGATATAACTTAACTGACACGGTATTCATAAACATACTTGTGTGGATTACGGAGACATTTTAATGAAATCTTGACGCGGGCTGTGCACTATTTGTGTCACTCCGGGCCGCGGACCATATGTTTCGCATCGCAGACGTAGAAAAAGTCAGTGGAGACTGAAGCGGCTTTGATTGGTTAAAGCGCGGCTTGCTAAGGCCTGCCCACTTGTAGGCCACTTGTAGGCCAATGTGCACACGTTACGAAGGACCTCCCTGACAGATTCAAGACCAGCTCTGAATCTGTTCTTGAGAGATTATCACATTATTGGCTTAGGAATGCGACAAAAACTAAAACATATCCACAAATTCAAGTCTCCATGGGGCGAGTAATCGATAGAAAAAAAGTAATTTTGGGGATGGGGTGAACTATCCCTTTAAAAGACCTGAGGCTTTTTTGAAAAAAATCTTAAAACATTTCTTTTCAAGATGTTTCAAAAATAGCAGATCTACAAGCTCATGAGCTTGTAGATCTGCTATTTTTGAATAGCCAAAGAAATCTTAAGTGACACAGATGCGTTCCAGGTCTTAATGGGTTAAGATGTCATTTATTTTTCATGGTATAGTCAAGAAAGGCAGTAGGACAACATTTAAAAGTTACAGTGACACACAATTAACAATACGATATGTTAAAACATCTTTCAAGACACCTACTGTACATGAGAGAAAGTGGAACATGGAAGACTTTATTTGACTGATTATGTTTTATGATAAAACATTGAAAAACATTGTGTGAACCTGCTGATCGGATGTTTATCCTTCGGTGTGAATATGCTGGTGTTATTTTCAGGCGACCTCGCTGGTTGAAACGTTTTTTTTTTTACACTGATTACACGTTGTAAGCTTTTTCTACAGCGTGGACAACCTGGTGTGTCTTCAGACGACCAAACCGACGGAAACTCTTGTCACACTGATTACAGTGGAAAGGTTTGTCTCCAGTGTGGGTATACTGGTGCATTTTCAGATTACCTAAATCACTGAAACTCTTGTCACACTGATTACAGGTGAAAGGTTTGTCTCCAGTGTGGCTATACTGGTGTCTCTTCAGATTACCAAACTGACTGAAACTCTTGTCACACTTATTACAGGCGTAAGGTTTTTCTCCGGTGTGGGTATACTGGTGTCTCTTCCGGCTACTTGACAGACTGAAACTCTTGTCACACCGATTACAGTGGAAAGGTTTTTCTCCAGTGTGGGTATACTGGTGTCTCTTCAGGCTATCTGACAGACTGAAACTCTTATCACACAGTTTACAGGCGTAAGCTTTGTCTCCAGTGTGGACAACCAGGTGTGTCTTCAGATTACATAACTCACTGAAACTCTTGTAACACTTATTACAGGCGTAAGGTCTTTCTCCAGTGTGGATAAACTGGTGTCTCTTTAGGTGACTTGACCGACTGAAACTCTTGTCACACTTATTACAGGCGTAAGGTTTTTCTCCAGTGTGGACAAACTGGTGTCTCTTCAGGTGACTTGACAGACTGAAACTCTTGTCACACTTATTACAGGCGTAAGGTTTTTCTCCGGTGTGGGTATACTGGTGCATCTTCAGGTTACTTGACAGACTGAAACTCTTGTCACACTTATTACAGGCGTAAGGTTTTTCTCCGGTGTGGGTATACTGGTGCATCTTCAGGTTACTTGACAGACTGAAACTCTTGTCACACTGATTACAGTGGAAAGGTTTTTCTCCAGTGTGGATTAACTGGTGTCTCTTCAGAGTATTTAACTGACTGTCTGCGTCTCCCTGTTTCTGACTGGTTACAGAGCTGCTTATTGGCTGACAGGCTGCGGAGTCGATCTCTCCATTCCTCACCATTTGCCAGTAGAGGTCGTTGTGGCTCCTCTTGGTGTGTTTATGGAGGTAGAGCTGAGACGTGAAGGCATAGGGACACTCTGAACAGGAGAAGACCTTAGTCTGAGAGGACTTGGACCTCACTCCTGAGAGACGGGGGGGGGGGGAGAGAGAGAGAGAGAGAGAGAGAGAGAGAGAGAGAGAGAGAGAGAGAGAGAGAGAGAGAGAGAGAGAGAGAGAGAGAGAGAGAGAGAGAGAGAGAGAGAGAGAGAGAGAGAGAGAGAAGACAGACAGAGGAAGAGAGAGCAGAAAGAGAGAAGACGTGAATACAATCAGTATCAGAGATATCAGGGATGCAACACTGAATTTAACAACACATTCTCACATCTTTGCTTTATTTGTCTGGTCCACTTCAACCCTCTAGAGTTCAGACAGTTTTGTTTCATGAAAATTACAAAAAGTCAAGAAGGTCACAAATAACATTGTTTGTGTGTGTGTGTGTGTGTGTGTGTGTGTGTGTGTGTGTGTGTGTGTGTGTGTGTGTGTGTGTGTGTGTGTGTGTGTGTGTG